>NC_142340.1:11155000-11475000 GCF_054954075.1 Amborella trichopoda | reverse complement strand
AAATTGTTTTACAATAGAAACAGACCTTAATTATGAAATACAATATTCAATATGCAGTCATCTAAAAAACCTTAGGAGAACTGATCAACATTTTCACTTTTCGCATTTGAATCTCACTCGTTGCATCTTTATCTTGATTCTTACAGACAAGCGCAATGGACGATGACAACCCAAGCGAGACATCAAAATCCGAGAAGGCTGAGGCTCTTGCTTCTGAGGTCTCAGTGTCAGCTGCTATGGTCGTTGATAACCAAAACATGGAATCCTCCACAACCAAGAAACCCAAAGAAGAGAAGGATGATACATTAGAGGAGGCCGAGGTAGAGGCTGCACCATGTCCTCTTGGAAACCGTCTATCATCTAAGTGGACAACTGGAGCTGGTCCACGTATTGGGTGTGTTAGGGACTATCCAATAGAGCTCCAATTTAGGGCATTGGAGAAGGTTAACCTTAGCCCTAGGACCATCCCTTCACCCTTTGGCCAACATCAAGGGCCTATTCCTTCGCCACGCCCTAGCCCTAGGGTAAGGCTATCCCCTAGGCTATGTGGGGTACCCCTTCCGAGCCCTGTGCCCAGACCACCCACCAAACTAAGTCTCCCTACAATTGGAAGGAAACTTTGAGCATTAGGCCTTGGAACCACCCCTGGGGCCAAATCCTTCATTTCGCTCCATGTCATAGGGTAAGGTCATCCCCTAGTCTCTTAAAGGTATCCCTAACCATAGGGTCTCCATGAACTAAAGCTCCCTGCAATTGGAAAGAAGATTGCTCCAGTTTTGGTTCGTTTTCTAGGCCTTGGGTATTTTTTATTGGTTTGCAATTGTTATGTTTTATTGGGGAATTGGGACACAACCTTTGTTTCCCATTGGGATTTAGATTTTTTCATTTTTCTTTTGCTGGGAATAACCATTCTTTAGTTTAATAGTTGACTACGATGAAATTTTTTTTTTTTTTTTCCTGTTGTGAAGAATAACCATTCTTTTCTTAATTTCATTGTACAAAGCGGCTGTGTATCATGAGAAGATTCATGTGAAGAAAATGATTCATTAATTGCAAGATAGTACCTCATTTTTATCGATCTTGAATCACATTTTAAAGCTTCAGTTCATATCTTAAGATGGTATGGCCATGTATTCTGATCAAATTATTGCTGAATATTACTTTTGTTTAATCATAATCATATTGTAAAACTTTGTAGCACCCAAAGAGTTAGCGTATAAGAGGGTATTCTGATAATTATTTTTTGGGTAAATTCTCATTACGAAAACTATTGAAAACTTTCAATAATTGAGGAAATATCAAGCTAGAAGTTGTCCAAAAAAAGACATCATATTTGAGTTAAACTAAAATAAAAATCAGAGTATGAGCTCTCCATATTTTTGCATAACCAACCTAGATATTATTACTATCCATTGGTTCTTTGCCTTGGTTTCCTTCTCCATGAAAATGCAGGACCATCCAATTCCCTCTTTTCAGTCCAGCACTGATCATAGTATACGGAACTTGTAAGGTGCTTCCACCATCAACTAAGTTGTTTCCCAAAATGCTAAAATGAAAATCATAATACCAAGTTGTTTTGAGGTGCTTTCAGAATGTACCAAGGCATGTTGCCATAAACAAGGGAAACACTTGAAAATATTGTTCTCAACAACTAGGTGTTTGCACCATTGCATTAAGGGATCTACCATTCAGCAAGGGGACACTATCCCTACCTGTTACAATATTACGCACCTCATGCAAGAGCAAAGGTCCCTTGGGGTTAATTTGTGTTTTGCCCCCCTCAAGGTGAATTAAGATTTTATGTACATTTCATTTTTTGCATTTTATGTGCAAGGTAATAAAACCCTTACAAGGTCCTAATAGTTTCTTATACAAAAATGAGTAGTTCTTGCAATTTATTTGCGAGCAACATGCCCCTCTAATAAATAGGGAAAACAACTAAGTCCTAAACAAAACTGGTAGTCATGAGGGTAATCTCCATCCATTTTACTGTTTGATGGTGAGGGAGAGAGGGATCAACCATTTAGACATTGGAGTATTATCATTTGTTGGTGGTTCCCACTGTCTTACTAAGCTTTGATTGGATGGTGATGACTATCATGACTGACAATTTCCGAATATTCATGGCACGTGAGGAGTACCATATGGCACTGCATCTCAAGTTCGATTCCTCATACTACCCATATCACTGATCTATGGGTTCAAATTGTATATTTGGATCATTTAGCCCAAAAATTTGTACATTACATTACAAAGCATAGTGAGGTATAAGGTTGGCAATGGACTGGGCAGCCTAGCTCGACCCTGAAAAACTATGATTTGGGCCACAAAATATAGCTTGAGGGCTAGGCTACCTCGGCTTGAGGGTTGGGCCCTGTTGGTCTTGGGATAGGGGTGGGTTGGACCAACCCCTTTTCCCTTATTTTGCTCCTTATATTTCCTTTTGAGTTTACTAGGCCCCATTTAGATTGGGTCAAGGCTAGGCTTGGTCAGAACCGGGCTGGCTTATTGAGAGACCAGGATCGGGGCTGGCCCCATTCAAGCCTTGGCCTGTTGCCAGCCGTTGTAAAATGAATATGTATGACCTAAATTATTCTCATATCTTATTTGATTCCTCCTAATATCAAATTTGGGATTTTTTTTTTTAGCTCAAAATTCCCTGGATGTGAAATTGATTTTGGGAACTTTTGTGATTAAAATCAATGTTTCCATTCAAATATTATTCTCTGACAAATGTGATCTTATAGTTTTAGGCAATCATTTCTAAGGAGGAGTTGACCCCGTGGGTGCCAAGACCAATATGGACCCGTGGGTTCATAGAATACTTTCTTTCTACACCGCAGTTTGTTTTTTCACAAGGTGAATGGGCTCTTCCCTTTGTTCCTCAACGACCATTCAAAAATAAAATTACAAAATGTAAATTATAATTTGAATTAGAAACCATATCGTTTGCAATAGCTAAATATACACAAAATGAGAATATAACTACATGGGAAAAAGGAAATACCTCAATAGCTATTAAAGAAGATGAAACAATTGTCTCAAAAATTTAAAACGAAGAAAAATAAAAGAGCTAAACAGGTAAAAAGATCCAAAAAAAAAAAATCGCATGCTCGGGGGAGCATAATGTCCAACAACTACCTCGGCAGAAGAGTAATTGGTGAGAATTTTTTTTTTTGTCAGAATTCCGAAACTTTGGATTTCATCTAAGTATCATCATGATTATTTCAAGGAAAGAGGTTTAGATTTTCAGTTTTTGAACACGCAGATCTTGCTTCCCAAAACTTGAATGGTTCTTGTTCAATCATGAGATGTCAATATTTTTGAGGCACATACTTCATGAAAAAAGCTTGGATTTTTTTTCAGCATTTGACATTGGTTATTAGGTTATAGAGGCTACATCCCCAAAATTATGGGGGTAGAAAAATATTCCTAACATGAGTTTTACCCGGAGGTAGCAAATGATCAGTCAGTATGATTTTGTGGGAAAAACAAATCTATTTTACTTAATTAGGTATAGTGTAGATAGGATTCTTGTTCCTTGACTTGAGAGAACCTGGAATATAGGACCGTAGATATCGATAAAAAGTAAAGAAAATTTTCAATATATATCTAAGAACCACCGATTTTCAATTATTCACCATGACTTTTTTCAAAGGGTTTTTTCAAAAGGGAAACGTTTATATAGAGTCGAGTCTCTGAACAATCAAATTGGAAATCTACAACAAAAATTTCACTAGAAGAGGTTGTTTTGATGCTCAAATATCCTCAACTTGATCATTTCGACATCAAGATGTATGGACATGAGAAAAAAATGGACGTCAAGTTTTGAAAATAAGGTATTTTGTAATGCATTTTTGGACTGTCAATTTTAAAGATTTTCAAGTTTTCATAGATCTGTCGATCTACATTACTTTTTAAGCTTAATAAATTAAGATGAAAAATATTTTAAGACTATCACAAAGATTTTCAGTAATGAAACCACATTACTCGACACTATTTGAAGGTAGGCTCTAATGTGATTGTTTAGAGCCTAGGCTCTATACAAACCGCACCCTTTTTTAAATGAAATCTACTAAAGAAGTAAAATGTTAAATAACCCATCTCTTGAATGTATTTTGATAAATTTCTCTAAAATGTGAGATGATCTTGTAAGCCAGTAAAATATCATCTCATCTTAGCAATCAAAATATCCGGAGAGAAAAGGAAATTTACGATTACATGTCATGTGTAAGTTGAGGAATTTAAAGTTCACTCTTAGTTATATATTTTACCCTCATGAGTCACTTTTTTATAAATTTTATTTTTCCCAAAGTATATCTAATTCGAAACTCGATATGAATGAATTTTTGTTAGCCAAATAGTAGTGGAGAGTAGCAACCGGAGATGATATGTTGCGGAAATAAGTTTACTAGGAGCTAAACATGGAGGGGCTGAGGAAGTATCATTTCAAACAAGTTGGGGACAAATAGTTCATCATCAATTCATCATATGCATGGAAAGCTATAGAATATTTCGGACCTCTTTTCCGAAGATATAGCAGAATTATGGACATGGCTTGAAGACAATCTCCTGGAAAAGCAAATGGCTGAGTCAAATAGCTTTGAACATCCAAGATCCAAGCATGTCCCAGAAAGCAGCCTGACCATGGATAATAGTGAGCCTCAAAGTTTATGTTTTTATGTGATCACAGCATCAAAAAGAGAGTCTGAATTTTCCACAGAAGCCGGCTCGAAATATTTGTTCTTAGCTGCAGATTCTGCACTTGGATTTAGCTCTTTGGATTCATTCTAATATTCTATCATTCTAATTTAGTTATTAATTCTATTTAGAAGAGTGGATGAAGAGCTAGCAAGATATTACACCTAAATATTAGCTATACTGCAGGATGTAAACTATTACCCTGAAATGCAAGATTTAGTAGCATGGGAACTAAGTGCTAGAGGATGCTTTTAGGTGAAGTCCTTATATGCTAAGTTGAATAAGGACTAATATATAAACCCAACCAATTATGTGAAGAAAGCTTGGGCATTATGTATACCATATCATGTGAAAGTTTTTATATTGTTGACAATTAAGAGTAGGTTATTATCCATTGAGCAGTTGAGAAGAAGATGATTAATTTTGACCAATATTTGCCTCCTAAGTAAAGCACATGAGGATGCCATCACGATGAATTTGCGCCTTTTGGATCAGGGCTTCAATGTGATCTTTAATGAGGAAGCAACCGTCGACCATGTGTCCCAGCATCCTATGGAAGATGTAGTAATTATTGCAATCAGCGAGCCCTGCTTGCTCGGCTCTCCTTGGTGTCGGTACTAAAGATCATCAATTTCTTCATTGCTCATGTACAAGGGAGATGAGGAAATTGATATTGCAACAATTCCAGCTTCAATGGCTAACCCCAAAATCTGTTACTCAACTATTTGCACAGTGGGTGGCTCCCCATTTCTAAAATTGGGCATTCGACTCATTTCTAAAATTGGGCATTAGACTCTGGGGTATTGCAGTTGCTGCAATATGTGGCATCTCTTGAAAGAAAGGAATATGAGGGCCTTTGAAGATAGGGTTCCTGAATTAGAGGAGGTCAAGTACAAAACAATGGCTTCTATAGTGGGTTGGACACAAGCATCAGAAGAGTTCATAGAAGTATCAACAACAAGCAAATGCTTGTACAATCAAGGAGAAAATTGCTAAAATCTGATAAATGGGAAACACCACCAATTGGTATGGGTTAAACTCAATTTTTATGGGAGTTCTAGGGGCGAAGAAGGGAACTAGGGAATGTGTTAAGAGAGTTATTTATCATTGTATAGCCATTTATTTATTCTCTCTTACCCTCAAGAGTACTTTAGTCTTTTGCTTTTTATTTTACATATATATGTTATTGAGAAAATGAAATGTGGTGGAGTGGTTGGAATGAATGAAGGAGTGTTATTTTCCCCCCTCTCTAGGGTTTTCAAATTGGGAAAATATCTTCGTACACTCTATTTTGGTATACCATTTTTCAACACACTCAAAATTTTTAAAAATTTCTGGCTACATAAGAATTTCACAAAACATATCTTCTAACCCCCTGAACCCAATTTACCCTTTTGTCTGTACTTTTTTTGCTCAAATAAAGTTAAAAAAGACACCTCTATCTAATTCTTTCTAAACCTCTCTCTATATAAGGTCTCTCTCTCACCGATGGATTTTTAAGTGTGCATAACAGAAACAAAATTCAAACAAGATAGAAAGAGCAAAACCACCAAATGTTTTAAAAATCCAAAAAAAGCCATCAAATATTAGGAAGAAAAACCTGCATATTCTTGGACAAAAAAATATGATTTGGATGAAATACTTTGTACAAGGACAAGGATAATTCCCCTACAACTTAGCTCTTCTATGGCCACATTATTGGTGAGAGTGAGCGAACATTATAGAGAAAGAGATAGACGTTTAGAAAGAAATAGATGAGAGTGTATTTTTTAACTTTGTTTGGGCAAGTGAAAAGGGATAAACAAGGTCTAGAGGGTTAGAAGATATGTTTTGTGAAATCTATGTGTCGTCAGAAATATTTAAAAACTCTAGATCGGTTGAAAAATGATACACAAAAACAAGATGTAGGGAGATATTTTCCCTTTCAAATTCTTACATGGTATCAAAGCCTTCTTGAAAGGGACCTCCTCAGAGACACGATCTCGATCTGTAAGTGTATCGTTTCTCCTATGGTTGAATCCGTTACCTTCTCTTTCTATTGTAGGTCTTTCGTCACTCTCTTTCTCTAACATTGTCTCTGGCTCTCTGCAAGTCTCTCCTAAGGAATTCTAGAGAGAGAAAGGTACTTTTGAGAAGATAATTGTGCTCCACATTAATTTCTTGTGGTGGTTTTTTCATTGTATATTTAATAGCAATACAATGGTAAAATGTGCAATTTTCTATCTTGTTACATACAATATGCACTTTCCTGTATTGTTACCTTCCACAATGACAATATTTTAATATACAGTTTCCTATCTTGCTACATTCTACAATGGTAATATTTTCTTTCTATTACTCCCCCTCAAACTCGGCTGAGGAGGTATTTGGAGCCCGAAGTTGAAGTTAAGATCTCAAAAAACATCTCGTGGCAAAGACTTGATGAAGCTATCAATTATTTGATTAATGAGAGGAAACAAAACGAGCGTTAAGTAATCCAAGAGTAACCTTTTCACGCACAAAATGATAGTTTAACTCAATGTGCTTTGTTCGTGCATGAAAAACATGATTAATTGGCATATAGAGAGCACTAATATTGTTACTAAAAAGTGTTGGTAGTTGAGGAAGTGGCAACCCAATATCCCGAAGAATAAAAGAAAACCATTTCAGTTCTACAGCAGTGGATATCATAGATTGATATTCCACTTCAGCACTAGAACAAACTACACGCGATTGTTTTTTAGCACTCCAAGATATGCAATTGAAACAAAGATAAGAGCAGAAACTAGTGGTTGAACGACAGGTTGTTGTATACCCAGTCCAGTCTGCATTAGAGAAGACATATAACTCAAGAGAATTAGCGTATAAGATTCTTATACCACATGATTGTGTACCATCGAGATAATGAAGAATCCGCTTAACTGCCTGAAAATGTGCAATTGTAGGCGCATGCATAAATTAACATATTGTATTAACACTATAGGAAAGGTCTAGCCGTGTTATGGAAATGTATTGAAGTGCATCAACAATGCTCCGATAAATAGATGGATCAGTATTCCCATGAATAATATTCTTTATTGCCATTGGTGTTGAAATAGGTTTGGCATCGAGCATCTGAGTACGATCAAGAAGATCCCGGACATATTTTCTTTGTGAGCGAAAAATGTCACGTGAAAAATAAGATACCTCTATACCAAGAAAGTAACGAAGAGGTCCAAGATCTTTCATTGCAAATTTCCTTCCAAGTTGGGAAATGAACCACTCCAAAGATTCGAGTTATCACCAGTAATAACAATATCATTAACATAAGAAGGATAATAATGCCTATAGTAGTGCGAGAAACAAATAGAAATGATTCAACAATGCTTCAATAAAATCCCAATGATAATAAATAGGCACTAAATTGATCAAACCAGGTACGATGTGTTTGCTTGAAACTATATAAAGCTCTTTTTAATTTGCACACATGATTTGGATATTTTGAGTTCACAAATCCAGGAGGTTGTTCCATAAATACAGGTTCCTTAAGAAAGCCATGCAGGAAATTATTTTTCACATCAAGTTATTTGATAGGCCAGTGGCACACAATAGCAATGGTGAGCATAATTCGAATACTAGCAAACTTAATAATAGGATTGAATATTTCAGATAAATCGATTCCAACAACCTGATTGTATCATTTAACAACTAGTCTAGCTTTAAGTCTCTTTAGACTTCAATCAGACTTTAATTTAAACTTATAGACCCAACGACAATTAACACCATTCATACTTGGAAGACGTGGAACTAGCTCCTAAGTTGAATTAATATATCTGGCTTCAATTTCCTCTTCCATAACGCGATGTCAACCCGAATGGCCTAAGGCAGACTTAATGGTTTTAGGTTTAGAAGGGATATTTCAATAGTATGAGAACTAGATATTGCTGTCATGGATAGGAGAATTCGAGGTCTTCAAGTACCATCTTGAGATCTTGTAACCATGTGATGACGGGATGCTCAGATACTGGTAAAAAATTGGATTGATTGGTTTCTTGAGTAGCAACATTTTCATCACCATAGTTGTGTGTTGCATCATCATGGACATCGTGGATCGATGTTGCAGTGGTGACATCTCCCTATAAAAGAGAAGTTGGAGATCTATCATTGGTGAGATCTATCATTGGTGATGGGCAAAGAAGGATCTGAGGGACTAGATACATCATGGGCATCCCATATGGGTGGTTCATATGGAACTGATGAATTAGAAGAGGAAGGAGCCTATATGTCAGACTCTTACACTCTGACCATTCTGCATAGGTGGATAGAATTGGGGTTGGCATAAGGAGACATATTTTCATCAAATACAATGCATCTAGAGATATAAACACGTCTTGTGGGTGGATGTAGACATCAGTAGCCCCCTTATGCTAGACACTATAGCCCAAGAATACATATAAAAGAGAACGATGACTAAATTTGTTTGCAGCATAGTCTCGAAGATAGGGAAAACATCGACAACCAAATACTCGAAGTGAGGAGTAGTTTGGTAAGCGTCCAAATAATTATGAGTATGATGAATCCATTTTTAAACTGGTAAAGGGAATTCTGATGATAACAAATACGACAGTATGAAAGACTTCTACCCAAATTTTTTTAGGAATTCCTGTATGAAATATCGTTGTAAGGCCAAATTTTACAATATTTCACTTTTTCCTTTCAGCTATTCCATTTTGCTTAGGGGTTCCCAGACATGATAATTGTCCCATGATACCTTTGTCATTAAGATGATCAAGAAATTATTTTTTGGCAAATTCATCACCTCCATCACATTGAAAAACTCTAATTCTTTTATCAAATCTTCTTTTAACCATATGATGAAATTTTATAAATGCAACTAAAAATTTAGATTTTTGTTTCAAAGGATAAATTTAAGTAAAACGAGGGTAATCATCAACAAATACCACATAAAATTGATAATTTTGATTAGATAAAATTGGAGTAGGGCCCCATAAATCTGAATGAATCTTAAATCAATAGAGGTTTTATCAACACCACTAAAATGAAGCTTACAACTTTTTCCCATCTAACAACTAACACAAACAAAATAAGATTTATCTCATGCATCAACATTGATCAACTGTTTAGATTCTAATAACGAACTACTTTATTTTGAGGATGTCCAAGATGTTGATGCTACATATCTTCTGATGTTCTTTTATTTTGATTAGATAATAAAGTTTGTTTAACTTCTTCAAGTGTATACAATCCTCCCTTTCTACTCTCGTTAATCAGAAAACCATTTGATGAGAATTTAAAAGTACAAAGGAAATCTGTTGTAAATTGATTAACAGATAACAAGTTCTTTTTCATTTTAGGCACCAAAAACACATTAGAAACGTTGAATTTTCTAAATTCAATAGCAATATTTGCATCACCAACATGTGAACTAGTTAATTATTTACCATTCCCAACCAACTGTATTTGTGCCTCTAAAGGGACGAAGATTTTGTAACTTACCTGGATCTCATGTCATATGAGTGGAAGCTCATGCGTTTGAGAACCATTTTGAGCCTTGTGAATCAGCTATAGTCATTATAGCAAGGACTTGAGGAATGTCTTCTGATTGGTACGTGTGATTGAATTGCTGCCAACACTTGAATGCAACATGTCCAAGTTTCTCACAAATTTGACAATTTTCCTGAGTAGATTGTTGTATTTGGGAAACTTGTTGGAATTGACCCATGGGTCGCATCAAAAGTGTACCACCACTTTTTTGGTTTTTTTGGGTCATCTCACAACCCCCATTACTGATTTGACCAGTTTGAACAAAACCACGTCCTTGAGAGTTGAAGAACTGTTGACCACCATAGTTGTTTCTCCCTCTACCTTTGTAATTCCGGTTACCTTTATTGGGTCCAAAGAATTTTTGTTGTCCAATAAATGCTATATTTTGATTTGGATATGAGTATTCATCAGAGACCTGGGGCTGATTTCTAATCTCATAGCTTTGAATAAAGTGTAATTTTAGAATATGAAGGAATCAGAGGCTTGAACATAGTGGTAGCAAAATTCTCATATTTTGGACCAAGTCCGTTAAGGCGCAAAAATACCTTATTTTCATCTGGTGCATGTTTTCCAATAGCCGCGAAATCCTCACAAATACTTTTGAATTTGCTTATGTATTCTGATAAGGTTAAATTCCCTTTCTTGCAGAGTTGGAGTTGTTGCATATGTTGGAACTCCCTAGCTTGAGAATTACCTACGTAGGCATTTTTCAAGCATTTTCAAACTTCTGCAGAAGTCTTGAGGTCAACAATAAGGCTGAGACACTCTTAAAAATAATGTCCTTGTGATCTAGGCTTTAAGAAGACGGTCGGACTTTAGCCATGATTTATAATCTGGGTTTTTGATTACACTCTTACCATCAAGAGATGAAATCTTTTGACTTGGTGTAGAGCAATCACCAATAATGAATCCAAAAAATTATTGACTCTCAATGAGAGAGCATTTGAGTTTCCCATAATAGATAATTATTTTGTGTCTATTAATAGACACAAAATTTCCTATGTTAAAGGTGAAGGGATAAGGATACTTATTTGATGAGGATGAGCCGTCCATTGTGATAAAAGGTACTTGATGAGAGAGGGTAAGAGAGAGTGAATTTAGGTTGTGCATGAAGGTTAAGTGACATGAGATGAGGATGCTAAGAGAGATAGTTGGACGTTCGATGCAAGGTCATAGGTTTTTTTTTTAAAAAAAAACCAGTAGAAATGAAGATTAAAACAAAATATTGCTGGAGAGAGAGGGTAGAGTGAAAAAAGAGGTGATAGGCTTTGCAAGATTTTGCAAGAGATTGAACGTTTTGTAAACAAGACTTACTTTGCAAGTCTTTGATAACAATGAATATAAGTGAAGGGTACTAGGATGGAATGTGGGGAAGGTTTAAGGAAAGATAGAGTTTAGGAGATAGGGAGAGATGATAAAGACAAAAGGCTGAAAAAATAAAATAAAGATTGTTGCAACGCCTATCTTAACATGCAATGATGATAAAGAAGATGCTAAGCAGAGATGATAAGTACGGAAGACTGTATGCAAGAGCAAGAATCTAGAAATTAATAAATACGGAAGACTGTATGCAAGAGCAAGAATCTAGAAATTAATAAATACAGAAGACCGAAAATACTCACGTTGGAAGGCTCGAAATAGATAGAGAGATTAACTTTGGGAGAGGAATGGCCTCAAGGTGGAGGGTTGAGAGGATCGATATTGCTCTGATACCATAAAGAATTCTAGAGAGAGAAAGAAACTTTTGAGAAGATACTTGTGCCTCACATTAATTTCTTGTGGTGGTTCTTTCATTGTATATATAATGATAATACAATGGTATAATGTGTACTTTCCTATCTTGTTACATGCAATATACACTTTTTTCTCTTGTTATCTTCTACAATGGTAAGATCTCAATATACACTTTCTTATCTTGCTACATTCTACAATGGTAATATTTTCTTTCTATTATCTCCCTCATCTTGTCTTATTGTGTTCATCTGGTCTTTCTCAAAGGCATTTCTTTGCTACATTTGCTTTCTCATTCCTCATCTAATAGTTGGATCATAAAAAAGTGTCTTGTAAAGAAACTCAAATTTGTCTTGGTGTCTTGTAAAAGAATATTGTTAATTTTGTAAAGGGTGCGATTTATATAGAGCCGAGGCTCTAAACAATCAAAGTAAAGCGTACCTTCAAATAGTGTCAAGAAATGTGGTTGCAATACTGGAAATCTTTGTGGTAGCCGTAAAATATATTTTTATATTTAATTATAAAATTTAAAAGTTTAAAAATAGTGTAGATCGAGCAGATCTATGGAAACTTAAAAATCTTAAAAATTGATGGTCAAAAAATGTGTTACAAGATGCACTATTTTCGAAACTTGAAATCCATTTTGTTCTCATGTTCATGTATCTTGATGTCGAGATGATCAATTTGAGGATATTTGGGCATAAAAAAAACCTCATCTAGTGAAATTTTTGAGGTAGGCTCTAATTTGATTGTTTAGAGCATAGTTATCGGGGGTGCCACCCTACCCGCTCCGAAATCTGGCTCCGGCGTTCTGGTGACCGGGATCTCGCAGGGAACTTGTTTCGAACTTTTTGGGATCTCGTTCCAATTTTTAGGATTCTTGATCCTATTCACAACAGAGCTCGCTCCCTCTACATTGGGAATCTCGCTCCCATTCACAATGGAGCTCGCTTCCTCTACTTCATGGATCTCACTCTCATTCACAAAGGAACTCGCTCCTTCTAATACATGGATCTTGATCCCAATCACAACGGAGTTTGCTCCCTCTTCTTCACTGATCTCGCTCCCATTGTCTCACAGAACGTGTTCCGTAACATTGTACATATGGTTCCCGAACAAACTAGATCCCCGCTCCCATAATTTTAAAATCGCTATCTCGATGTTCTCAGAACTAGATCCTAAAAAGGCTGTGACCCCGATCCTATAATCTATGTAACTCTCTCATGAAGAAAGTGGATCTCGATCCCAAAAGTATAAGGTCATCGATTTATGAAATCCGGGATTGCGATCCCCAAGAACTCGAACGTTAACTCCATGTCTATTTATTTGTTCATTGTAGTCTATGCTTTATACCTACAAGGGGCATTTACCTATAGTAATTTCCCCCCAAAAAAAAGGCTAAATTTTGTATAGGTTGTGGTTCCTACTTTCTATAAGGTTACAACCTTAAATAATCCAATTAAGCCGCGCACGTCTAAATTTTGTTATAATATGGAATTTTGGTGTATTTTTTTTTAAGATTATCTAAAATCTATTTTCATATTCAATTATAAAATTGTAAACTCCAAAAATGGTTAAAATCAAGTAGATCTATAAACCTATGAAAATCTTGAAAATACACGGTCTAAATAATGTGTTGCAAGATGCAAAATTCTTTGTATAATTGAGGGTGTTACTAGATTCATCAAATATTTTTCTAAAGTTTAATAGTCCAGCAATAGACTTTTCTATAAAAAAATTTGTGGTACGTATGTTAGTGCACCCAGAAAATTAGAGGTTTCCTGGAGATAGAAAGACCCAGATATAGACAGTGAACAAGACAAAGCAAAGAAAGACTCAGAAATAGAGAGTGAAGAAGACAAAACTTAGAAAGACTAAGTACCAAGATGTACCAAAAATTGCAATATTCTCAAAGGCCAAGAAAAAATGATTCAGATTGAAGGCAATAACTATTTGGAAGGATAACCTCATAAAGATTTCTAGTTCATTGAAAAATATATCACTTTGCCCTCAAAACAATGTGTCAAATAAATTCAGGTGAGACTCAAATATTTTTTGCCTTAGTCACGTTTGTTTTTAAATCTTTACCCTCCTGCGAATCTCTCATTCTCTCTTATCTAAAAGGTCTCCTCTCCACAGGCAGGACTCTCTCGCTCGTCAAGGTCTCTCCACACAGAAGCCCCTCTCTCTCATCAAAGTTCTCTCCTCATGCAAGCTCTATCTCTCTAGTCTCTCTCTACATATTCATCTCCTTCTCTCTCCCTTTCATCCTGTGTCCTAATTCGAAGACTAATTTCTGCAACTTTTGCAAACTAAGTAGCATGTTTCGCTGGTGTGTATGGATCATTAGTGCCACATTGTTGTCTTCAGCATTTTGGTTAAAAGTTAGAGGTCAAGGAGAATTCTAGGTTTTTTGTTCAAAATAGAAGCATCTAAGGGAATGGGGGATGTTGGAGCTTCAGTAACTTGGCATTAGCAGATCCTCAAACTTTATGCTTTTGTTGCATTAATTTTGTGTTTTTATTAGATAATATTCTTTGGTTTTTGTTGCTTGTCATTTTCATGTTTGCAGTGGTAAATCAAGTGGAAAACAACATAGCAGCCTATGTAATATTCAATTTTTGTGCTCTTATTAGAGTTTTTTTACAGGTCTTTGTTGCATGCCGTTTCATGTTTGAAATGGTTAATTAATGAAAAAGTCAACATATTCTATCCATATTCTAATAAGGGTTCGGTTGGTATACAGATGCATCTGTTTTTATGTTTGTTGCATTTCCTCTTCATGTTTGGGTGGAAGCAATGGCACGAGTTGTTCTTAGGTGGAAGCAATGGAAATGATTGTATAGGTCCTTTAGGACCCTGCCACAAATAGTGGTGTAAGACCCTTATAGATCACCGTCGAGTAGAAATGGCTTTTCACCTCTCTTTCTCTCTCTCCATTAAAACCTTGATCCACACGTACTCTACCTATCATTATCCCTATCTCTCTCTCTCAAGACGGCCCGTGTAAAATAAAAACGTGTTTTTCACCTCTCTCTCCCTCTCCCTCTTCCTCACAGTCTCTCTCCTCTCTCAATCACGACCTCTCTCCTCTCTTTATATGGTTTGTTCATAATTTATCTCTCTTGCCACTACCTCCCTCTCCCTCACAGCCTCTGTCTTAATCCCATGAAGCCAAACGCCTTGCAAGGGTTGGGGGAGAAAACCGTTCTTGAAATCAAAAGCTTTCGAACAAAAAAATTAAGGACTACAAAAGCTGAGAGAATCGGTAGCACCAAAAAACCCATAGCAGCTAAACTCTAGAAATTTACATATGTTGTAAAGTTTTGCTTAAAATTATGTGTTATTTTGCTATAATTCGTGTCCAATATTTGAGAGGTTGTGTATTTTAGTTTGCCATATTACAAGCCAAACTACACTCTGTTCCTGGACAGTAAATTGATAAGGGACTGTAAATTGATCCATTTTACCAAAGTTAGCTTAACATTAGAACATCGCAATAATTTTTTGGTGTAATCCAATCGGATTAAAAAATTTTGATTTTTAGGTTTTGCGCACGCCCATACATGCACACACAGAGTTTAGACTCATGATCCACTTCAGCCTTAGAGAGAGGATGGGGGCAGAAATGTAGCAGGTAGAGAGACAAGGGGAGTAACGCAAATTTTATGGTTGGGAAATTAAGGGGAGTTTCAAACAAAAAAGAGCTTTACTGTTTTTGTAATTAACGAGGCAAATATGCTGTCCCACAATAATTCCATGCAAAATCGTACACCATTCTTCTCTTCCTCTCCTAGTACCCTGGGCCATGGATATTCACAAACACTCTAAACCATAGTTACTGGGAGCGTTGGATCGATGGCTCCCAAAAGCTTCGGAGCTCAGGGAGTGAGTTCCGGTGAGGATAGAAAGCACAGTTCGATATCCCTTTTGAACAGGGAGCGAGATCCTAATACATTGGGATCGAGGTCTCGATTGAACGGGGAACATGTTCTATGTATTACAAGCCGAGATCCCGTTGAATACGGAGCGAGATCCCGTTTGAATAAAGAGCGATATCCTTATACATTACGATCGAAATCGCTATTTGACGGGAATGTGTTCTATGTAACATGGGATTGCGTTCCTATGTCTATTAGGATCGCGCTCCCATCGACAACAAGAACGAGATCCCATTTAACGTTGAGTCTCCCCGCCATCTAAAAAAATGCTGCGAACCTATTTGGCTAGGATCGAGCTCCATTTAGTGTAGGATCGCATTCTGGACAATAGTGGTCCGCGCCCCCATCGCACAGAACTCCACTTGTATGAAGAAGAATAACCCAATTCCATTACACATGGAATCGTGCGCCCACTAAGCACGGCAGCCCGTTCCCATATAAATGCGATCTCGATTTGGTTAAAGTTAGAAACCATTATTCTATCGAGCACTGGCCCATGCGGCTAGATCCATGGATTAATTAAATCCCATTAATCTAGTATGAATTAAAGTCTTCCAATGCTATTAACGATTAATGTTATTAGTGTTCAAAATCTTGTACATGATATGAAAATGAGCTTCACGTTGGATTTTGTATACATGGAAATATATTTTTTTGGAAAAGTTTATATAAGAATGCTATCTTAAAATGTAGAACTACGGATGCCCCTCAAAAATCCATCAGAAAAGGTAGTTTTAATGTTGAAAAACCCTTTGATTGATCATCTAGACATCAAGATGTATGACTATGAAAAATAAAAAGATTTAAAGTACCAGAAATAGTGCATTTTACAACATATTATCTACACCGTCCATTTTTTAAATTTTCATATGTTAATAGATTTACTTGATTTTAACCATTTTTGAAATTTAAAATTATATAATTAGATATAAAAATAGATTTTGAGATAATCCTAAGAACATTTTACATCAACATTATATACCATTATAAACTTTGCAGGTGCACCTTACCTCTACACCTACAGATGCATCCGTATGCCAACTGTGCCCAGTTTTTTTTGACTGAAATATATATGGAAATATATTGTCTAGGATTTGGGTACCATTTTGATGCAACCTAAACATATATGGTTACTGTTAGGCTTAAATTCGGGAAATACATCACCGTTATATTTGGGTGGAAATAAATATATGAAAATTTTACTAAAAATATTAACTTTTATACTTAAATGTTATTTTTATTCAAGAAGTTTATTTGAGAAAGTCATGAAATGGTAAAATAAATTTATTCAAAATTTCAAAAAATTTATTGTAATAGAAATAAAGGTAATTTTAATTTTTATATAGCATTGCTCATATATATATATATACATATATATATATATATATATATATATATATATATACATATATATATATATATAGCAACTAACGTTGTTAAAGGCAAGTCAAGCCACTTTATGGTTTGAAGGGAAATTTTTTGAGGATATGTTGCATTGGCATATTGTATATTTACTCTTTATTAGAAAAAATATAATCCTAAGAAGCTTTTTCACCAAAATTACATGATGTGATAAATTTTGGTGGTGCGTCTTAAAAGGATTGTTTAAGGTTGCAACATTATAGATACCACAACCAAGGATATATAAAATTGGAAATAATAAATTTCAAGGTTATTATGTTAGGGTAAACCCTAATGGAACATGGGCACGGGTCGCACTCGACAACTCAACAAGCGATCTAATTTCCATTTCCAGGTAAACAAATAGTTCAATGTCTATTATATTTGCTATTACTTAATCACCATTTTGCTCTCGCGTGAGGTAAGTTTACCTATCACATGGTGTAATCCATTTACACTCTCTCTCATTGTGAATTGAAATACAAGCATGTGGGGGATATCATAGGTAATTTTAGTAATGTCATTTCATTCCCACTTACTCTAATGTTCACACAGGCTGTAATTCTTAAATGTCCTTGTAATATACAATGACATTACAATAAAGAAATTACAATTATAAAAAAAGCCATGGAGAGTGTGAGAGAGAAAATAATAAATTTCCTCGTAATATTGGACCCTTTGGGGAAGAGAGAGAGAGTAAAACACAATTAGAGATTCATCCTGTTGGGAGCCCTCCAGACTATTCGCAGTCTTTGCATGATAGTTGTCGAAGACGAAGCTTCACTTCGGGTAGATGGGGTTGCAATCGAAGATTGTACTAAAGTATGGGGTTGCGAACCGTGGTCATGATGGAGATCTAAAGGGCTATCATGCTCTTCTATAGCAGGTGGGGAAACAGCCGTTCTAGTACGTGGTGGGGGAGAAGCCAAATCATCGTCCGCTTCGAAATGTACATCCTACACAGCTAAGGCATCTATGTCATCAACAAGGTGGTCATCTTCAAGATGAGCATCCCAGTTCTTGTATTTGGCCTTGTAATCAGTCCTCAATCTGCTTAGTAGACTATTATTGTAATGAACATATACCAACGACTCAGATCAATAAGCATTCAGTCGATTACACTTAACACTGTGGATGTAACTGTACATGCTCCAACATCACTCAGCGCATGAAGAGTTAACGCTTTGGAACAGCACCTTAACTGCAACTGAATACAACTCTGGGGCCCCACCACGACACTAATGACATTGTACCTCTATCAGCTATGAACGTTGGCAATAAGAAAGTCTCCCTGCAACCAACAAAATCACTTATTTGTTGCTGTACCCTACTCCGATCAGCCTCATCCCTTATTATCGCAACAATAGCATCATGGTAGCATGCGACACCTCAATATCATGATGGGGCTTCACCCTCCTCTCCCCACTAGGTGTAGGTAATGACAACTATTCACGCGAATAATATTTAGGGTTAAGAAGAAAACAAAACAATGAAGTGGAAGGTTAACCCTATTTAATTTGGCTATCACTAAGTCCCTAACCTTTTGAAGTAACAGTAGATTATCATATAGAGCAACCGATATTTCTCCTAACATAGTATCCATACGCTCGTATACATATCTAATTACAGCCTTATCACTATCTGCAAATTTTATCATCTTCCATAGTGGCCTTGTGAACCCTAATATTTTTTTGTTTGTTGCCCAAAAATTATCATCCATCACTATTGTGTAAACTATACCATGTTCCGCGTCTCCCGGGCAATGTCTAAGTCCTTATCAATGGTCGCCTAAGATGAGGGATGTCAACGCGAGCCTCACTTCCTTAAGGCGCCTTAACATGATGTAGTGATAACCGAATCTGGTCTTCTCAGCTTTTAGAAGCTCGAGTTTCGAAATAGTTCAAAATATGTACAAACACCTTGTGTGGTTGCGTATATATGTCACTACCCTTTTACCCTCTTTGCAATTATCCCTAATAAAAGCAAATGTTAGGCGCCTTTTCTTTTTATCCACAATATCCTTCATGAGAAGGCTCAACTTGTGAGCTAAGCAGCCTGACCAAAAAATATGGGGATGAGGATATTGAATTATTGAACCAGCTCCCTTGCAATTCGATGCGTTGTCAGTCACAACTTGAACGACATTATAAGGTCCAATATGGTCAATGACATTCAAGAGTATATCCGCAATATTCTGACTAGTATGCTCAATTTCGTAGCAATCATAGCCATTCACAAACCTAGCCTTATCCCTTGATATAACCATTATATTTATAAAATGATTGATTCTTCACATTACTCCATCCATTAGAACTAATAGAAACACCATAAGTTGGCCACTCACTTCTCAATACACCTAGCTCGTGATTCGACTCTTATCTTTATCTAAAAAACTTATCCTCAATCTCTCATATTTAGGGGGCACATAACCCTTGGGAGCATTGTTTATTGCATATAGCATTTCTTGAAACCGATAACCCTTCACAACATTAAAAGGGATTCCATGAGCATAAAACATTGAGCAATAATCGCATTAACATCCTCCCTCGCATGAGCATCAAACATATGAGCTATACTGCCCCTTGCCCTTTTATTTGAACTTGTAGCATTTTGTATCAACCTTGAACGCTGCGATAATGATGTGAATACAATTTGATCAAGTGATGTCATGTTATCTTTTCGACTCGAACTAAACAAATGTTTAGCCTCAGACTTTTCTAACCTCAACACATCTCATTCGTCTTTTGATATTTTTGGGCAAAGAATTATCCCCTTAGACTTCTCCCTTGGTGAAAGGCCTAATAAATGTGCATGCATACGTACGTACAATCATGTGAAAGGAATGTCTCGACAGCTGAAATTACATTTCCATTTCCTCCCCCCGCCTCCCAATTTTGTATCACCACCTACTAAAGTTACATAACGCCACAAATGTTTTCATGAGGGTTCATCAATCTCTTCATCTTCTACATTCATATTATCCCCTCCAAAATATTGAATGACATCATCTGGTTCCATAATATTACAAAATGGGATACACTGCACAATAAGAGAATATTACTTTATTAATCTCATCTCTCAATACAATTTCCAAGCTCTCATCTTAGCCTTATCTCACTAGGCCTCTCTCTCTCTCTCTCTCTCTCTCTCACACCATTCCACTCTCTTTATATCCATTTCCTTCTCTCCCTAAACTTAGTCGAAGATAGACTTGTATAATAAGGTCAAGAACGTTCATAATTTCTTGTGCACAACAAACCGTTAATAATTTCTTGCGCGTAATGAAAGTGATATAAGTGAATAAAAGTGACAATAATAAATTTAATGTCAATGTGGTAGCCAAACTAAAAAAAAACCGACGTATAAAAGAGACAAGATAAGGAGAGAGATGAGATAGATAATACGTATCACAAAAGTGCAATCAATAACCAAGTAAAAGATATACAAAAAGATATATATATATATATATATATATATATATATATATATATATATATATATATATATATATATATATATATATATATATATATAGATAACCCATAAAGATTATCAACGAAAAAAATAGAGAAGAGTGAGAGAGAGGATAAATTAAATGCACAATAAAGTGCCAATAATTATAGTCAGAAGAATATAAAAGATAGAGTAGAAGTGTTGGCGCCCATAAAAATCCAACATGAAGATGGTACCCTCCATCAATGACCACAAACAAGGAACCTCAAAGCGTCACAATCCATGGCTGCACGCACCGACAGGCACTGGCCAACTCCACCCCCTCCCACCCTCCAATAAGGAACTCCAAACAATACATGAACCGTAGCCACCATGACATCCGACAAAAACAAATGTGGTAGACCCTAAGGCGACTATAGGCCACTAAAAAAATAAGGTGACATCAAGAAGAAATAGGAACATCTAAAAAGGTTGGAGGCCTTCCATATAAAAATCAAGAGGTGGGAGAGGACCAAGAGGTTGATTACGATATGCCGTAAGAGGTGGGAGAGGACCAAGAGATTCATTACGATATGCCACAACGGGTCCTCCATATACAAATCAAGACGTGGTGAATATCTTTCTTCTTTAACATTATTCATCTAATGATAATGAAGCGATCTAAAAATTTTTGGAAAAAAAATTCATTCTGAAGCCCAAATTTATGCATCTTATCAAAATGGAGGGCCTATGTTAATTGGGTTAAAAAAATATTTTTGAAGTTGCCTTCCCTCTTTCTCTCTCTCTCCTCACATCGTTACCCCCCGCCCTATTTTTACTATCTTGAAACTTTTACCCATCGTAGTACACACCTCTTTAATTTTTTCTCTCTCCTAGACTTTTTCCCTCATAATACACACTAATCCACTGAATTTCATGTTATCACGTCTCCTTTGTACTTTAAATTTTTATATATATGTATATATATTAAGAGTAACGTATGTACGTTTATCTAATTCCAATGATTGACATTTATGTACTTGCATCCTATCCTGTTAGCGTCACCAGAAATACATTAAGATTTAAGACATTCAAACGATTGTTCCAGGCTTCCAGCTTACAATGTGTTGGGAAAATATAAAACGATGCAAATTTATATATAATCTACAAGGCCATTTTAGGCATGTTACAAATTTTTTATAACCCATGAAATGTAATCACTCAAGTGTATCATTTCGATGAATATTTAATTCACTCAGCATTTAATGCACAATTTTTTTGACAAGGAGAGTATAGATTTTATTTAGACGAAATGTCAAATTACATATGTACTTGCATCCAGAATGTGCCATGTGGATTTCTTTTAGAAATTCAAGCTGTTGTTCGGGTAGAATGGCTTACAATGCCTTTGGGTGGGCAAAATATAAGGAAAACGTTTATATAAGGTCTCGACCTTATACTGTAGAAGTAAGTTGCAACTTAACCCATCGAAAAATGTCTTTTCGTGACTAGAAAATTCTCCAATTGATCATATTGACCTTGATATATATGGTTATGAAAGAAAGAATGAACTTCAAGTTGTAAACATAGTGCATTTCATAACACATTTTTTAGACCGTCAATTTTCAAGATTTTTGAGTGCTCATAGATATGTTAGATTTGGACCATTTTTTGAGCTTTCAATTTCATTATAAGAGTCAAAAATAGATTTTTAGACCATAAGAAGAGTTTTGAAACCGAAAATACATCTTCTAATGAGATATTGTGGTGCACCTTACCGTGTTTGTTTAAGGTTGACACCTTATACAAACCTGACGCAAATATAAAGGGGAAAGTTAATATATGGTTGCAACCTTAAAATGTAAATTTGAAGTCCACGTCTCTCTCGCTCAAAAGGCTCAAGTCCATTGCACGTGGCTATCAAAGACTCTCTTTCTCTGATGTTGCATAAAAGATTTATCTCACTCTAACACTTAAAAGGTTCAAGTGCATTCCACACGGCTATCAAAGACTGTCTTTCTTGGTGTTGCCATAAAAGATCCCTCTCACTTAACAAGTATCTTCTCAAGCTATGAAATCTTGACTGCTTATGGCAACATCAAGAGTCTTGACCATTTATGGCAACTATGAAATCTTCTCTAAACAAAAAAGTAGTTTTAATTAATATTTTATCCCAAAAAGATAACAGAAGCCAAAAAAAAACACACTACTATAATTAAAATTAAAACAATAATTTTTAATCAAAATGTCGGTAATATATTTTCCAGATATAGCCAAACGATAGCATTGTATTTCCCAGGTTGCATCTAGATACTACACATAAAAGTAACAATCCATTTATAAGTAATGTATTACGCAAGTAATATATTACGACATTAATATATTTTACAGACATATGCATTATGTCACATTACATATGTACTTGCACCCTGTCAGTACCACATGAAATACACTAAGAAACGCAAACTGTTGTTTTGGTACTATAGCTTACTCATAATATAAAACAATGCCAATTTACAGATACAGATAACCTGCAGGCTCATTTTAGGCATGTTACAAAATTTGTTCTCAACCAATGAATTGTAATAAGTGTTGTCATTTTGGAATACCAGGCACTTAATCCACAAACTTTTTGATAAGGAGAGTATAGATTTTTTAAGACCAAATGTCACATTACATATGTACTTACATCCTGTCAGCACCACGTAGAATACATTTAGAAATTCAAACTGTCGTTCCAGCATAATGGCTTACGATACTTTTAGGTGGCAAATAATATATAAAACGATGCCAATAGAGAGAGAGAGGGGCATGCTCAGAGAGAGAAAACCCCAAAATAGAGAGAGATGGGTTGATAATGTGTCAGGAAATCACTAATACTGTCAGGCAGGATATTAAAATATTTAAAATTTGAATTGAAAAATATTGGAACGAAAAAGTCTTTTAACAAATTATAAATTTGACTTCAGCCTCAGCCATTGGATTGTAGTTGATCTAATGGCTTAAATTATGCCAACACATCATTGCATCTGCATCTACCTTTGCAACCATTGGATCATATTTTATAACCTGCAGGCCCATTTTAAGCAAGTTACAATTTTTTTTTTCAACCAATGAATTGTAATCAATGTCATCATTTCGATGAATACCCGACATTTACTGCACAATTTTTTGGAAGGAGAGTATATATATTATTTAAGACTAAATAGATTTTTCACTTCTAAGTATTTTATGCATATTAATGCACTTCTATTATTAAAATATTATATTCATGTCTTGCATAGTAGTAAGAACGAAATAATTTTGTGATCCCCGAAGAAGTACAATGCTCTTTAGCATGTACAAGGGAAAACCTATATATCTTTTTTAATTGGTAAAATATAAAAATAAGTTTTTCTTTAACTAGATATGAAGTGAAAATAATAATAATAATAAGTATTGAATTGAAGACACTGTTATATAATATAGTCATGCAGGTCCATGATTTTTCTTATCCTCATGATCATTTAAAAGTAGCGTGTAGTTTTGGAAGGAGAGCATAGATTTTTGTAAGACCAAATAGATTTTTCATTCATAAGTTTTTCTTGCATATTAATGCACCTATATTATTAAAATATTATATTCAAACGAAATAATTTTGTGATCCCCGAAGGAGTACAATGCTCTTTAGTATGTACAAGGAAAAACCTATATATCTTTTTTAAATCGTAAAATATAAAAATAAGTTTTTCTTTAACTAGTTATGAAGTGAAAAAGAAATTAATAATAAGCGTTAGATTGAAGACACTGTTATATAATATAGTCGAGCGGTTCCACGATTATTCTCATCTTCATGAGCATTTAAAGGTGGCTTGTAGTTTTGGAAGGAGAGTGTAGATTTTTTTTAAGATCAAATAGATTTTTCACTTATAAGTACTTCATGCAAATTAATGCACCTCTATTATTAAAAAATTTTATTCATGTCTTGCAAAGTGGTAAGAATATAAATAATTTTGTGATCCTCGAAAGAGTACAATGCTCTTTAGCATGTACAAGGGAAAACTTATATATCTTTTTTATATGGTAAAATATAAAAATAAGTTTTTCTTTAACTAGTTATGAAGTGAAAAAAAAATTAATAATAAGTATTAGATTGAAGACACTGTTATATAATATAGTCATGCGGTTCCACAATTTTTCTTATCGTGGGCATGTAGTTTTTGAAGGAGAGTAAAGATTTTTTTTAAGACCAAATAGATTTTTCACTCATAAGAATTTAATGCATATTGTCTATTATTAAAATATTTTATTCATGTATAGTGGTAAGGACAAAATAATTTTGTAATCCCCGAAAGAGTACAATACTTTTTAGCATGTACAAGGGAAAACCTATATATCTTTTTTATATGTTAAAATATAAAAATAAGTCTTTCTTTAACTAAATATGAAGTGAAAAAGAAATTAATAATAAATGTTAGATTGAAGACACAGTTATATAATACAGTCGTGGGTTCCACGATTGTTTTAATCCTCACGAGCGTAGTTTGGGAGATTGCCTCATTTTGGGAAATATGGACTCCTGATGCTGGCAGGGTGTATTAATTTTGAGAAGGAAATATGGACTATGATGATTTAATGCATGCGTTTGGGGAAAGATAAATATTTTTAAATGTTAGATATGTATAAATTTCCATATGCCACGTGTTTCATATTTTTTTAAAAATGCGGTCCTATAAATAAAGGGTGTGGTTTGTATAAAGCTGCCTCTTTATACTGTAGAAGTAAGGCATACCTATAAAATTTATTTAGAAATGTTGTTATGGTGTCCAAAACTTTATGATGGCTTCAAAATCTTTTTTTATCCTTAGTTATAAGTTTTAAAATTTATAGTAAATAAATGGCGTGTGTAAGAATGGCATGCAGTAAATTTGGAAATAGATGGCGTCTTTAAGAAAAAACGTATTCATGGCATGTAGTAATTTTGTAAATAGGAAAATGACCCTGTGCATCCCTCACTCACCGAAAGCTTTAAATAAATTTGGCTCTCGTCATTTGATTTGTCTCTCGCTGTTAAATAAATATGGTGTGATCATCTTGGGGTTTTTATTGGGAGTAAAGTGTGTGAATGGGCTGAGGTATTTGGGATTTAAGATTTGGGTTTTTGGGGTAAAGAGATGTAAGAGATGTGAGAGAAGAAAGTATTTTTTAATCGAGATTCACCGATAATAAAGCATTTCCATTACAAAGAGGGAAGGAAAGTCGGAGAAATAGTGAAAAACGTACCCATTGCAAATCTTTGAATACAATGGATAAGCATTTGGAAGCAGACGATGATTTGGCCTCTCCCCTACCATGTACTAGACCGGTCTTTCCCCTTACTATAGAAGAGTATGATAACCCTTTAGATCTCCATCATGACCACGGTTCGTAACCCCATACTCTATTGCAATTTTTGATTGCGACCCATCCACCCAAGGTGAAGCTTCGTCTTTGACAATTGTCGTGTAAAGACTGCAAACCGTCTGGGGGGGGCTCCCAACTAAATGAATCTTTAATTGTGTTTCACTCTCTTTCGCTCTCTTCCCCAAAAGGTCCAATAATACAAGGACACTTATGATTTTCTCTCTCACACTCTCCATGGCTTTTTTTTATTATTGTAATTTCTTTATTGTAATATCATTGTATATTACAAGGACATTTATGATTTATGTACATTAGAGTAAGTGGGAATGAAATGACATTACTAAAAATTACCCATGATATCCCCCACCTACTTGTATTCAATTCGCGATGAGAGGGAGGGTAAATGGATTACACCACTTGAGAGGTAAACTTACCTCACGCGAGAGCAAAATGGTGATTACGTAATAGCAAATATAATAAACATTGAATTATTCGTTTACCTCGAAATGGAAATTAGATCGCTTGTTGAGTTGTCGAGTGTGACCCGTACCCATGTTCAATCAGGGTTTACCCTAACATATCAACCTTGAAATTTATTATTTCCAGTTTTATATATCTTGTTGTGGTTTCTATAATGTTGCAACCTTAAACAATCCATTTAAGATGCACCACCAAATTTTATCATATCATGTAATTTTGGTGAAAAAAATTCTTAAGATTATCTGAATTTCAATATAAGATTTATCCAATAAAGAGTAAATATACAATATGCTAATGCGAGTTAAAGACCACATCTTCAAAAATTTTCCCTTCAAACCATAAAGTGGCTTGACTTGCCTTTAACAACATAACTTAAGATTAGTTTCTCTCTCTCTCTCTCTATATATATATATATATATATATATATATATATATATATATATGGCAATGCTATATAAAACTTAAAATTACCTTTATTTCTATGACCATAAATTTTTTGAAATTTTGAATAAATTTATTTTACCATTTCATGACTTTCTCAAATAAACGTCTTGAATAAAAATAATATTTAAGTATAAAAGTTAATATTTTTAGTAAAATTTTCATATATTTATTTCAACCCAAAAATAAAGGTGATGTATTTCTCGAATTTAGGCCTAGCAGTAACTATATATGCTTAAGTTGCATCCAAATGGTACCCAAATCATAGACAATATATTTTCATGTATATTTCGGTCAAAAAATACATATTTCCATGTATAGAAAAGCCAACGTAAACCTCATTTTCATATCTTGTATGAGATTTTGAACAAGAATAACATTAATCATTGATAGCATTGGAAGACTTTATTTCATACTAGATTAATGAGATTTAATTAATCCATGGATATCCAGGATTGGTTGTGCATGGATCTAGCCGCATGTGCTAGTGCTAAATAGAATAATGGTTTCTAAATTTAACCAAATCGAGATCGTATTTGTATGGGAACGGGCTGTCGTGCTTAGTGGGTCCATGATTTCATGTGTAATGGAATTGGGTTCTTCTTCTTCATACAAGTGGAGTTATGTGCAATGGGGGCGTAAACCACTATTGTTCGGAACGCGATCCTGCACTGAATGGAGCTCGATTCTAGACAAATAGGGTCGTGGCATTTTCTTAGATGGGGGCAAGACTCAACGTTAAATGTGATCTCGTTCTTGTTGTCGATAGAAGCACGATCCTAATAGACATGGGAGCGCGATCCCATGTTACATGGAAGTGTTCCCATCAAATAGAGATCTCGATCCAATGTATAAAGATCTCGCTCTTTATTCAAACGGGATCTCGCTCCCTATTCAATGGGATCTCAGCCAGTAACTACATGGAACACATTCCCTTTCAATCGGGATCTCGATCCCAACGTATTGGGATCTCAATCCCAATGTATCAGGATCTTGCTCCAGGTTCAAAAGGGATCTCGAACCGTGCTTTCTACCCTCACCGGAACTTGCTTCTTGAGGTTTGGAGCTTTGGGGAGCCGTCGATCTGATGTTCTCGCTCCCGCTTCTGGAGCCGCTCCCTCTCCTGGTAACTATGGTTTAGAGCCTCGGCTCTATATAAAATTTTTCCTCTATAAAAGGGTTGAACCTCGCATCAAATTGTTTTTCATCTTACTATGGTATCTATCTTCAAAAGAGGTAAAGTTTAATTCCCTAAAGAGCTCTCCTTCTTGAGTTTTCAAAAGACTGATCATAACATGCTTAGTACTAGGATGAAATGTTTAAAACTCAAGTTTATTCTGTTATTTTTTTAGAGGGGGCTGACATTCCATCCTAAAGATGTCCACTTTAGCTTTCTTAACCGTCAGTTAACCTTCTTTTCTGTCTCTATCATGATTTTGTTCGTTATTTGGCTCTCTCATATATGTATATATGAGTGCTTGTGTTGGGCACGGTGCGCAAGTAAACAAGACAAGTGGGCTTATTAAAAGATAAGAAGAAAACTTTAGTTTTAACTTTTAAGCATTTCATCCTAGTACTAAGCATGTTATGATCAGTCTTTTGAAAAGTCAAGGGGAAGAGCTGGGAATTAAATTAAAAGAAGACCAAAAACAACATAAAAAATCCAAATAAGATGACAAATATTAAAAACATGGACTTTGAAAACATTGAGACGGTCGAGCTAAAGGGCACATCTTTTGGAATGGAATGTCAGCCCCCTCTAAAATGATAAGAAGAACAAACTTTAGATTTAGACATTTCATCCTAGTACTAAGCATGTTATGATCAGTCTTTTGAAAAGAGGGAGAGCTCTTTAGGGAATTAAATCTTAAGAATATATTTGCTAAGATTTTCTAAACTTTTCATTGAAATAAATCTTTAAGAATATATTTGCTAAGATTTTCTAAACTTTTCATTGAAATAAATCTTTAGTACTGGTACATGACATATACATAGTTTTGTAGATGGATCTTACTTCACAATTGAAGTAAGAATAAATCCACACTACTATTCATTATGCTATTTTATCCAAGACTTTAGTCTAGTACCTTACTGGTCATTGCGAACGCATGAGAGGAACAACTTCAAGTGCATTATATGATAGCTTAAAGAAGTGATTTAAAAATCGGGGTCGGCGCGTGAAATGCCATGGGTCGGGTTGGATTGGAGTGATTTAAAGACGTGATAGCTTGGACATGTACTCGGTTAAATTCAAATATCTATGATAAGTTGTTTCTTAATTGGAATAAATGTAACAAGTAAATTTTATTATTCACTCTCATTACTCTCTCAAATTTGAAATTACCACATATATAATTTTTTTTTTGTCCAATCTTGTGTGGTTCTACTATTCAAATGTTCTTTATTGCTATGTCCACCCAAAACATGGGGTGCAATTAGTTGGAGGTTCTTGTTTTCTCCCATGCTTTTGGGAAGCCCTGAAAAACTAGAGGCTAGGCCATAAAGTATGGACCAGGGCAGACCAAGCCTGGCTAGGGCCTAGACATGGCCGGCCCTGTCCAATCTTGTAGTTTCCTTTTTGTTTAGTTTTTATTGCAGCCCTATAGGGATTTGGGCCAGGCCTGATGTGTTGCCAACCCTACTTTATAACCACATTTCTCGTAGTAAGCATTATTTTAGTGTTGCAAATTGTAAAATGTAAACAAACTCATCCAGCTTCTCCAAAATAACTAACAGATTAAAAATCCATGCCCCAAAATCCATGTGCCCAAACGGGCCCAAAGGGTGACTAAGAATGCTTCAACTCTACTGGCTTCTTTTGCAAAGATACCCAAGCAAAGTAAATTTTCACACTATTTTCTTCTTAAGAAGTTTCCCGCCTGCTGAGAATTGTGTTTGATAATCGGCATTGAAGGAAAATAGTGCTCATTAGTCGATTAGTTGTAGAGAATTCGATTGGTTTCTCACTTGGGGAAAAGCCTTTCCTGTTTCACTGAGAGGTAAAATTTCAGGACTTCTATTTCTTTTCTATTTCTGTTGATTTAACCCACTAATTACAAGGTTCACACTTCACAAATTCAACTACAACAAATACATTACACAAACGGCACAAGAGACATAAAAATTCAAACTCGGGACCGTTTCAAAATGCGCAGCTTGACACCATGCTTGTAGTTGAGGACGACTCCATAATCGAATTCAAGGGGGCTCTCCATATTGGGTGAGTGCCGAAAAATGTACCTCTGATAGAGGTATATAAGAGTTAGTTTTATCTCTTGTATGGAAAATTTCCCCCCTACGCATGCTCTTGGGCCAATTCCAAAAGGAATGTGTGCATAGGGGTGCCTCTTCTTCTCCTCCTCCCCTTGTGGATCGAACCTCTCTGGTTTGAACTTTTCAGGCTCAGGGAAGTTGCTTGGATCCTTAGCCAAAACTCCCAGTGCTAGCCATATCCATGTTCCCTGCCAAATCCTTAATGGTAAGGAGAATACCATATCTCTTTTAATTAAGACTCGGAAATAAACCATCTTCTTCAGTTAAAATGAATAACAGAAAATGGAATCCAAAAAAAACAGTGAATCATAACCGCCCAATCAATCCATGGGCCGCAATGGATTTGAACTAATAATGTAGTGCTGCAATTTTCAAGACCTTAACTAATAAGCCCAATACACTGTAGCAAGGAAACACAGTCATGATGATGGACATTCTCATGTAAGTGTAGTTTATCCCAACTGTTCATTGATGGAATGGATGGTGTCGTGTAATGCACACATATGCACACGATGTATTTTAAGGTTAATTTTTCCTAAATTTGTACTTTATACCTTGGGTAAGAGGTATCCTCCAATTTGAACATCTCGCTCTGCTTCCCTCGCAACCAATGGCGAGACTGTAAAGAACCTCATGGCCTCTTTTACCACCTGCACAACAAACATTCCATGTTCACATCCAACTTAGTTCACAATGCTTACTTTTGAGTTTTACATATATTATAACCGCCATCTTTCATAATTTAGGGATTTTTTTTAAAAAAAGAAAGATATAAAGTTTGGGTATCTTCAAAGGAATTAACCAAATTTTTTTTTCAGAATATCTCCAATCCCTCAAGGAAATGAGTTTTTGACTTTTATGAGCTTTCAGAGTAATTCATAAAAAGTAAACTATAAAAACTCTTTGGGTCACTAGTTGGGCCTAGAAACTTGGCCATCCCTGTTACAACCATGTTGGTTTAAGTAATTATCTCCTAAAAATAAAGGAGTAAAAACATATACTAGAAACAAGATTACCATATCAAGATAGGGAAAATTGAGGCGTAGATCTTCAGCGTCGGGCCTCTTGTTAGGAGGTCCGAAGGTATCGATCTCTCTGAGTAGCTTCTCCTCCACCTCCGGGTGAGCCGACACCAAATACACCGTTGCTGCCATTGTAAATGAAGTTGTGGCAGAGCCAGCGAGGAGATGCTCGTAAGCAAGCGAGCTCACACACTCTGGTGTGAAAATTTTTTTTGATATTGCCCTGTATGACTCCTGTGCATTAAGCACAGCCGTCAGTAAGTCAATGTTAGAGGAACCGCCTTCAATTTCTTTGCACCTCTTCTCAACCACCTCATCAACCCTCTGGCTCAGTTCCTTATTGGCGAGTTCGTGCTCCCTGTCAGCAGTGCCAGGAATCCTACAAAGTAGCCATCGAACTGGGTTCTGAAGAATGGGGAAGAAGAGGCCAAGGATGATGGAAAAGGTACCAGTAAGGTCCATCTTGAGAGAGGTAGTTGAGTATATGTGTTGATTTAGGAATTTGGAAATGTAGCCATCTTCAGAGTTTTCATCTTTCTTGAGGGTATTTTGCCCAGATTGTGCACTTGATGAGCCTGTGAGGCCGAAGTTCACACCAAACGCTGCTCGTCCGATCACGTCGGTGGTGAGCTTTAAGGTGAGTTCGGAGAAGTTGACGTCGTCTTCTTTCCTCTGGAGGTGGGATTCCAGCATTGAGGAGGCAGAGGCAATGAAGAAATGCATGGTGGGAATGAGGCTGGCAAGGTGGGATGGCTGGTACAGAGAAGTTATGGTATTTCTCATGATGGACCATCTTGAGCCCCTATAAAGATCGAAAATGTAAGTTGAAGAAGATTTGTGCTTGGATAAATGAATATAATTACGACAATTCAACAAGCAACATAAAGGGAGAAATAATGTATCTTTAATCCAACAAGATAAGAAACTCAATATCTTGATGCTATTACCCCCAACATACATGTTAGTATTTGATACCTGCTAAAGAACAATCCCTTGAGGTGGAGAGGTGAGGCTGAGATGGGAGATGGAATACTTCGATTAGGCAAATCCTTGAACTTCTTTATACCAGCTTCTCTGCACAATTCCGCGTCAGCAATTATCACCAACGGTTGTCGACCCATGTGAAACCTGCAGGAAAGATGAGCTCAACTCTTACTCTGCATAAACCAAATGATGCATAAAGCTCAAAAGAAGTAAACCGAATGATGCATGTACATGATATAAAACATGCAATTACAAGGCCCACCTGTGGGCTTTTGCTGGGGTTCGGGCTTCATTTTAAGGTTCACGGGCTAGGCCCGGTGTAGTTTTTTGGTTGGGCCTCGGTTACTCGATCACAGCCTACCCTGGATCTGGGCCCAATTTTTTTGTTTTACAAATGTATATATTCTTTAATTTGTCGTGTTTACATAGGCCCGGCCCGATTTTCCGTGTTCAATTCTTGTTACCATGATTTCAGGCTACGCCACTGATGAGACCAAATCTAATTTTTGGGCTCCGTCCATAACAGGGTTTGCATTGCGTTTTTTGGCCGGGCTCGGGCCTTGGCTAGGACGGACAACATCCCTCATGCAATGCTAACCATTGATTTCTAGATCCTTTACTCTGAGCTTGCGGACTTACACTGTTACATAGACGGGTGGGCTCAGCGGTTCTTTTTCATTTCTACATGTGTGCATGGGTACAACCTATGTAGCAACTCATAAGCAGGTGCGTTGTCCGTATGGAGCACAAGAATGGTCCAAGAGTGCATCATACATCATTGGCATTTGGAATTGATACACTATAAAGATGTTCATTGTCTATTTCTGTGATGGACGGTGGAGATTAATCATGTCTTGGTGGACGTCTGTCATCGGGAGCAACGAGTGATCTTCACCATCCGTCACTTGAAACCGATGGTGAAAGTTTTGATTTGAACCATTTTTCAAGAAATAGGGATTAAAGGAAGGATTAACTATTGTTGCTAAGTATGTTTGTTTAATTTAAGAGCATGATGAAGTGACATGGGATCGTTTATTCTTACATGCACAGCATATGGTTGTAGGCATTTCAAAGAATGGGAATTCGTATCGATATTGTGGATCATTTAAATCTTCCTTACTTATCAAAGTGGGTAAAATACTTCAGAAAGTTTTTAATATTAGAGAAATTTGGAAGGAAAGAAATAGAAGGGTATGTTGAGAAGTTTTGTAAAGTGAAGATAAGATTTTGGAATGTTGGGGTAGGTTGAGGAGAGATTTAATGTTCAATTTAGACAATATTGTAAAATTGGGAGCATTTGAGAGAAGAGTGATGGAAATATGGAATCCTATTCTAATAGCACTAATCAAACTTTATTTTGATGGTAGATCTCTAGGCAATCTAGAGATAACGGGTGTGGCAGGATTGATAAATAATTATTTCGAGACCACTCTTATTAATTATCGGGTTCGTGCGGCTTTACCACATCAAATGAGGTCAAATTTTGTGCTTTATTGCAAGGCCTACATATCTCTGCAGAGTTACATCTGGGCACTGCAATCATTGTGTCACAAAATGCTATACCTACAGATCTCTACCTAACGTCCACACTCTTGGAATCTAGCTCATAAAATGGATGGATATTATATAAAAAAAATATACAATGAGACCATTATCATTAGTATAAGGTGATCACAATTGATTTTGACCGATAGATATAAAGTTGGGTTGATGCATTTATTTCATTTATTAAACTCCCTCAAATTTTGAGAGTTCTTAAAGCGAAAGGACTTTATTACCATAAATGACTGTATACCATAAGACTTTTTCCCTATTGTAGAAATGGTCCCAATCACTACCGTTAACGGTAGTGAAATCAGGTTGATATGGGTTTTACAAAGTCTAATTTTTTTTTTTTTGGATTTTGAGTGTTGCCAATGTCGTACTTCTAACCGTCTGATTTCACACCTAAGGGTAGAGATGATTGTGAAAATCTTGTACCAAAATACCGTTTGAATATTTATTATTTTCCCTCAAAACAAAGGGTAATTCAAAATGTTTTCCTAGTTTTAGTCAATGCCCAAGCAACGATTATCTAATGAAAACGAAAACTCTCACTCAATACCTACATCATTTTTTACATTTGATACAAAATACACAAAACGTTTTACCTGCTGGTACAAGGTTTTAAAGAGAACACATTTTTTAAACTATACGAGTCTATCCTCTACCGGCACCTACCCAATCTGAGTCCCTCCCTTGACTAGGATTTAGGCCTAAGGGTGAGTAAATATAAAATAATTTTTATTTTAGGGATGGTATACAATGAAATAATTTACCTTTATACAAGGTGATCACAGTTACTTACAATCATTCGATGTGAAGTTTATAGCTTGAATATGTCACAAAGTTTGAAAAAATTTCTTTTGAAGTTTGAGCTTGGTCAATGGAATAATTGTAGTCACCCAAGTTCACATCCAACTATCAAGATTAACGTGACCACCTTGTGCCAAAGGTAAATGGTCTTATTCTATACTATCCTTTTATTTTATTATAAAACCAATGTTTTTAGGATGATTTTGATGATAATCAGTCATGTTTAAAAAATTTAATGATTTTAAATTTTATTCTTTTCACTTTGTTTTTTTTTCCTTTTAATGTGGCTGAGTTGTTGGCCAATTCTATTCAAGACCGAAGAGTGACCGCTTCAACCCACCGAACCTATCTTAAAATACTTTCAAAACCAGGATAGGTGGGGTGGATTGTTCACTCATAGATCTATGTCGGATTATTGGATTGGTGATGAGGATCAGTCCGAATTAGTGATCCAAAAAAATATTAAAAATAAATAAAATAAAATAAAATAAAAATTAAAATAGAGGTTTTTAAGACAAAGATACAAAGGGGCTCTAAAAAAAATATTGAATAAAGTTTATTTATATATATATATATATATATATATATATATATAAGAGACAGGTTTTATATCATCCCATAACCGATTCCCATTCGAATCGACCATCATGATCTAAAATGGCCAAGTTTTTAAAACAATACTTCCAAACATTGGCATGGTAATAATATAAGTGCTAGCTATTGGGTGGTGGCACCTCGTGTGTGACGTCACGAGGGTTGAGTTACTCCATAAAAATAGTCGATATTCGTAAGGTGCCCTCAACAGCAATTAGCACTGGCCCGCCCGGTTGGCCTGCCAATAGAAATGTAGGGCATGGGCCACAAATTGTGGCCTGAGTGCGAGGTTAGGGGTGTTGCCGGATCGGTTTGGCTCAACCCAACCCTCTTTTTTTCTTATTTTTTCTTCATTTGTTCTTGGCCCCACCCGGCCTGGCCCTACAGGAACTAAGGCCAAGCCAAGGCCAGGATTGGCTGGCTTGGCCGAGGCCCAGTTCATTGCCACTCTTATAATTAGGGGTGCTTTTAGCAATCTCAAGGAATAAATAATTTTAGTGACTGTAAAGTATTGCAGATGTATATGCTATGTGCATTTCAACCATCAACCTACTTCACCAAAAAAATAATAATAAAAATCAACGTGGACCTGATCAAAGGGTCTTAGTGTGGTTTGGACCTGGGTTGGTCCAAGTCAATTGGACTCAGACCCGACTTGCCAGATTTGGTTAATCTGGGTCCAGATATGAGCAATATAATTTTATAAAAATAGAAATTTAATACATATTGCAAAATTTATCAAATTCGCCATAAGAGAAACACTTTGACCTTATCTACGTCTTTCTATTTAATTTCGAGATACCGATAAAAAACATAAGGTCTTGAGTTATGATGGCTGCAAATAGAGAAGGTAATAAACAGTTCATCTCTTATAAGTATTTTGATAAATTTCTCATTCTTATATATAAGACAGTGAAATATACCTGGACGTTAACGCCAACCCCATATTGGACGCAACGTTGGTTCTAGGACAAATGGACTCCGACCTGACCCACTATGTCCATTTTACAGGTTTGGACAAAGACCGTAATCGAATTGACCTTTGGGCCCGGTTCGATCCAACCCGTCTGACAGCCTAATTGAGATGAACAATTCCTTGCTTTGAGAAAGGATGAGGTAATCTCAACTGCCCCATGTTGACAATGGGTGCTGAGGATCACAAGTAATGATCAACCTTAGAAACATTATTTTGATTTAGTTAGGTAAACTTGCAATTACGTTGGTCAGTTTTTTTATTGATTTAATTTGTATTTTTTATTTTATTTTAGGCCAATCCAATTTTGTGGGGATTTAGCTTGTTGGGTTAGTGGTGGGGGCACAGGCGCACCACCATGATCAAAGGTTGGAAATTAAAACAGAAGAGTCCAAAGGAAAAGATTTTTTCTTTTTAAAGGAAAAATATTATTTATTACATTCATCTAAAATATATATATCTTCATTGTGGCCGTTGCATCAGTATGTTTTTGCTTCTTTTTTTGTTTTTGTTTTTAACGTTAGCTCTTATTATTTAGCGTGCATGTATATGGCGAATATTGTATTATACATAAAAAAGGTAAGGGGAAAGTTTTAAAAAGATATGGATGGAAGTAATGTGAAAAGATATAGTGACTTATTATTTGATTGGGAGTATGATCTTTAATAAAAAAAAATGACGAAACTTTATTCATGTAACCGATCCAAATAGCTGGATAAGATACAATGATACTGATGATGACGTAAGTCAGCTGTTTTTTAGTGAAAATTATTGTTATGAGGGTATATTTTGTGGAGAGGTTTACAAGGGATACCACCTATTTGTCCCTTTGTATTTGGAATTTATATGGGGACTTTGCAGTAGATTGATACATATTGTGAAATATAATTCTCTTAAGAGTAGCACATATGGCTTCAAATTATGCACAATAAAAAATATAAATTTAATGATGATAGAGTTGATAATAATTTATAATGCATATAAAAAATAAAATATCAAAAGTCACAATCCATCTTAATGGCTTTTAATCGACGTACTCATTATTTAATTGCTACCCATTTGTCTTATTAAGATTTCAGCACTAGTTTTAGGTGTTGCCATACGTTTCTTTTCCCAAATTCAAATGCTAATTTTGCTTTCAAATTGCAAAAATGTCATTATCAGAAAATTGTTTATCTTGATTAAAACAAGAAGCCTTAAATCATTAAAAATAACTTTTGAAGTGTGCTTTATTTGCTTCATATTGGCGTCATGCTTAAACACATATGCACTTTGCTTCCATAATGCAAGGTTGATGCTTTATATAAACTTTTTCAAAGTATTTTTTTACAAAAAAAGTTATATCATTAACGCAACGATTTTGCAAAAAAAAAAAAAAAAAAAAAAAACTACTATAATTATTGCAACATTGGAGTTCCCGGTGCAAGGTATAAAAAAACATTGCGATTGATCAGACACCCAAATTTTAGTGAGACAATTTGCCGGTCCATGTTCAAATCCTATGCTGAATTCCTTTACCAAAAAATATAGAAAAAAGAAGAAGAAAAAGATGAAATAGCCCGAAGAATTGTTCTAAAAATTGTAAGTATGAAAAGCTCGTAGTACGAGCCAAACAGTATGTATAGCATAAAAAGTTTTTCTATGAAATGGGAAATGAGAACGTAGTCATTTGATAACCAATCCGATCCAATCTTGATAACATTGGGCTCGAAACTAACCTGTATATGGGTCCGTACTCTTTCGCCAAAACACTGAACACCCCCGGCCCATGCTTTGCCAATAAGTGTAGGTGGCCCAAGAACCACCTAGTTGGAGGACCCGGAACAGCTCTTACTCTCCAAGAGGGCGCTGAGAAGTACACATAAATAATACCTACTACAATGGCTATCACTGTACAAATCAAGGGAACCCACCTCTCAAACAAGTTTCTTATGGAAAAGTATGGGCTTGTTACCCTAAACAAGGGCAACAAAAAGCCCTCCATAAAGGCCATGCCGAGAATTAGGGTATGGAAGGGAGGGGAGCCAAAATTTAAATTAGGGGATTGGGGGGGGGGGGGGGGGGGGGGGGGGAAGGGGTGGGGGGATGTGAGCCCTTCTTTATTTCCCACCTTTTGCTACTTCAATTCGTCCATTAGTGGAGGAATCTAATGCTGGCTGTCTCCCCTAGTCTAAGACACCCATGATTTAATAATCTCTTATGATTGATGGGTGAGGTTTGTTTCTTGGACTAAAGTTAAATTTATGGGTGCGGTTTGTATAGAGCCGAGGCTCTAAACAATCAAATTAGAGCCCACCTTCAAATAGTGTCAAGAAATATGATTTCAATACCGAAAAGTTATGTGATAGTCATAAATTATATTATCTTTATTTATAAAATTTAAAGCTTAAAAAATAGTGTAGATAGCACAGATGTATGAAAACTTAAAAATCTTGAAAATTGATGGTCCAAAAGTGTGTTACAAGATGCATTATTTCCAAAACTTGAAATCCTCTTTTTTTTTTTCTCATGTCCATGGATCTTGATGTTGAGACGATCAATTTGATGATATTTGGTCATCAAAACGACCTTTTCTGGTGAAAGTTTTGAGGTAAGCTCTAATTTGATTGTTGATCGCATAGGCTCTATATAAAATTTTCCCTAAATTTATTCTATTATTCTTTGTGCCAATTGCCTTTGATGTTTTGTCTTTTTATAGATCAATATGGACTTTCCTTAGTGGTTAAATTAATGCTATCAGATTCGCTTCGGATGCTTCTTTGATTTGGTTTGGCATTTTTTGCTGATATAAGTTAAGATTTTTTTATTTTTAAAATTTTGATTGTAAAGTAATAGAAATATTATAAATAAGAAAGTATGAAAATTTTCATCATAATAAAAATGGATTTTTTCCCATTTAAGAAACATGGCCCTTTTTATATGTTTAATATTCTTTTGGGCAATATATTCACCTTTTATTTTGGCTTCAAATTGGCCTCGGATACGTAAAACTTTCAATGCCCTGCTAGGATTCGACTTAGAACCCAAAGAGAACCCAAAGAGGCTGGAAAAGGCTAAAAAATGTTAAATTATAATTATTGTGAAGAAATGTGTTTTTATATTCGTTTCACTTCGGTTTTAATGAGGGAAAAGTATACAAAGTAGTTATTTATTTTTGATATATGGAGGTCACAATCATTTATATCCGTTAGATTTTAAATTGGGTGGTTTTAATAGTGCCATTGACTAGACTCAAGTTCCAAAAAAAATTTCTCAAATTCCAAGCCATCTAATTTGATAATTCCAAGCCATCTAATTTGATATTTAATGACTAATAATAATTGTGGTATCCTTATAATAAAGATAAATAGTCTCATAATATATAATCCCTTTAGTGAACTTACAAAATTCAACTTATTTTGATATCCTTTTCAATATTTTAGGGAAATGCATCACACTACAAAAATCTAGCTTATACACTTTAGTTTCCATCAATGGTTTAAAAAACGGGCCGGTGACCCGGATCGGGCACCCAAAAAACCGATCCGGATCGGTAAATCGGCGATTCGGATCGGGAATCGGGTGAATCGGTCAGAATAAAGTTTCAAACAAATCCGAAAAAATTATTAAAATTCATTATAAATATTGTTTTTTAGGAATTCAATAAGAAATGAGGGTACTCCATTAAGAATTTTCATGTTTTTGAATGAATATGCGAATATTGATATGTTCTTTCCCTGCATGAACCGCCATTCAGCATTTAATTTACATCATATAAAAGGATAAACATAGAATTATCATGGAATAAGTATATCAACATACATGGACTACAATAAATCATAAAATTAGTAACATACGATCTAAAAATAAAATGATAGACGACGTTGTTGTTCTTCTTGGTCACGCTGGTGCCATTGATTGAATTCGTTTGACAATTCATTGATTCGATCTAAAAACGAATCATCGATATTAGCAGGCGTCTGATTATTCTCAAATCCCTGAGTGCTAGTGTTTTGTTATGTTCCCAATCCGAAATCCCCGAAGCTTGTCCATCCTTCATGCTCACCTGCAATACTGGCACTCCTAGGTAACCTAGAAACAATTTCTTGAACAACTGTTTCTCCTTGATACATATTGCATATCTGAGCTAGGCCCACCATGGATTACAAAAAAAGAAAAAAACAATTCGATCATGGATTACAAAAAATTCAATCATGGGTTACAAAAAAAAAAAAAAACAAAAAATTCGATCATGGATTACAAGAAAAAAAAACAAACATTTCGATCATGGATTACAAAATATTCGATCATGGATTACAAAAAATTCTATCATGGATTACAAAAAATTCGATCATGGATTACATAAAATTCGATCATGGATTACAAAAAAAAAAAACAAAAAAAAACAAAAAATTCGATCGTGGATTACAAAAAAAGAAAAAAACAATTCGATCATGGATTACAAAAAATTCAATCATGGATTACAAAAAACTCTATCATGGGTTACAAAAAAAACAAAAAACAAAAAATTCGATCATGGATTACAAAAAAAAAAAACAAACATTTCGATCATGGATTACAAAAAAAAAAACAAACAGTTCGATCATGGATTTCAAAACATTCGATCATGGATTACAAAAAATTCTATCATGGGTTACAAAAACAAAAAATTCGATCATGGATTACAAAAAAAAAAAAAAAAAACAATTCGATCATGGATTACAAAAAAATCGATCAAGTATTACAAAATATTCGATCATGGATTACAAAAAAAAAAAAAAAAAAAAAAAAAAAAAAAAGGAAAAGAAAAGAAGATTATGTGTTTCACAGAGCCATTTTACATAAGCCATTTTAACAAAAAAATCGACCTCTAAGTGAATAAATTACATCCAATAGAGTACATTTTCTGATAAACAACAATATAAGGAATCAAAACCCTAAATTTTTAACACATTATTTCTAATATATCATGAAAAAAAAATCAAAAGGCGGAAAAAAAAAAAAAAAAACAGCGGAATTTTGGTTCCGCAGACATCTCTGTGTTCATCTCAAATTTCATGCTGTAATTGACCAAATTACATAAAATTGAAAATTTTAAATCATAATAGACACAATAAAGATTAAAAACCCTACAAATTGAACTCATTATTTTCAAAATATGTCGTGAAATAAATCATATGGCGGAAAAAAAAAAAACCAAAACTTCTTATCTGATTTTGTGAACCGAAGCCTTCAATCTCCAAAAAACTCTGTTTTTCTCAACGATTATCACAAATTAGTAACAAAAGGTTTTGATGCACAACTTTACGATCAAAATGCCTACAAATTTTGAAAGATTCATGCCCTATTTGGCATGAAACACAAGGAAAGGCGGAAACCCTAAAAATGCAAGTTTCGTGATCCAAAAACATCAAAATTTTCAACCATTTAATCCGTGTAAAAGCTGAATAAAGGTGTTTACAGCTTGCAAATTAGATCACATGCCAAATTTCGAAGAATCCCGTGAAGAACACTGTGCAACCCGTGTTCTTCACGGACTTGCCGATTCCGTACAGTGAATCGGCGAGTCACTGTGCAGAATCGTCCGGTTCTCTCTAGAACCGGATGATTCCCGTTTTTTAAACCGATTCAATCCCCCCATGGCGATTCTCGAGTCGAACCGCGCGAGTCCAGTTCGACTCGGCGTTTTTTTAAACACTGGTTTCCATATACCAAAGTGGCTAGTTATCTCTGTAGATAGAAATAATAAACCTAATTACTAATCATTATCATCATTTTAACATTTTTCCAATTAATTGAGCTCGGCTACATGAATCATAGTTCTCCATTATGCTCTATTAAAAGCAATATCCTAATAAACCCAATTATTAATATATATTTAAAAAAAAAAACAATTATTGAATTTTGTTGATAGAAAAATTCTTTTGTGCCATTTTGGTGTATTTATATATGTGGATGGACAAGAAAATCACACTTACGTATAACCATCCGATATAAAATTTGATAGCTTTGGTATGGTTAAAAAAAAACATTGCATAGATTGGTGAAAATGTGGTTGGCCAAATAAGTCACGTTATAACTTCTTAAAATGGTTTTCTCTTGCATTTTAAAATAATAATATAATGTCATTTGCAATCTTACAAGGTGATGAACAGGACAAAAAAACCAGGGCAACAAACTACTGTTCATAAAGACTAGTATTGAAGATAAGTAAGGAAGTCCTTTCCCTCCCCGAAATGGCATGCATTCTACCCTAAAATTAGACTTCAATCTGAACAAAGAAATAACTTAAGGCATATTTTCCCAAAGCCAGTGCGGTTTGTATGGAGATGAGGCTCTAAACAATCACAATAAAGCATACCTTTAAATAGTGTTGAGAAATGTGATTTCAATGTTGAAAATCTTTGTGATAATCTTAAAATATATTTTCATCTTTAATTATAAAATTTAAAAGCTTTAAAAATAGTGTAGATCGCATGTATCCATGAAAACTTGGAAAATCTTGAAAATTGACGATCCAAAAATACGTTACAAGATGCACTATTTCCAAAACTTGAAATCCAGATTTTATTTTTTATTTTTTTTTCTGATGTCCATACATCTTGATATCGAGATAATCAATTTGAGGATATTTGAGCATCAAAACAACTTCTTCTAATGAAATTTTTTAGGCATGCTCTAATTTGATTGTTTAAGGCTTGAACTCTACATAAACTTTTCCCAAAGCATAAATACCTCTCTTCCTCATATTCTTGTAGCCTTACGGAGTAGAATAATCAATTTTTAAGATTGAAAAAATCCTCCCAAAGAGGTAGTTTGACTGAAAGAGTAGAAATAAAATATGCTCCCGTGAGAGCATGGTATACATGCTCTAATAATATATACATATTTCATACTCTAGCTCCCCTGCGACCATAAAAATTCCATCAACTCTCTTCGGGCAGTTGATTAAATTAGGAGAATTTTCTCAATCTGAATTTCTGTAGATCTAATTTAAAATGAGAATTTTCACGAAAAATAAAAGAAAATTTGAGTTCTTGGACATCTAGATCTATCTTAAAAAAATTGAACGATCTATGTATATTTTAGGGCATTATTGTTTGGAAAAGTATACAATTAGACCATTTACTTTTAGTAAAAGGTGATCACAATTAATCTCGACCTTTGAAAATGAAATTGGAAAGTTGTATTTATTTCATTGACCAAGCACAAACTTTAAAAGAAATTTTCTCGAACTTTGTGACGCACTCAAAGCTATCATATTTCACATCGGATAGTTACAAAAAATTGTCACCTACTCGTACCATTGGTAAATGGTCTTATTGTATACAATCCCTTATTTTTTCATCCACATCCAAGGTGGTAGTCAAATTATTGTCTTTCTTTTTCATGTTTATCGCTTGGTCGACCAAATTATATTCTCTAAATTTGAGGTCCTTAAAATACTCGTACTTAAGAGTTTTTCCAAGGTAGCTAATCTACATTTTGCTCCCTCCAGAGCATATAATCCTTTGAAATAATGTGCTTGTTCTTTCACACATCAATTTTTTAACCTAAGTTCTTGTTCCTCGCATACCGTCAAAGAATATTTCCCAATATTTCCAAAATACAAAATTCTGATTTTGCGTCCTAATTGTTTAAAAAAGGGAGGGTGAGCTCTCAAAGATTTGGGAAAGCTTTTTATATTCGCCCAACAACATAGAAGTTCTATCTTCCTTTTTATCCAACCGTCCATTTTTTAATGGAGGGTTAAGATTGTCCCAATCATAATGTAACATCTCTATATTATTTTATTTTGAATTTTTTTTTTATAAACTATTTTGACACCAAATTTTGTACGTCCATTCATCTATCAAACTCGCACTAATGAAAAATATACAAAAACATATTTTCAATAAAATAAAATAACCAAAATACCCCTAAAAGTTTCAAGGGGTATTTTAGTCATTATTTTTTATCGAAAAATTATTGTTAATATTTTTTATAAGTGTGCCTCAATGAGAAGATGACACGTACCAAATTTCTTAATCAGAAAACTTATATTAAAAAAAACTAAAAATAAAATACTTTGAGACGTCGGATCTAAGATTAAAAAGTGAGTGGCTCTCTTGATAAAAAATGGACGGCTAGATGGTAGGGGAGGATAGAACTTCTATATTATAGGAAGAACATAGAAAGCTTTCTCAGATTTTGATGGCAGCGTCGGTGGACTATATATTGCAGAGAGATAACTATTAAGAAGATTAAGAATAGCTTTCTTGGTTATGTTCTCTCATTATCATGCAAACAATATCTTATAGAGAGAAGAGGAGGTCGTTTTTATCATTCGATTTTTTTTTTTTTTTTGAAATCTCTGACAAGTGGCCAAAATCTGGAAGGTATGGAACATGCACTGTTTTTTAAAAAATACTTACATACATTCTCTCTCTAAAAACCTTTTAAAAATAAGTAATAACTAATAATATTTTTGAAAAACATTAATTAGGGTAAATCAATAAAATATGTGACATATGTGAGGCGCATGGTCACAGATGCACCAGCACTAACAAGGCAGCAGGCACGACACCAATAATGCAACACAAACAAAGTTGGTTTAGCCTCTTGCATTTTAGGAGTTTGGGCTTAAGACTTCCATTAACTTTGTCTCAATAATGATAGTCAGGGAAATTTATCAAAGTATATCGTACATTTAAATTATTTGATATTTTACTTTAGGCGGATTTTGATAAATTTCAAGACCTATTTTAATGTGTCATTTGATATGCTGACACAGTTTTTATGGGTATTAGGAGTCACATGTAGATTTTGGTCCCCTCTTCATGATCCGTTTTGAGATAAACTTTAGATCTAATTTTTTAGGTATATATAATCTCTAATATGGAGGTCAATAACGTTTAATAATTAAAATAATTTTTTAAGATTTTGAAAAAATATATTTTGAAAGAAATTTTTAAACCATTGGTTTTGACCCTTTTTTTTTTTTTTTGAGGGACTACAACTCTACATCCATCTTTAAGATGCATGTATGACGCCTCAAAGGATGCAAATATAGTTACGTCTTCAGCATCTAAGCTACTTTTCCTTTGAAATTTGATCAAAAGGACGGTGGGCAATTTGAAATTAGATAAAAACATATATGAGTAAGATATTAACTAATTCAAATCACAAATCTTATTTGATGGATTTTTGCTAAGAATGATAATTCCACTAAATAATAATAATAATAATAATAATAATAATAATAATAATAATAATAATAATAATAATAATAATAATAATAATAATAATAATAATAATAATAATAATAATAATAATAATAATAATAATAATAATAATAATAATAATAATAATAATAATAATAATAATAATAATAATAATAATAATAATAATAATAATAATAATAATAATAATAATAATAATAATAATAATAATAATAATAATAATAATAATAATAATAATAATAATAATAATAATAATAATAATAATAATAATAATAATAATAATAATAATAATAATAATAATAATAATAATAATAATAATAATAATAATAATAATAATAATAATAATAATAATAATAATAATAATAACAATAATAATAACAATAATAAAAAAAAAAAGATTGTTCCATTGCCATCACCTTACCATGGTTCGGACCAGGAATAAATGGCTAATTTTCATGCAGGAACCTGGACCATTCATTTGGAAACAAATGGCTCCAAACCTTACTCCCTTATGGGAATATTTTATGGAGGGCATAGAATAATAAAGGAATGTGTTGGCTCCATGTACTTGCCACTCCAGGAATCGATTTTCCTTTTGATTCCTTACCCCTTCAAGGTTCGACACTCTTCCTCCGAAATAACTGTGGTAACGGGCCAGGGAGCCCTGTCCCGGGCCCAACCTTCATCACCTTAGGACTCACCCAGCGTTGGGGCCGGTCCAAACCAAAAATAAATGACGAAAAAAAGAAGGAAAGAAAGAAAATGAGAAGACCTGGTTGGTCTGAACCAGGCTGGCACTAGCTCTAGGCCAAGACGGGCTAAGATGCCCATTTCCAGACCTACTTAAAAAATGCAAATCCTGAACTTCGATACTTTTGCAAAAGTAGACACCACAATGCATCTAGGCCAGTTAAGGGACTGAGTTCGGGTCCGGTCCCTGGCTCAAACCATGAAAAGGCAGGCCTGGCCCTAGCTAAGGCCCAGAAGTTAAGTATTGGCCGTGAATATATGATGACAAGGTCTGATATCAAAAAATCGGGGTGAGCCTTAGAATATGAAATTTTCCAAAGAAAAGTGTATAAAACATTTTGGCCCACAGTCAACCTATGGCTCGAACCCAGCCCCAAATCCCTGGGGCCTGACAGGCCCCAATAACAACCCTTCTACAAGTAGTATATTGTTTTTAGCTACTTGGCGATTTTTTTCTATCATTTGCTATATATTTTTTCATTGTATAACAAACTTGTTTGTGCTTACGTCTAGATCTCTCTTGAATGGCTAAGGGAATTCCTAAAACCCTTGATTTTGAATCCTAGCGACCATAATATGTCTAGTGAGCCATAGTGAAACTAAACCCCTTAGAATTGTCTCAAAGTCACCCAAAACCTATCCTAATACCCTCAAATAGTCAGCTTGGATACCCATAAGCTTTATGAACCCAAAAAATTGACCAAAAACTTAAAATTGAGACCTTGAAGTCCTACCCTTGTAGAACTCTCAAAAGTAACTCAAATTTAACTAAATTTGGCTCCAAATTATACAGAGATCACAAGATTTCCAACAGTCTAATAATGACTTGAATCTGAATTACGGTTAGAAAATATACGGCTCGGGGAAAATTGTTCACAAAAATGACATTGCAATCCTTCGTGCGACCTGATATGTGTTGCGTGTGGACCGCACAACACGAGTAGAGTCGGTCCATGTGACCGGCTATGGGTCGTGTGGCCCGATGGGCCCAGACACAGTTTGGGACCCCAAATCGTCTTTTGATTAGGATTTCTATATTAGTTTTAATCCAAAATATTCTGAAAAAATCCTAAAATTACCCCATTCACCATCAAACTAGAACTAGGAGAATAGATTAATAAATTTCTAGCTTAACCATTACTACATCCTATAAATGACCCCTCAAATAATTCGAATATATAGTCCAAAAACCCTTAGGAAAATCCCCAAAAATTCCCTTAGAGCTCAGAAAATCCCAAAAAAATAGGAATATCCTCAACAACAAAAAAAAGAAAAAATCCTAGAAAATTAGGAAATTAATCCAAAATTCTTCGAAAAATAAGAAAAATAATAAAACCCCTAGAAACTTAGGGACAAACTTTAGAAAAATAGAAAAAATCTCTAGAAAACTTTAGAATAGAGGCCCCAAGCTCAGATCCTCTCAAAATTTCTCTAGAAATCAAATCCTAGGAACAATTTCTCCTAGAACGGAACCAAAATCTTAAAGCCATGTTTCAAGAAAGCAATATAATGAATAAAAAATGTATAAATCAACCTGCGGTCCTCATATGGGCCTCAACTTCGGATTTTTTAGGTCTTTCTCTCCCTTCTATTTATTTATTTTTTTTTAATTTTTTCTGTTTTATATATTTTTTTATGTTCATCTAATTAGATTAGGTTTAGATCTTTACTCTTATCTGATTAGATCGAGATGTCTTGATTCGTGTCTTTTTATTGTTTCATCTTTGCCTCTTGCGTAAGTAGATTAGGTTTTTAAATTCATTATCTCTTGCTTTCTCTTTATCTATAAATAAATTAGATTTTAAATTCTTTATCTCTTGTTTTTTCTTTATTTGAGATAGTTTAGGTTTTTTAATTCCTTATTTTTTTGCTCATTCTTATCTTGCATATTAGTTTACGCTTCAACTCCTTATATATTTGCCTTATTCTTATCTGCTTAAATTAGGGATGCTTAATTTCATCTATTCTTATCTTATTAGAATATATTTTTGAGATCCCTATTTCTTTGGTCTATCTTTTATCTTTTGCATTAGTAGATTAGGCTTATTGCATGTACTTGCTTGATCACACTTATTGCACACACTATTAGAGTGTTGAGTTTTCACACATAACCACACATATTAAGACATACCCTAATGCTTTCAAATTTTATATTGACACTTCATTCGTGAGGGAACTCAATTTTGTGCCTGGGAAGCGAGCATCTTGACCACAAAACATAATAAAGCCCCACTTCTACAGTTGAACGGTAGCTAGGCCTTACGTGGGTACCCAATTAAACCTAACAGAGTTTGCAGCTTTTCCCGAAACCTTGATCAGGCCCAGCCTACCTGTAGTCCTAGGTCAAAATATTTTCAAATCACTTTTGTGTGCCTTACTATGAGCTAGGTTTGAGTCTAAGTCTAACCAAGTTGAAGTTTAGGTCTAGCTCAGTCTAAGTCTTGATCCATCTAGGTTCGAGTTTAGGTCGTAACCAAATCCAAGTCTAGATCTAGCCAACTTCGAGCCTAAGTCTAACTAAGTTCAAGTCTAGGCTAGTAAGTTTTGAATTGAGGTTCACTTGGGTTTAAGTGTCGGTCTAGTAAGGTTTGAATCTAAGCTTAGTAAGGTCCGAGTCTTAGTTAGGTCTAAGTATCTAGCCCTAGGTCTGAATCTAAAGTCTGAGCCTAGGCCCACATTTAGGTCCATGCTTAAGGCTCAAGCCCAATCCAGAGTCCAGGCCCATGCCTGCTCTAGGTCAATGCCAAAGTTCTAGATCTAGGTCGGTCTCCAATTATAGGTCTAGGTTCAATTTAAGTCCAAATCCATTCTAAGTTAGGTCAAGCCTTTTAGCATGGTAATCATAGCCCAAGGCAAGATCAATATGCGGTCTAACCTTTTATTTTGGCCTCGACGTAGGAAGCCAGGCCAATCTTTAGGGAATCACCAAGGTGCACCCTCAAATCATAAGAGCCATGAGGGTAAGTCCAATAAAAACCCCCATGGAACCACAACTAGTCACTAGGTCCCCAAGCTACCAATCATCCTGCTCATGGTTCAAGAACCAAGGGACACCAAGTTAGTGAAGTCTATAGCAATCCAAATGATGAACTCATCAGGCAAGCTAACCCTTAGGTTAGTCGACTTGAACTGGGTTGGTCTTGGTGCCTAGTCACCTCCTCAACCTAGTCATCAGTTGGTAAAAGGCTAACCATATCAGTGTGAAAGTTCGGGCCAATAGGTTCAGAGCCCATTTAAGACCTAATATAGAGGCTTCAAGAGCCAAAACCTGAGCCATCATGGTTCATCCAGTGGGGGAATGCACCCTGAGTTCCCAAGGTGTGACCTTGACCACAACTCTGATTGTTAAGAGTTTTTATCTACCGAACGTCTTATGGATATACCCATAGTTAGGGTCTACTTAAGGCACACTAGCCTTGTTGATCCTTGTGACCCATCTTGGGCCTAAAGACGATGCCCTAGTCATGGTCAAGGGGCATCTCCTACCCTAGATCGGCATAGTCAAGTCAGTTCTAGCCCCTCAGCAAGCCGGCAACACCAAACCACCATGGGCCTATCCACCTCATAATCCTCCATCCAGGCTTCACATCACCACCATTGGTGCAGTATTTCTAGGTTGCCTCGACTCCATAGTATCACCCGCAGGTGGCCTACTCGGTTCGTATGCCACCCTACTACCTGTTCATCCAACCGTACTAGATGCCTTAATCCTTTCCGGCTCCACCTCCAGCATGTTGTCATCACCACTGAGGCAACCTGTGCATTCTACCCTTGTAGCCCATCTCCAACCACCGGTCCCGCTTACTAGCCCCCAGCTCTACTAGCCCAGGTCGCCCTCAAACCTGTCCATGTCACCCCCTGACTTAGGCCCCTCGCCTATGACCCCTTCTCACCCGGCTCCAACTGCTTTGTAGGCTCAGTCTACTCCCTCTTCTCCTCACCCTATGCCATCCGCTATAGGCAACTAATAGACCAACGAGGCCAATACCTCTAGTCAACTGCGCTGGCCCAACTGAAAGGAGAATTAACTGCATTAAAAAAAACCTTGGCAAAGATCGAAGTCCGTGACATTCGCCTACCAAGATCTTATGTTAAAGATATCCTCGGGGATGTCGAAGCTCTCCCCCCGAGGTTTGTATTCCCCTAATTTGAAAATAAGTTTACTGGGAAGGGTGGCCCTGAAAATCATGTCACCACTTACCTTCTATATGTTCCATCTCTTGAAAATAGACCTCACCGACTCAAGGCGATGTTTCAGTATACTATCTTCAGACAACCTCTGACTTAGTTCCAAGAGGTTGTGACTAACTACGAGATTCATACTGTTGATGAATTGTTCCGACAATTTATCGAGCCATATCATGGTACCAAGCGACGAATTGGTCGTCGCTTGACAAGATCTTGGAGAGTCGTTTATGGACTCAGTCAGAGATTTAGAGATGCTGCATCAAAGGTCATTGATTGGACGCTCTCTAAAGCCTCTCAAATCAGTATGGCCATAAAAATGCATCGCCTGAGTATAAGCATTACTTTAGAAAAAGCACTCGGCCCTTTCTTTAACTCAATACTCAAAATGGTTCTGTGCTATGAGATGAAAAAGGAAAGAGTCTGAGATCAGTTACTAGTCATACTGGGGCAACAGATGGATGAAGTCATGATAGAACAAGAACTTGACCATCGTAAAGGTTCATCAAATATTGATCCTAATGAGATAATAATTGAAGAGTGTGAAGCCCATCCCACGTCAGAATCATACTAGCTTAGGATACAGATGGAGCTCACTTATGGCAAGACCAAGTAATATCAAAATATATGACTGTTACAATTGAAGATGAAGAAGTCCTAATTGATATCAATCTGATAAAGACTGATGAGATAAGATCCCTGCCAAAGCCTAACGATCTTTCACCAGAAGAAACCGCCCAAATAATTTAGTAAGTGAAGATCAAAACGACAAACTTATCCAAGTTCCCATAGCTAGTGAATTTTAGAAACTAAATGATGAGAATTTCCATAGCTATGAGACTACAGTCTGCAAGGAAGCTAAATAGGTAACCATTCTATGGGTTGCTCCTATAAAATTAGAAGAGTCCAACCCACAAAAGTAGTATGCTACCTTGATAACAAAAAATGGTGTGGAGATCCTCCAGAGTCTGAAACCTAATAATGTTGGTCACCCAAAGGAAGAAGCAATTCTGGTTGTTTCAGTAAAAATTGAGAACATGAAGTCACAAAGGGGCTAAATCATCTTCCACATGGAGAATGTACCAAGTAAGCATGAGCTTACTAAAAACCCTACAGTTTGGGAATCTCAAAAATAAAATGTCAAGGATTGCCTTAATCTAGGGTTCGTACTCCATGAAGGAATGGAAGAACATGCTGCCCCATAAAGAGTTTCAATCACTGCTAAGGGTCCTAATCTGCAAGAGAGTCAATAGATATCTATCGTTAATAATAGAACATGGGCAAACATTCCATTTAATTTGTTCTTTGTAATAAAATGTGATAAACAACTCGCACATGAGGGATAATGGATCAAATGCACAAAAGGTCCAAGTCGTCCACTTCAATTTCATAATGCAATTTCTTCAAAAAAAAATATCAATTTCATAATGCAATTTCGTGATTTCTGGCTCACTTTAAGGGTTAGCAAGGTGCAAAAGTGACAAAGCCTTGAATCACCCATAACTAGCCATTAATGTTAAAGATTGAAATTAGATCCAAGGCAATATCACGACCTTATGCGATGTATAAAACTTGCAAAAAAGATCTATACAATGCGAAAACATTTCAACCTTGAAGATAAAATTCACACATGCATCCTAACATTGTCTTTAGAATCATCATCATCATCATGATCCAAGCCTTATCCTAAGTATTTGCTCTAACATTGTCTTCGGAAAGATTCCAAAATTGTCTTCATAAATCAATAGCAAGGTTACTTAAGCAAATTTACCATTGCCTCAAACAAATGGCATTTGTACCACTCCAACATCTCCACTAGTCTGGATATCACTTGAAAGTTCAAGGAACTCTATTACAGCAACAAATGATGACCCATTTTTCACAAGAAGTGATGTTACATCTTTTTGAAACAATGTTGGAGACGTAAACCAATCATTCTTAGATAACTCCGAAAAGCTAAAAAACACAGTGATATCAATTATATCTAGAGCCTCTAAAATGTTGCAACATAACCAACCTTCACTTCGAAGATTAGATAGCATAAAGGATGAGAAAGGCAAGCATCTCTTGAAAGCAATCCCATTTTCTCAACCTTGTAATACTGCTCTTGATTCCAATCACATTCCACTCCATATTCCAACCTTTTGAAAAGTTTAAGTAATATTAAGAGAAGTTCTTTAGGATTGACAAGGATCGAATAGAGTACAAATTAAGATTTGCCAACTGAGCATTCGTATGGTACTCATACGCCGCCATAAATTTAGTCTCCTTGCTCTTTTTTAACTACCTCTAGCTTCCCAAAAGATGTTTGGAAGTATAATTTCTCATGTTTCAGTGTCAAAAGTTATCAATCATTAAATTGTCATCTACCGCATAATTAAAAAAAAGAAGTAATATCCAGTCGCAAAAAACTATATTACAAATACCTCATAACCGGGATGAAAGTATCACATGAATCGCACTAAGGGAAACTCCTCCCAATATGAACCTATGGCTGAAATTGACTAGACATAACAATTTCTCGTCTTACAGACTGATATTGATTGACATAATGCCACTCCTTGACTTTTACCAAATATGGGCTAAGATGTCACAAATCATGAATCCATATTGTTTCTTTTTTACCTCCTTCACTCTATCTTTGTTAGTACCTCTATTCTATAATGAATGGCTGGTGAATCAAAACTTTTAATTCGAATGGATCCTGTCAATTGGGATTGTTTCTTATCATTGTATCTCGATTCAAACTTTGGAAAATGTTATATATATATATATATATATATATATATATATATATATATATATATATATATATATATATGGAAAAGTGTTCCCAATGCCTATAGGCGATAGGGAATAGTGATTTCACCCCCGCCTTATCCACCGTTACTTTAAATGGGATGAAAAGAGCTGCTGGGATCAAATAAAAACAAAGCACCTGCCTAAAACAAAAGCTTCAAACCCATCTGAAATTTCAACCTACCCCTCCCTTATCGCTTCCCCTGCGCTGCGAGCTTCCCTTTCTCTGGCTCACCCATCGTCTGCTCTGCGAAGCCCCTTCTAACTCAAAAATACGAAGCCCTTTGTCTTGCTCGTGCTCCTGTCTCCCTTGCCCTCTTCTCTCACTATGAGGCTTGTTGCTGAGCACATACGCACTTCTTCAACAAACCAGGTGAGTTCTGCCCTCTCTCAATGCAACACACGCAGTTCTTCAACAAACCAAGTACGCTTGTGCATTCTTCCAAACCCTAATTTTGATTTTTATTTCATTGTCTATTTTGATTTCCATTTCATTGCCCCAATTTTTTGAAGCTTTCTGTGATCTTGGTAAGTTTCCTGAAACCCTAATATGATGAAAATATTCACTATTTTCTTAATCCTTTTGTTAATCTTTATAAGTTTTGTAAATCCAGAAACAATTGAAATTGAATTCGTTTTCAATTTTCTCAGTGATTTCTTTTTTCTTTGAGTTTTATGGATACCAGTGTAATGTTGGTCTTAAGACTTTTTTGGTCTTTTGTGTAGAGTAAAAGATAAATATGCATTAATTTGCTTTTCAAGATGCAGTGATACATAGTGGCATTCATTTGCCGGTCCTACCTTAACATAAACTTCTAGTGAGAGAGGTGAGCTTAATGGGAAGTGCTTGTTCAAGGAAGGGAGACCAATTGGTAAAGGAAGATGACATGCGGAGAGGGATCTCTGAAAAACATCAAATTTTACGAATGATTCAATAGAAACTCTGTAATTATCATATCATGATTTTCTTTGATTGTTTTGTTTTCTTAGGATAAAGGATGAAAATAAAATGAATATTTTTCTCTAACTATTCATGAATTTGAGAAATTTTTGGTTTTTTCGGCATATTTTCAGAATCCTTGAAAGAAATGGGGCTTTTTTTTTTCATGAGAATTCAGATGCAATAATAAAACTAGAACCCCCACAATGGCCTTCATGCCCAAATTTTGAAGTATCAATTTTTGACCCAAAATTTTTCAGCTTGGGTAATTTGCTTTGATTTAAGGCTGATAATGAACTTACTATGAAACTTTTGTACTGTTATTAGGGTTTATGTAGAGCTTTCTTATAATGAAGTAATCATACTTAGTGCAACGATTCTGGTTTTATAAGCCCATTTCTATTTATTGCTTTGATCCTACGTTTGGTCAATTGATGCTTGCTTCTTTATATAGAACTTCAGAAGAATTGGGTTATTGAATCTGTTACTTTCTATGAATGTTGTTTTTTGCGGTAATTTGGTATGTCTTTTTTTGAATAGCTTGCCTTGTTCTAATTCAATATGTTATCCATAATTTGCAAAAGAATTGGCTTATTGAAATATGGCCTCCCAATAATATTTCTTGTTTATTAGCCACAGTTTGCATTTTGCAATCTTGATGATGTCTCTTTTATCTGTTTCAGAATTATCAAAGATTTCCTCTTAAATGTTTGCAATATAGATTGTACAAGCACTATTGTAGATATTGTTTTGGGAAATCAGTGTTTATGCATAACAAAATGTCCTAGTTCAAATTGGGTCATCTTGTTTTGAAGACAAGATGCAAAAATTTAGAAAGAGAATAGAGCCCAAAGAGGAAAAATCCCCATTAAGAATTCTGCCACTAAAAAGGGGCAGTCAAAACCAAGGTGGCAGTCAAAACCAACATCACAACTGAAGGTCATTGCATCAATTCAAAAAGAAAAAGGCATAAGAGTTTACTACTCTCAGGAGTCTCCCCTCTAAGAAATCTATGGTTGCCCTTAATGCAAACTTATCGAAACAAACTATCAAGAAGTACCCTGGTGTAAATTTGGATAGGGAACAATCTTCATTGAAACAAGATGTGAGAAAAGAAGCTACTGTTGTATGAGCTTGGAAAAAGATTAAGAAGAGTAAGAGAAAGCAATGAGTAGAAAAATAATGCTAGATACAAAATTAGTGAGTAGAAAAAACAATTTACTGAATAAATCACCATAAGAAAAAAATGGAATTTGTGAATGAAGCCCTCTATTTTAGAATACTAGATACAAAATCAGTGAGTAGAAAAGAAAAAATTACTGAATAAATCACCATAAAAAATGCTTAAAAAGGTGCATATGAGAGAGAATTTTTTAGGACCCTACTGATTATGATATTTTATGACACAGTTTTACTTCTAGACTCTCACATGGTTAATCGTGATTAAAAGGTCTCTTGAATATTAGACAATCCTACTAGGACATTAGGTTTATTGGACATGATCCATATGTTTGATGACATTTCAGCATGCGATTGTTACGCAAGAGAGCTTGTTCACTATGTTGAATTGCAAGAGAGCAAGGGATTTCTTTTTGGGTAAATCATCCATCGATCATGGACGTGTTGTTAATTAAGTTAAATTTTTTAGGTTGATGTTATTATTATTAGTAGTACTATTATGTTCTTCTTCCAATGTAATTTAGGTTTTTTTTTTTTTTTTTTTTTTTTTTTTTTAATCTTTGAGAATTTTACCTTTTTTTATTTTAAGGGTATGAATTTGTTCATTTTTAGATTTTTTGTTGAAAATCTTCGCAAAGTTGTTTTTCTTGCCTTTGAACTTGTAATTATACTTTCAATGTACACTTGAAGGCAATTTTTTATGGTATTCCTGATATCGTTTTTCATTTTTATTTTTTTGTATGACTCTTCTGTCATATTTATATGTTCTTTTAATTGCTTCTCATTGTTGACCGTATAAACCAAACATGTATACTATGCGTGTGTCATGGACGCCTCAACAACAGCGTGCCTTTCCTCTCCTGTCAACATTACTAGTTAAAAAAGTGGGTACGAGTGTGGTGCTCAGGCTATGGTAGATGAAGTTTGCCATGATTCTCCATTTGATGAGGATATAGTTGCAATAGGTGGAGAAGGAGATCCTATACTTTTAGATGCAGAGGCAGCCCTAGCAAGAGGTGTAAGTATCGAACCCATAATAGGAATGACATTTATTGATGAAGATGAAGCTTATGATTATTATAATAAGTACGCAAAATTGGTAGGGTCTGGTATAAGAAAGGGAAGAACTATTTGGAAACATGGTGGAAAAATTGGTCAGACAATAGAATGTTATAAGCAAGGTTTTCGTAGTTAGATGTATGGTGGGAGTGAAAATGCTCGGCCCCATACAAAATGTGGATGTCAGACAAAGATCCACATTAAGAAGAATGAGACGCTGAGATGGTCTATTGTGAAGTTTGTAAAATAACATAATCATATTCTCACAACACCCAACAAGACTAGATTCATTCGCTCTCATCAAAAGATACCAAATATAGTAAAAAAGGTGATTGACACATTGGAGTCTTCTATGGCTAAGTCTAGGGTTATGATGGATTACCTTATCGAAGAGGCCGGTGGAGTAGAAAATGTCCCTTTCATTGAGAAAGGCCTTGAGAATCATATAACTAGAAAAATAAAACACCTAAAAGGGAAAGAGGGTACTGTTGTTATGAGTTGGTTGCATGCGAAGAAGGAATTGGACCCTTCCTTCTTGAATTAGGAAGACATTCATGGTGTGCCTATCCCTCAGACGGTTACATTCATTGAATTAGGATGAAGTGTATATGCACATGTCAGTTCTTTGGGTGTATTGGAAGCCCTTATTCACATATGCTTAAAGTGTTCAACATGAGAAATGTATTGAAGATCCGATCGAACTATATTTTGAGCTGGTGGACAATGGAGGTGAAGAAGAGGGTCGAAGACAAATGTGGTGGTAGTAGTTCGACTTCATCGAAATTTTCGAAGTTCATTTGATATCATGAGCTTTATAACATTGTGAGGACAATTGTAGAACCAACAGTAGAAAGTGTTGATCTATTTGAAAAGTGAAATTGGGTTTGTGCAAGTTAGGTAAGGATGTCAATGCAACAAGAGAGAATTTTTCAAATATTTTTGCACCATCACCCTCCACTCATTGCAGTGTCGTTGAAGATGAAGTATGTGGCAGCATTAGATCAGTTGATGTCTCCCCCTTTGTACTTGATCCACCATGTGCACGAGTAGTTGGACGACCACGGACTAAAAAGAGAAAACCTTCATGGGAGAAAGGGCAAAAGGCTTCTATGCAAAAAGTGCAGTCTGAGGAAACGCCACCCATGGGAAGGAAGTGTAAAGTTTGCAATAAGAGTGGGCAAGACAAGCATAATTGTCCGGTGAGGATGCGTGGGATATAAGTGCTTGTTTGCTTTATATTTTGGATATAATAAGCATAATTGTCTTTATTTCGTTTTAGTTTTTATTTATCTTTTGCTTTATATATTGAACTGACAAAATATATTTCTCTTACAAAGCCACTAAGGACCTTGAATCGAGTTGAGGTCATGACAGACGAAAGGGTTACAATTGCACGGAGGATCTGACAGATTGCGGAACTACATTCGTATGGAGGATATGACAACTCACAGGGCTTCATTTGCACATATGCATAAAGGATTTTTTATATTGACTAATTTTTAAAATTTTGGAGATATGGAAATACCCCTTTTTGTAATTGACTTTGGGGGGGGGGGGGGGGGGGGGAGTGATATTAAATAGTAATATAATTTTGGGGCCATGTAAAGGACCTGTTTATGGGGTATGTAAAGGAGCTATTTATAGGGCATGTAAAAGACCTAATTATGGGGGCATGTAAAAGACCTATTTTGGGATCATGTAAAGGACCTATTTTTGGGGTCATGTAAAGGTCCGATTTTTTAATAGTGGAATCCATTTATGATGAAATGTGAATTTACTTGGATGTGACCTCTTTATGGGGCATGTAAAGTATTTTTTTTGTAAAGGCCTTATTTTTTCATGTATGACATTTATGTATGCAATGTGGGTTTAAATGGATAGTGAAATGCATTTATATCCAGATAATTCCCACTTTATTTGGTATGTTGAGCATTCTCTCTCTCTCTCTCTCTCTCTCTCTCTCTCTCTCTCTTTCTCTCTCTCGCTCTCTCTCTGTTTATCTGTGTCTTAAAAAAAAAAAAACTAAATAATACGAAAAACCAGAGAATTTCTTTAACAAAAGATTACCATTAATTAAACAACGACTAATTACAATTATTTACAAACCACTGGAAAGATACAAGGAGGTTAAACACCTCCTGAAATGGGAAAAAATCAGATACAAATGAAGCTTCAAAAAAGGTAACCCAATTGAGCTTACTCAAATACTGACAAGCAATTTGTTTCTTTTTGCTTTTTCAAGTTCTCTCTTCCATTTGAATGATGCAGCGAATACCGTTCCCTTTGAGCATGTATTCAAAAGTCTTATTGACCTCTGAGAATAGGACTGAATGTGTGATGAACTTCTCCATGTGACGTGTACCTTTTGCATGTATTTGTCGACAATAGATGGAAAATCAGAATGAGGCTTATAATTTCCGAAGAATGTTCTTTTGAGAGTCCTTTCATTAAGCACATTCATGGGATGTGTCTTGAACACCGCATTCTTGTGAAAAACCCCAACAAGCACAGTTACACTCCACCCCTAATAACAAAATTCCAAACAATAACAATGTTCAATCAATAAGAATGACAAAATCATTATTGCACATCTATATTCTTCCTCAAGATTCCTCAAGGCCCAGAACAAACATGCTCATAATAAGAATGACGAAATCATTATTGCCAAGAGCAGTTCTGGTTATAACAAACCTTTGAGATGAACAAGGCCTCTATGAATCCTTGAACATCTTTCAAGATCTAAGTTCCTAATAAATGTCACAAAGGCATCCATTCCAAGAGCAGTTATGGAGTTGTTCTTTTTGAAACTTCAAGATGTTAGGTTTGTATGACCTGAAAAGATTAGTACATATTAAAGACAAATAGATAACATGTAGAAGAAGCTATCCTTATGTATGTAAAATAAGTAACTTAAAGAACTGAAATATGGTAAAGTTGTAGCTCCATCATCTGAACATGTGAACTGGAATTTCTTTCTTACTAAACATGTGAATTGAAAGACATGGACCTTAGTCAAATACAGAAGTTCAAGTGAAGTGTCAAAAAAATACAATTACCAACACATACACACACACAGACAGAGTATCAAAACAAATTACCCATGAGAAAAAGACTTAGGAAGTTAAGACAAAAGGAGTATTATGTATCAGACAAATAGGCTAGTCCCAGGTCTAATGTGTGATCACAATAATTACAATTCAAGCTTTGTAGATTCGTGCACTCCATTAGGAGGGAGAGTGTAGAATCTGTTACATCTAAACCAAAAATATCCTTGCGATGCAATAGTTCTTATCCAGCTGTCTTTTACTCCAGGGTAATCGTCCAAGAAAACATCCTGAAAAATTATATTAAGACATTTAAAAAACACAATTCTTTCTTATTGATATGTCATCTGTCGTGTTTTATCTGTGACATATTAAAACATGATACCAAAAGGTAATATACACATCAACCATTCAAAAGGCTAGGAAAGGGGACAGTTCAAGTTTTCAATTTTAAACTGTAAAGCTATGTAGTTTTATATTACTTGGCGAGCACAATCTCAGAATGCCTCAAGTGAATCATCGTTGAGACCATAAGAATTCACCATCTCATTGAAAATCTGCTGATTGAAATCCCTTGGGAGAATAGAAAAGCTTTTGTACCCCTTTATTCCTATAAAAAGATCTGTTGGATCATTAAAGCTTGCATAGGAAAATGTTTACCCAAAAAAAAAAAAAAAAGTCTGGATAGAAAACAATGATTTCCTCAACTTCATTATAGTATTTTTTAGTGTTTTTAATTCAAAATTGGCACTTATCCCTTTCTTGCAATACATCAAATGATTCAAAAGAAAACACCATTACCTCACAAATTTTACGAATGCAAAGTTCCATGAGAGAAGCAACTTTACCTATTTCTTGATGTATATCAATACTCATCGGATATATTGAGCGTCCCACCAATCTTGAGCTGAGATTTTTGGAGAGAAATTTTCGGAGATCCCTCTGCGCATGTCATCTTCATTTACCAATTGGTCTCTCTTTCGCCAATTTTGCATTACGGGCAACCATAGATTTCTTAGAGGGGAGACTCCTGAGAGTAGTAAACTCTGATGTCTTTTTCTTTTTGAGAATTGATGCAATAATCTTCACTTGTGACGTTCGTTTTGACTGCCACCTTGGTTTTGACTGCTACTTTTTAGTGGCAGAATTCTTAAATGGAGATTTTCCATTTTTGGGCTCTATTCTCTTTCTAGATTTTTGCATCTTGTCTTCAAAACAAGATGACCCAATTTGAACTAGGACATTTTGTTATGCACAAATACTGATTTCCCAAAACAATATCTATAATAGTGCCTGTACAATCTATATTGTAAAAATTTTAGAGGAATTCTCGGACAATCCTAAACCAGATAAAAGAGACATCATCAAGAATGCAAAGTGCAAATTGTAACTAATAAACAAGAAATATTATTAGGAGGCCATAGTGCAATAAGCCAATTCTTTTGCAAATTATGGGTACCATATTGAATTAGAGCAAGACACGCTATTCATATAAAGATGCATATCAAATTAGGGCAAAAAACAACATCCATAGAAAGTAACAGATTCAATAACCCAATTCTTCTGAAGTTCCGTATAAAGAAGAAAACAACATTTGCAAATGAGCACAAAAAACCAGAATCATTGTACCAAACATAAGATCAAAGCAATAAAAAGAAATGGGTTCATAAAACCAGAATCATTGCACTAAATATGGAATCACAAAACAAATTATTTCATTATAAGAAAAGCTCTACATAAACCCTAACACCAGTACAGAAGTTTCACAGTAAGTACATTACCGGCCTTAAATCAAAACAAGTTACCCGAGTTTAAAATTTTGGGTCAAATATTTAAACTTCAAATTTGGCCATGAAGGCCATTGTGGGGGGATCTAGTTTCATTATTGCATCAGATGGGATTTTGAAATTCTCATGGAAAAAAAAAAAAAAAACCATTTTTTTCAGGGATTCTGAACGTATGACGAAAAAAACTAGAATTTTCTCAAATTCATGAATAGTTAGAGAAAAATATTCATTTTCTTTTCATCCTTTATCCCAAAAAACCAAAACAATCAAAGAAAATCATGTTATGATAATGACAAAGTTTCTATTGAATCATTCGTAAAATTTGATGTTTTCCGGAGATCCCTCTCTGCATGTCATCTTCATTTACCAATTGGTCTCTCTTCCTTGAACAAGCACTTCCCATTAAGCTCACCTCTCTCACTAAAAGTTCTTGTTAAGGAGCAAACAAATGCCACTATGCATCACTGCATTTTGAAAAGCAAATTAATGCATATTTATCTTTCACTCTACACAAAAGACCAAAAAAGTCTTAAGATCAACATTATATTGGTATCCATAAAACCCAAAGAAAAAAGAAATCACTGACAAAATTGAAAATGAATTCAATTTCAATTGTTTATGGATTTACAAATCTTATATAGATCAACAAAAGGATAAGAAAATAGTGAATATTTCCATCATATTAGGGTTTCAGGAAACTTACCGAGATCACAGAGAGCTTCAAAAAATTTGGGCAATGAAATAGAAATCAAAATAGTCAATGAAATGGAAATCAAAATTAAGGTTTGGAAGAATGCACAGGCGTACCTGGTTTGTTGAAGAACTGCGTGTGTGGCATAAAGAGAGAGAGAGAGAGAGAGAGAGAGAGAGAGAGAGAGTAATGAAGAACTCACCTGATTTGTTGAAGAAGTGCATATGTGCTCAGTAAGAAGCTTCACAGTGCGAGAAGAGGGCAAAAGAGATGGGAATGCGAGCAAGACAACGGGCTTCGTATTTTTTAGTTATAAGGGGCTTCGTAGAGCAGACGGCAGGTGAGCCAGAGAGAGAGAAGCTCGTAGAGCAGGGGAAGCAGGAAGGGAGGGGTAGGTTGAAATTTCAGATGGGTTTGAAGCTTTTATTTTAGGCGTGTGCATTGTTTTTATTCGATCCCAACCGCTCTTTTCATCCCATATATATATATATATATATATATATATATATATATATATATATATATATATATATATATATATGCATAATGTATATGTATAATGATAGTGTGTATAACGATAATGTATAATAAAGAACATTTCTCATTCAGCTCCTTCATGTCTACTATAATTAGTTATTCCGGTTTTTTACTAGCTGCTTCAACTATAATCTCATCTTTATTTATTGGCCTCAATAAGATACGACTTATTTGAAATTAATTGAATGTAAAATTTCTATAAATTCAAATTTTTGTAAGATTCCAGGTATTCTATAGTTGCTTCCAGTGTCAATTGCCGATTCTTGGTCATTGAGATTCATGGGCAATTCGAAGTAATATTTAGGGGTAGATAATACTTCTCTCTTTCTCCCATTTCAAACAACTTGAAATGATTGACGTTTTTCTATTTGGAATCGTGTTAGGTCTAATTCCTATTACTTTGGCAGGATTATTTGTAACTACATATTTACAATACTTATGCGGGGATCAGTTGGATCTTTGTATGAATGCTAAGGAATTATTCTATTATTGATAACTAATAATAGTGGAATTGATGGTGCAGAGTCAAAATGAGATTTTGACTCAACACTACTTACAAACGGATCCAATGAATCCACTTGGAAAAAATTCCTAATTGAAAGTGCATTCGGGAAGCATTAAGCATATACAAGAGATACAAAGTTACCCCACTGGGGGTATCAATGAGTAGGTTACTCATGTAAGAATAGTAAGACCTATTGTTTTGTTATGTTTCATAACACATAACTATCAATCACAACAGATACAAAGTTACCCCATTGGGGGTATCACAAGAGATACAAAGTTACCCCATTGGGGGTATCTATCTTGATGTAGGAATAGTACCATCAAGATAGATAACTATCAATCACATACCTTTATCTCCTCTTTGTTTGATTTAAGCCATACTGTCTTTCTTTCTGTGAAACAATTGAGAGATACTATATCACATAGATCCTGGATGGGTGTTACCGAAGAGAAAAAGTTATCTACACGTTGAATGTTGTTCATTGAAGCAACCAAAATATCCTAACTTTAGAACTTGAAACTCCAAAGTTTTTTTACCCTTTTTTTTCTTGAAAAAGTTTTTCTAAGATTTTCAAAATCTAAAGTTCAATGTGGATGCAACAACACACATGCGTATGCTTTATTTTCCGAAAGTACTTTGGATTTTCAAAATCCGAAGTTCCCTTTAGATGCAGCTAGCACACATGCTTCTTGTATTCCAATAGACCCTAAAGAGTACCAAGGATTTTCAAAATATGAATTTCTCCTTGTGGATGCTTTCAAAGAGTGAAGAAAGAAATGATGTAACTGTTTTAGAAAAGGGGTAAAAAAAACTTCAAAGTTACAAGTTTTGAAGTTAGGGTATTTTGGGGTAAAAATAATAAATGAAAAAAAGTTGGGTATTGACGTAATATTCAAATTCTCAATGGGACTACCGTGAATTTCTCAAAAAATATAAGTATAAAATATAAAATATGGAGAACATTTTTCTTAAATCTCTTATGCTTTGGCTCAGTGGTCAATGGTGGCAACTACCTAGGTTTGGCTCGACCCTTGTCCCCATAGTGCAAGCTCAAGCCTTGCACTAACCCTGTTAGGGGCTAGGTTGGGCCAGGCCGAAATTGGTCAGCACTAGTGACAAACATATCAATTTAGATTTTGGAGGTCAATTCGTTTAAGGGTATGGTTTGTATAAGGTTGCAACTTTAAACAATCCAATTAAGAAGCTCCTCCAAATTTAATCAATATGTAATTTTGGCATAAAAAATTATTTGGATTATCTGAGAATTGATTTTCATCTCTAATTATAAAAATTTGATCTCAAAAGATGGTTAGAATCAAGTAGATCTATAAACATATGAAAATCTTGAAAATGGACGGTTTAGATAATGTGTTGCAAGATACACTATTTCTAGAAGTCAAATTTTTTTTTTTTCCCATATTCATACATCTCGACATTGATCAATTAGAGAAATTTTCAACATTAAAACAATCTACATTTTTAAAATTGGAACCATATATAAAATATTTTAAATCTTGGAAGCTTGTTGAAAAAAAATCAAATAAAGCCGAGCTCCCCTTTTAATCCAAAAAGCATATTTTTCTTTAGCGGTGGTGCGGACCGGATATGCCAGTCTACAAGTACAAAGTGCCTTGTTTCTTGTGGACTCAAACCAGGTGATCCAAATACGCCAAATTCGGACAAAACCTGATACGCCTAGTTCCTAGATGTATCATTTCGGAAGTAGTTTATATAGAGCCGAGGCTCTACACAATCGAATCAGAGCTCATCTCAAAAATTTCACTAGAAGAGGTTGTTTTGATGTTCAAATATCCTCAAATTGATCATCAAGATGCATGGACATGAGAAAAAATAGTATTTCAAGTATTGAAAATAGTGCATCTTGTAACACATTTTTGAACCGTTGATTTTCAAGAATTTTAAGTTTTCATCAATCTTCTCCATCTACACTATTTTTAAAGCTTTAAATTAAGGGTGCAGTTGGCATACAGATGCATCCGTAGCTGTAGAGGTAAGGTGCACCTTCAAATTTTATCATGGTATATAATTTTCATGTAAAATGTTTTTCGGATTATCTCAAAATCTTTTTTTATTTCTAATTATAAAATTTAAAAAATGGTTAAAATCAAGTAGATCTATAAACATATGAAAATTTTGAAAATGGACAGTGTAGATAATATGTTATAAAATGACCTATTTTTAGACTTAAAATCTTTTTATTTTCATAGTCATACATCTAGATGTCGAGATGATCAATTAAAGAGTTTTTCAATTTTAAAACTACATTTTTCGATGGATTTTTGAGGTGCATCCGTAGTTCTAAATTATAACGTTGCATCTTTATATAAACGTTTTCTTTAAATTAAAGATGAAAATATATTTTAAGACTATCGCAAAAATTTCCAGCATTGAATTTATATTTTTTAGAGAAATGATATTATAAAACCTTTTTCTATGTATGTGCGCAGAACCCCAAAAAAGTACTATTAAATAAAGTCATGAATATCTAAAAAAATCAAGTCCTACACTCATATGATAACTTTTTAAAAAAATTCATGTTAAATTTAATTAAGATCTTTTTGAGATATTACAAACATTGACGGAAGAAGGTCCTATTGCACCGTTACTTTATTTTTTATTTTACTTCAATGATTTAGAGGCTGCGCTTTATGCAAGCCGTACCCATTAATTTTTTATTTGTTTTTTTTTAAATTTTTTTTTTAATATTCTGAACCAATAGCCGGCTCGCCCTGGCCATCCGCTTTGTTAAACACTCACCAAATATAAAGAATTCACGCGTCAATCTCTCTCTCTCATTGCCACGCTCCTTTCGAAGAATCCAGAGACTCACGCTAATCGCAGACATCAAAGTGTAAACAATTCATAATCTCTCTCTCTAAAAACCAGGTTCTCCAGCAAATGCATTAATCTCTCACCAGCCATGAAGAAATACCCCCATTAATGCCCCACAAAAATTCATGGATCTTTCACTACAAGACCTCGGTTTCCAAGACAAGTCCTCCAGAAATTCTCATGGCGCCTTCCTCTGCGATCATTTTGACGCTGAATTGGTCCACAAGATAGCTCAGCTTCTCCTCCCTGGCTTAGCTTCAGCCTGTGTGGACACCACAATGGGTGATCTCTTCAGAACCCCTTCCTCTGTGGCCATTGAAACCAGAAAGGAAATGGTTGATTTTCTCACTCAAAAGAGCGAAGCCCACATTGCCGAGTCTATGATCGAAGAAGGTAGCACCGATTCAGGAAACCCCATTGATTCCATATCTGATTTCATGGATGATTTTGTCGATTCGAAGAAAAATTTGCTCAGTAGGGTCTCGGCTTGGGTTCTGAGCGACAGGCGTGAGGACAAGATCGATGACTTTATGCAAGAGCTTGAAACAAATGGGTTTTGGCTAATTAGCAGGCGAGAATCAGTTGCAGAGATCTTGTTAAGAAATATTGATTTGAAGGGAAATTATTACTGTGGATTCAAATTTGAAAACCGAGATGAGTTCATTGAGCATAGGGGGAATTGTAGGTTTCGTTTGCTGAATTGTGGGAACGAAGGGTGCGATTCCACTTTCTGTGCAGTTTATGCAGAGAAACATGATATGGGGTGTCCATTTAAAGTTCTTCCATGCGACCAAAAGTGTTCAGAGAGTATTTTAAGGAGAGAGATGGATAAGCATTGCATAACTGTTTGCCCCATGAGGCTTGTGAATTGCCCATTTTATCAGGTTGGGTGTCGCTCTTCTTTTCCTCAGAGTAAAATTGAGGACCACTGTAGAGAGTGTCTTGAATCTCATCTCGTGTTTGTCCTCCAATTGATTCATAAGAGGGATGCTTCTTCTATCGATGATCTGAAAGAGCGGGCCTCATTGCTAGAGAAGGCAAGTCTTGTACTCCGCTGAACACCTGATTTCATTTGTGTTCTAGGACTCCTAACTATAACATAGTTATTCAAATTTTTGAAATTTGTATTGCCATCCATTGGTTTCTTAATCAAGACCCATTTGGCTCCTCTATATTGAGAAACTGATTTTTCACTGTTTGTCCTTTCTTAGAGATTACTTTGTATTTTGAATTGTATGCTGATTACTTATATTTCTATAAGCTAGCAGTCTTTCAGTTCTTGATTGATTGATGACGGTTTGTGAGAAAAATTATATAATACTTGTCTACTAATCTACATGTATTGGGGAATTTGGCGTAAGAGAAATCTAGGAATGGGTGTCTGTAGTTGTAATCAAGGAATTGCCAAGAAATGTGATTAACTACTAAAAATTGCTGAGGTTGACATATTTGACTTGATGACCTCCAAAAGTGAGCTAATTTTGATATAATTGAATGTGGTTAAGCTCCTATGCTTCATAACTTGGGTCTTCCTAAGATGCAGTTGCCTGCATGTTGGAGAAAGAATCTAACTGAAAACTTTTATAACAGCACTAATTGTAACCGACATTTTTGGACTAGACACTGAAACCTGGACATTTCCTATCAGCCAGTTATGTGTTCATTCCTGAGAAGACCTTGGGAGCTATATTTGTTCCAATTTTGTTTTCAAACACTGTGTAATAGAAACATGCGATGTATATAGTTAAATGGAAATCAAGTAACACATGATGATAAATTGGTATATAAATTTATCTTACTACTCAAATTAAGCATGACTTAAAAATTTAAAGACATCAATGGGAGTCCTGACCTATATTGTTGTAAAACCAAAGGAATCTACTCCAATGGAGGTGATATGATATTTTTGCTCTTTCAGTTTTGGGCATATGTGAAAAATGAAGTGCACTCATGCTACATAATACAATAAAGCAAGTTTGATTATATGAGCATGCTAGTGATGCGCTTCTCTTTTACAAAATTGAGAACTGTTGCTCTTGATTCAAGAATGAGAAGGCACAGTTGAAGCTCTGTTTCAATGCAAATCTTGCACTACATGCCAGAGCTGTTGGCCTGATTCAAGAATGAGAAGGCGCAGTTGAAGCTCTGTTTCAAAGCAAATCTTGCACTACATGCCAGAGCTGTTGCCTCCCATCTAAATGGAAGTGTTGTACTAAGTCATCATTATTTCTCAGTTTGTTAATAATTTTCTCAAATATAGAATATATACTTAACAAAACTCAGTTGGAAAAAAACATTTCCTGTTAAGTTTTAATCAGTGATAGAGGAAGTTTGTGTGAGCACGCTACTACTTGGAGTTGTGGTGGGAATGAATCAATAGTAACTTCTGGTCTCTCTTGTATGAGGAGAATGAAGAGCTAATTATGTATTTACATGTGCATTTTTATCAAATGAAAGCATGTTGAAGTGATCCCTTTCTTTGTACTTCAGGGAACCATGTTGTGTGGATGACTAATTTACTACACTAGCAGGGCAAAAAATTTATAGAATTTGCCTAACAGTTTCAACATGATTGGCAAGGTACTAATTTTTCATTAGTCCAGCTGGTGAAGTCATTGATTTCTTTAAACTCACCATTTTTTCATGGATACCTCTGGTTTTTTCTCCCTCCTCTCCTCTCTTCATGCTGGATCATGAATGAGATAAGGGGAGTCAAAGAAAAGCATTCAAACAAGAATTAATCCTCTAGTGTTCTCTAAAATAACTTAAAATTATGTTTACATGGTTATTGAGGTTGCCTATAGTCTTAATGAGAACATCTAAAGGCATTCCATACATTTGCTTCAGTTTTAAGATGACAATCTTTTATGAGAACAAATTGTGAAGTAAGTTGGAACCTATTAATAAGTACTAAAACTGATTTAGATCTTTATATGTTAGCTTTGTTCTTGTCAAAGCTAACATATAAATAGTTTAAAAACTGATGAATAAGTATATGATCCGGGGTATATGTTTAATTATCAAAATATTCCATAATAGCTACTCTAGATAAAAGAAAATGTGAGTGCTGATTTTCTGTATATTGTATTGTGGATCTCTTGTTGATTGATTACTTTACCATAAAGAGCATCCAGAATTGTTTGATCTGGCATGTTTAATTCTTCTTTCTTTATCATAACCAAATTGATGACGTGGTGCCTTTTGATCTAAATGAACTTTCAAGTATCGCACATAGAAGTTCCCTTCAGTTGTATGTGTGCACGTGTGTTTGGTTGTCTGGCTGCTCACATGTATGTAAGTAATTATGATAGACAAATTTTGTGTAGATGGAAGAATAAAAGTATGATTAGTATGATCGCATAAATATTTGCTCATACAAACAGTAAACATACAAGCACATTTATAATGCATTTCCATCCATTTCTGGCCTTTTGTCTGGAGAGTGCCACCCTTTTGCTATGTTTATGTGTTGGTGTGTATATTTTGTATTGGTGGATTAAATATTGACAAATATACTAATTACTTTCCTGCCCATTTTCAAAAATCACTGCACACATCAAACTTGCAGCACTTGCATTTTTCCATTGATTTCATAGTTGTGTTCCTGAATGTAGAAGTTATAAAAATCTTAGGTCATAGTTGGTGGCATTGGGAGAGGGATCGAAAGTGATTTTGGGATTGGACGCAGGGATCATGAAAGGTAATTGCAATAGGTTATAGGAAATTATGACTACATATTCTTAGGATCTTGATCCTGAGGAGGGATCACCCTCCCCTTCCCAACCTTTTGGGATTGCACAAGAAATTAAGATTATACTGTTTAATTTTACAGTCCACTGAGTACTAGAAATAAACACCGTCTTACGAAATAAAACTATTTTAGGACTACCCAGTTTAACTTTTGTAAAAAACAAACATTGTAATCTTCAAAAGGTTGGGATTGTTCCCAACTTTTTGGGATCTCGATCCCTAACGCTAGGGATATCCAAAAATTTAGAAATCGAGATCCCTTGAAGATACCTCTATCAGAGTGCCATAGCAAGATTTCGGAGCAGAAACGTCTCCTGGCTTAACTGTCTCTGAGTTTGCAGTTTCTAGTTTCTTTGTTATCCTCGATGTGATGATGGTTTTCCTAAATGTGCTTCATCCTTAGTACTAGAGATGTACTCATGAACATTTCTGAAAACTCAAGTCAGCCATGTCAACTTGCAACTTCCTATAGTCAGCAGCATGACTTCGGTTTTGGTAACAAAAACTTTGCATCCAAGAACTATAGAGATAGCTAATTAGTTGGAATTCCCGTACCAAAGTCTGCAGCAAGTTCCCTTCCCTCTTTCTCAAACCCTCTGCAACAGATATTTACCAGTACCATATTTTGTTGTCTTATATAGACATAATTGTTTCCTGATGTTTTTGTTGACATGCGATAAGTGTTAAAGAGTATTTACAGATTGGAAAGTATTATCATAATAACGGGCATCATGTCTATGCTCTCATCGGATAGGTGACATATGTCATGGAAATTCGTGTCCTGGAACTGATAATTGATTTTGGAAGTTCATTGTTTCAGAATTTTCATTCAATCTGGATGATTGTTCCAGTGTTCCCTTGTCTATACATTTTAGGGCCTTTTTTTTTTTGTTTTTTTACTACTATTTAGTACGAGACTACGAGCTTCCTCAACTGCTTAGCCTAGCTGCTGCTGCAAGCAGCTTAATACAAATTGAATGTGGTTTTGAATAATCGGACTGCACTTTAATTTTATTTGTTCCTTCCTTAGCCCCTATTTGCTCCATCATCTATAACAACTGCAAACTAATTTTTTGCGAACATTATCATGATTTTTTCTGCCTTTTCGCATTATTTAACTGGGCATGTCATGAATTGAACTTTGAGGCCCAAAGTTGATCTTGAACCTGGTGAGGATAGGATGAATTTCACACCATATCTCAAGTGTTAAAAATCCATGTGTCAGTTGTTTCGTATCATTTTTATTATGCATCATTTACTTTGTAGATTTGCTTTAAGACATAATCTTTTCTTCTTCAGAAAGGAAGTGACATTTTCATAAGCTATGTTTTCTCATTCATGACCTCTTTGCATTTCTGGCTGCCATATGCTTTATCATAGCCGCTGAGCTTCCTGAATTGATTAAAACTGCAACGTAACATGAGATTGTGCACAATGAATCTTTGTTCCCTGGCATGCAATAACTAAGCTTCTCTTGAAACATGTTTTATATTTTTCAAATGAAAATGTTACTATTATTATTTTTTTTATGCCATTGCGTAAAATTCTATATGAATATATGCTTTTAGGACAGTGGTTTTTACATAGGAATGTATTTAGCATAATGTTTTTCCTGTATATATTTTTATATTCTGCTTGTCTTATTAGGGTAGGTTAGCTGGAATATTAACCTTGGAATATATTCAATGCAATAAGCAGGAAAAGTACCTCGTTAAGCGACCTCTTAGAATCTCTACTGTACTCTTTTGAGCACTTTACTTTTTGTACATACATGAGTTCAAACTAGGATCGAAGTTTCCTCCATGTAAGAATCATATATTGGTGAAAATTTCCTAGGGTTTTACTAATCAAGTTGATTCTGAGCAACATTTTTGGATTAGGATCCTGTCCTTGAATAGAAGCATAAATTTCCAAACCTTCATGTTCCCTTTAAGTATAATGGGTCGTTTTATCTGTATTTTTTAAATAAATAACTCTTTGTATTAATGGTGCAAACTTGTATGTTTCCTATGAGGTATTTTAGACAAAAAGTGTAGGATACTTCGTGCAAAGTAATGGTACAAAATTGTGGAGGAATGAGATTGAAAAATTGGCAGATTAGGGGATGGGGGATGACGGCTGCAGCATAACTAGGAGTGAAGGTCGGTTCACCCTTTCTCTTACCAGGTGGTCAGCTGTTGAGTTTGGTTCTCTACATTTGTGGCTGAAGGAGAGCGAAAGGTCGTGCCAGAAGTGTTAATTGATCAAAGAGGTTTGCAAAGCTTTATGGGCAGGTGTTAGATTTCTTTGTCCATAAAATGACATTAAGTGAACCCTCCCTCGATTAATGTTGCATACCAACTAGTGGGGCTTTTGATTCAGCAAAGGAGGCATCAGTTATTCCTACAGGGCGGCAGAAGGTGAGGAGGATCTTTCCGAAGTGAGTGTGTTCTATACAGACCCCCTATTCTAGCAAGTCTAAGTTTCCCCTTGTGGCTGCCATCAAAATTTAATTTGATGATGCCTAGACCGGGTGGCTGCCACAAAGAGGATCTTGGGATTGATGGTAGAGGAGCAAATGACATGCTGCCACTAAAGGAAATCTATTGTTGATTAACAGCTGAGTTCTTCCAATAAAGAGGCCTCAGAATAGTAAGGTTGATTTCATGTGGTCAGTGGTAGGGGGATATGGATTGTAAGATTCCTTGATTGCACTTGACCCATATGGACCAAACGATGGCATGAATAGTGAAACACCAAAGTCCTGATTTCGGAAGGGTTAATTGTGTTTGAATAGGCCTTCCACAGAGTGTGTGGTGGTCCAAGAAGATGCGAACAGTTGGAGGAAGAAGGGCCAAAACAATGTGAGCCGTGTTGTGATGGATAAAAAGATGGGTAATGCATTTCTTCACTAAGCAATGCATGAAACATATCGCTGGATCCCTCTCCTCTACAGGTGTTTAGCTTCTTTTTTTTTTATTTTTTAAAATGGCCATCAGTTTGAAGGCTTGGATGTTTAGGGGGCAAGGAAAAACCAAGTCCTGCACATGATGGCCTGATCGAGGTCAGGTGAGGTTAAGGCCTTGTAGAAGAGGACATTGTGAAAGTGCCTTTTGGGTTGGGAGTCTAGATAATTTTGTCAGGGCCAGACAAGGGGATGAAATAAACCTCGAGGAGTTCACAAAGGGATTGGAGGTCTGAGATCTCACTGTTGTTGAGATACTGGCGGTTGGCAGGGATCCAGACGAGATTCTCACCTAAGAATTTGACATACTCCTTTATGGTGGCCTCCCTGTTCACAGCCATGATGAGGAGGATTGTCAAGTACAGTTCTACTGGTGGCTGGCCCAGTAAAAATCCCTCCAAAATCTAGCATGTTTTCCAGATTTGCGTTTAATGTGCACTAGACTAGAGAATTGCGTGTTGACTTGGCAGATTCCCTCCGGGCCCCCGAGGCTCTCGAGGTTGATTGGCCCTTAGGGAGCCACTTTGAGCCATCTGTGCTGTTTCAATGCTTGATCACAGACCGCCGAAGGTAGTCTGGGTTTGTGGCGAATCGCCACCACGACCTCCCAAGTAGGACAGTATTGGTGTCCCTGTGCTTCCAAATAGCCGGACCTCTTTTCTTTGGCATACAAACAATTTCCCATTTTACTTGGTGAAATTTATGAGAGCCACTTGCCGCATTCCAAGGGGCCTCTCTTGTGGGGCTCTTGAGCTTTTCAATTATGCAGGTCAGCATTAGGAAAGGGAACATTTGGAAAACTGGGATGTTCGATATGGTGGCCTTTATCAAGGTGATTTGGCCATCCACAGAGAAAAAGCAGCACTTCCACGAAACCAGTCTTATCTTGAATTTTTCTATGATGCATCCCATCGGCCATTTTTTGCTTCTCCAATACAATGTGGTGAGCTAAGGTATTTGTTTGGGAGGGAGTCTTCACCACAACCCATCAAGGTCCATGGCAAGTGCTATTAGTTTGGTTTGGCCATGTTTACTATCTGTGGCCAATTCAAAACAACACATGAACAGCCAAGGAGTATCTAATTTCTGGGGTGGAGGGGAGTGGGCTGGGAGGGGTCGAGTTGTAGAAGACAAGGTTGTCATCTGCATAGGGGAGAAAGGAGATGCTTAGTCCATGTGTGAGGTTAAGAAGCCCTTTAGAAGGCCATGGTTTTATCTATAGACCTACCGACATCTGCTATTATGGATTACATAAAGTGAGAATGTGGGTCGTCTTGTAGGGAGTTGATGAGAAATGATAAGTGTACAGAGCACATGCATGCTGAAATTTTTGATCTCTATTTGGTGCCGAAGCCCATAAGGGATAAGGTATAGTCGTGGACTCCCTTATACACATGATCATGGGCATTTTAATATCCATGTTGCAGATGAGGCAGGAAATTTGGACTAGAACCTCCTGTCGATGCACTTGTTTTCAATGAGTGCACGGTCCAGGATTTGCTCCCTTCTATAAAGGCACCTTGGGTGGGAGAGATTACTTGACTCAAGACCTGGTGTAGTATGGAAGCTGGGACCTGGTGGGAGAGATCACTTGACATGGTGTAGCCTGGAAGCCAGGACCTGGTGGGAGAATACTACTTGATCAGACTGATAGGTCTGAAGTCTTTTAGTTCTTTGCCCCTTCCAATTTTGGAATCAGAGCAATGAACGTAGCGCTCATGCCCTTATTGATGAGGGGAAATCAGAGCAATGAACGTAGCACTCATGCCCTTATTGATGACTCCCCTCTCATAGGACTAAGCAACCATTCCATGACATCTGATAGGTCATCCCAAGTAAATGCAACAAAAAGACAGGGAAGCCATCTTGACTGGGAGCTTTGTCATGGCCTAGGTTACCAATGGTTTTGAGCACCTCGTGCTCGCTGAAAGGACTTTCTAACCATGAGGCACCATCCTTGGACATAGATTGGAACTGGAAGTCGGCTATCTTGGTTCTAACTACGTGGGATTGGAACTGGAAGTCGGCTATCTTGGTTCTAACTACGTGGAAGTGAAGAGTTTCTGGTTTTGATTTGGAGGATAGCATTGGTCTTTCTGCAATATACACTATTTTTCATAAAGGCTGTGTTTCTGTTCCTGTCTCTCTCAGCCATTTTATTCTTGATATCTGATGCCAAAAATGGTCGTCTTTCTTAATGGTGTTTGATATTTGGACAGGTCTCTCCATTCATTGAGCAAGTTAAGTCCTTCGGTTTCCAATAGAGTGGTGTCTTTCTTGAATGGTAGGAACTATGGTTTCAGTTCTACTTTAGGAGCTGAAGGTTTTTGCATAGTTTGGACCCTGCCCAGCCTTGGACCTCATTGGAGGAGGACTGCAATTGGGGCATTATGTTATGGGGCTTCTGTCCTCCGACCACATCCTCCCAAACATAAATGGTCGAGGGCCAAATTGCTCAGGTTGGGTATTGGGGGGTGAATGCATTCTTAGAGACAAGTTTTGAGAGGGGCCTAGTGTGGATTCCATGGAAATGTCCTTTCCAAGCTGCAAATTCGGTGGGGTGTTGGTGGGGCGGGCAGGGGGGTGGGTGGTGGGGGTGCAGCTTGCATGCTGGGATTTGAACCTGGGGTGCAAGGATGCGGACGGGTAGGAGGGCAGGCAGGGGAGAGCGTTGGGGGGTGGTGGGGGTGCGGTTTGCATGCTGGGATTTGAACCTGCAGTGCAAGGATGTGGGCGGTCAGGCCTGGGGTGGGGATTGGGGGAGGATATATTTGTGTTATTGGGCTATGGGCAGTCAATATATGTTTGATTGACAAATCTCCTAAGCTCGATGGTGCTCTTCGTTGGTAATTGGTGGAAAGGTGGGGGCGGACCAGTTTTCAAGATTGTCAAATGGATCGTGAGGATTGAGTAGTAGGAGTACATAGGGTTTGAACAGCTGGCAGTCCTTCCTTCCTTGGCATTTCTTTATTTGTTCTGGGTGATGTGTAGGAAGGTAAGGAAGTGGGCAACATGGCTGGTCCTTGTCCATTTGTGAGCCCTTTGTCCTTGCTTGGCATATTTTTGGTAATTTGGTCAGCCGGTCCCCCTAATTTTTACTTGTTGCAAGTGTGGCTAATGACTGGCATGTGTGTAGCATCCATTTGCCTCAGTTACTAGGGTCCATGGCAATCCCGGTTACTGTTATTGGCTCTTTCATTTCAGGTGGGAACTCCAATTATCTTTTCTCTTCCTTTGCTAGGGTTTTTTCCTCGAAACTAGTGTTCTGTTCAAAGATGGATTAATGGTGGTTCTGGGCTTTGCAATGAAGAACCTACAGCAACTATGGTGCTTGGGGTGATTGGGGTTTACCCTGAGGGGAGGTTGGATTAAAAATTAAGGTTGGAGTTCTGTGTAGAAAGGTTCCTAATGTGGACAGGGAATACTCATTACAACACATAGGAACATGGAGGGCAACTGCAGTGAGAGTATACACTGAACTGAGAGAGTTGAGGTCAAAGGAATACCTCGTTATTCCATGCATGTAGAGGTTCACCTCTGGTGAGGTCCATATTTTGGGCTGGTTGATAGCGCCAAAAGAAGGGTTCCAGGATCCAATCTGTTAGGAAATGCCTTTTAAGTTTGAGTCTCTAGTTCTCAGCACTGTTTCAGCTTTGTCCTGTGAATCTAGAGAGTTGAGGACCTTCTTCTTCGAGCATATTACGAGAAACTGGAGAAGTGCTTAATCTTCTTGTGGCCCAATGCAATGCCTTTGAGGTCATGGCGAGGGGTGAAAGTGCCGGCCACTGGCTCTAATGAGAAGAATCCTTTCTGAAATGATGCTTCTCTGCAATAATGGTGTCTGCCATTGGAGAATAGGATGTTGGTAGAGGAAGGTGCTTGATTGGCTGAGAGAGGGGCGGGATAATGTTGGGATATTTGCATGATGAGGTGTTGAAGAATAGATGGTGTTTCTTTGAGATTGCTTGGGATTCTGCTGGGGTCGTATTAGACTTTGGAAGGGACGTGGGTTTGGTTATAGTTGATGATTGAGATAAATAGGGATATGGGAGCAAGGACCCGAGGGGGACTGGGCGATAGACTCACTTGGTTCTGTTAGAGAACTGAGCGAGCCTATCAGAGAGGCAGTGAATTGGATTGGGCCTACCCATTTCATTTTTAAAAATTTTTATTTTTGAATTTTTAAAATTTAAAATTATTATTAAATTTTTTTGTACCGATTCTCAAGATCGGCAATCCGGATCGGTCCAGCAGGTGATTGATCTGGCCTCCTGTTCCTGGTTTTAAAATGCTAATAGACACCATTATAAGGTCCTTGCACTATTCCTAAGTGTTCTGAGTATAAAATCTTTTTTAACAAAGAAAAAAAACAAGTCTCTCTCTCTCTCACACACACACACACACACATACATGCACGCACAATTACATGAGACAAATGCATGTTTACATGTGTTAGCAGAGAAAAAACATCAGATTTGTGTATCTAAGGATGTTTGGTGTGTCTTTATTTACTCTAGCCATGCTGTTATGAAGCTCTTTGTTATGACTCTAGATCTTGGCATGGTTTACTTGTTTATTATTTATTATCGTTATGACATAGAGTTTGTGAGGGCTCTGAATGTCTAATATGTCATGCTCGATTTCTTCTGTGACAGTCACCATCTCTTACTCAGCGATCGGCAAAAATGGACGTGAGATCATTAACCTTGGCAGTTAAGGAGTTAGAAGCAAAGATGGATATAATTTGAGGTCAACCTTGATTAGATTTGGCCAAAGAAAAATCAAACGATTGATGTCATCTGGAGTTGCCAAGTGAAGAGTACAGATTGGTGGCCAGCCACATTAATGATACACATGTTATTTTGAAACCCCCCAAATTTTACAGCACCCTGTAGTTAAACACTGATGTTCCTCATATATTTTCGCCCAAGTCTTTCCCCCTTTTTATTTTTTATATTTTAAATCTAGCCATAAAATCATATGGTCCTCTTGATTGGTTGTTTTGTGGGTCAGTACCAAGGTTCCTGTTCACTTGATTACCTTCTTGTTGATCCGCAACTAACCCTGCTTTTTTATATATTTGATTGTTTATTTGTCATCCAAAATATATCACTCAAAAAAGCTTTAGATACTCTGTCCTCCTAAGTATATATGGAGATCATTGTAGAGAATAATTAGGGAGCAAATTGCCAGTGATAACTTTGCTGCGGCCTTGGGCTTTATGGTAGTGTTGGTTTTATTATTTATGAAAACACTTGTTGCATTAGGCCTCATGAAGAAAAGCGAAAGTGGGTTTTGAAAAGATGACTTTCAAAACCAGAGAGCGCATTTTGATGTCATTGAAACTGTAAATCCCATTTTACCATTGGTAAGTATTGACGAAAGGATTTAGACATTTTAGGGGATGAGCGTCGAGAGCACATTTTTGTTTTTGGTTAGTTCAATAATGGAAATTGAATTTGAAATATAGCATTGTTAATATCAACAGCTAACCATAAAAGCCCAAGCCAGCTTCTCAAAAAAAAACATTTTAAATGTGTAACACCAGTCTCACCTCTTGGCAAAGCCCGATACACTATCAAATAAGCTTGCAGTTTCGTTAAATGATTTGCATGGGCACTCTCCCCAACACTTGTACCAGTAGAAAGTATTTGAATAGCCCCAAACTAGTACTAGTTGAAACATCTTAAGAAAGGTTTGGTATGATCATAAGTACTAATGGACCGTCTAGATTATGGGATATCCAAAATCATGTTTTGTATACAAGGTATTTTGTAGAAAAACATGTTTGGCAACTTATTTGGACCGATAATCCCTGTTTTTTTTTTTTTAAGCAATAAAGAGGGTCAAAACATTGGTACACACAATCAAAGAAAAAATGTCCAAAACGTGATTTTTTCTAATCATGAGAGAGAAATACAATATAATACAAAATGTAATTATATTATTAATATTAAAATAATTTAAAATAGTATAAGAAGAGAAATGATCTTATAGGACCCTCTCCCACTTATGTGTGTAGGACGTTAAAGGATCACTATTAAATTTGGTATGGATCTATAAAAAAGTCGAGTTTCACACCATGTGATAACTTTTATAGAGATCCGTGCAAATTTTAATGGTGATCCTTTGGGTCCTACACACATAGGTGGAGGAAGGTCCTATAGGATCATTACTCAAATTTAAATAGAAACTATATCAAATTTTAGAGAGAGAAATTATCTCAAATTTCAAGTTTTAGATAAAGTAATTTAAATTTTAGAGAGAAACAATATCAAATTTTGGAGAGAAAAACTATCTAATGTTTTTAAAGAAAAAATATTTCAAACTTTTTAGAGAGAGAAACTATATCAAATTTTAAGTTTTAGAGAGAAAATGTATTTCAAAATTTTATAGAGAGAAATTCTCACAAACGTTTTAGAGAGAAATTGTCTCAAGTTTTAAACTTTGGAGAGAGAGAGTATCTTAAAATTTTATAAAGAGAAACTATATCAAATTTTAGAGAGAGAAACTATGTGAAAATTTTTAGAGAGATAAAATATCTCAAAATTAGAGTTTTAGAGAGAGAAAGTATCTTAAAATTTTTGACAGAGAAACTATATCAAATTTTACAGAGAGAAACTACTTGAAAACTTTTATAGAGGAAACTATAATAAAGATAAACCGTCTAAAATTTTTTAGAGAGAAAAACTATCTAAAAGTTTTTAGGGAGAGAAGCTATCGGAAATTTGAAGTTTTAGATAGAGCAACTGTCTCAAAATTTTTAAAGAGAGAAACTGCATTAAATTTTAAAATTTAGAAAAGAACTATTGCCAAATCTTTAGATAGAGAAACTATCTCAAAATTTCAAGTTTGAGATGTTCTCCTTCTCACTGCTTGTTTCCAATTGTGTTTACCAAACATGGGGATTGAATAATTTTTCCCTGTAAACTGTTTCCATATATACAAATTTTTCCTATAAATATTTTCATGTTGAACTGTCATACACACCAAATGCCCCTTAATAGCAAACGAAGTTATACAGAAAGATGATCCAAACACGAGATTTGCATAACCTCGTTACCATTCAAAGTCATCCAAACAGTCGCGTTTTAGTAACTAGGTTTTAAGATAACCAAAATTTGGTATAATTGTGTGAATACAAAGCAAATATAAAGAAGGAAATCCTTGCATAATATTTCATCAATTTAAAAAGCTATCTATATCTATACTATATTAAGCCAGAGTCAAGGGATGGACACAAGTCATAAAAATAAGAAAAAACCGAGAGAGAGAAAGGCGGGTGTAGAAAAATTCAAGAGAAAGTAACTGAGAGAGGAAACAAATCCTAGCCTAGAGCCCAAATCAAAAACTCCCGAAAGACAGAAAATAAGATGGAGAGAGAAATCGAAGCTTTACCTTTACGTTCCCCAAGTTATAACAAGAGAAACTCCATCCCCATCAAACCCCTGAGCAAGGCTGATCTAGATCAACCCAAAGCTAGCAAAATAGAGCAAAAAGGTTTCTCTTAGTATAAAAAACAAGAAAAACTAATGTTGTCTAAGACGGACCTAAATCGTCCCAAGAGATTCCCAACCTACCAAATTTGTAAATATTTACTTGCTTAATTGGAAGAATTGTATTCTTATTTTCTTGTGTTTACTTGCTTTTATTTTGGACAGAAATGCCCTTTTCTATTTGTTTTTGTGCGATCTCAGAGTATTGAGTAAAGAACACAGTGTATCGTATATTTACAATATGCTAATGATACCATTTTTTCGCAGATGTAGAAGATTAACACATATCCTGAAGTACAGATAAGTTTCCAATAAAAAGCATTTGAGCACGCCCATTTCTAACTCAAGAATGCTAAGATATATTTAGGATCTAATAATTCAGATATTTCAATCTCAGTTGGACCCATTGAAAGCTAAATACCTATAATTAGGTGGAAGGATTACATCGATAAAGTCTGCTCTATCTAACCTCCCGGTCTATGTTGATGTATTTTATGTATGCCAAATTCTGTCACAAATATATTGGAAAGGATGATGGAATTTTCCTATGGGTAAGCATGAAGAAATGAGAAGATACTTTGGTTTGCGTAAAAATATTTTATAGAAAGTATATTTACATGAAAAAATTCTCTCAAGTGGTTGAGTGTGAAAATATTTTCAGACCAATTGGTCTTAGTGCATCTTTTTACACCAATTGGCAATTAATTGATAGAAAAAATGTTCCCACACTTGATCACATCAGAGAATTTTTTCATGTGAAAATTTCTATATGTAATTTTTGATGTACTTGTATCCCCAGGATGCAAAAGGAGAGAGCTGGTAGTATCCTGGTCTCGCCGGTGCCCAAGACGCTGCCAGACCATGGGAACACTATAGCAATAAACATGATATTGGTCAACCTTTGAAGAAGTCCTAGAATAGCCTCAAATTGCATGAGAGGGTAGTTTTAGATGCCTTAAGGACACCCGTAACGTTTTGTTGCGTTCTAACAAGTATTGAACCGATCAGGATGAAACTCGGTTTTCAAATCCTGTTCTTCTCATGTTGAAAATGGACTATATAACTACAAACCTATTTTTTGGGACTCAAAAGAGTATCAGACTACTACCATTGGATCCGGAACGTCGAAAAACCCCTAGGTACCAATTTCGGCTCAATCGGATCCTCCATAACCATTATTATCAATAAAAGGCGGGTTTTACATTATTGCAGTGTAACCTCGGTGAACCAGTTTCCATTTATGAAAATGTGTTTTTCATTTTGGGATTCAAATGCTCATAACTTGCTTATTTTGGGTCCAATTAAGCTCCAATTTGGACACGAGCTAGATCTCGACGATGCACTCACTTTGACATATAGAACACATCATGGGATAATCTGAAACAAGAGAATTGTTAGAGAGAAAATATGCTCGAAAGATGAAAATTCAGATTTTAAAAAGAGGAACATCTCATTCTTTGAGAGGCTATAGCTTAAGATCTCAATGTCGGATTGTCAAAAGTATGAATCTGTGGCGGGCGTGCTTCCAAGAGCTTCAGTTTCATACAATTTTTATGTATGATCAGAGGCTAGATGACACCGAATTTTGTGGTTGAATAAGATATATTTTTCTGGTCACCGGAATCTCATTTTTTGATGACTTCCCAAATTTGGAACGCGTTCAAACGGAGACCAAAATAGATGAAATTTATCACAAAATGATCATGATAATATCATCTTCACTTTTTGATCAAAATGAAGTCTTGGAACATCACAAATCATGCCAAATCATTGGTTGAAGAATCACAAGTTTATGGATTTGGCCAAATTTTGGGTTATTCATTAAAACTCTATTCCAAGACGATCAATGGATATCAAAACGTGTGTAACAAACAAAACATCGATTCTACGATGTTTGATAGCTCGAATTGCCATCGTAAACATCCAAAAAGGTCTTGAGGCATAGCCATGGCAAAAGGCCCCTCATAAAGGAATGGTTTTGTCATTTCATGAAAAGTGCTTAGGGGTATTTTTGTCATTAATTCTAAAAATGAGATTAAATTTTTTATTAATTAAATGTGTAATTCTCATAAATTCTATAAGTTTTTTAGTATCCACCCATATTTTGAGGCTACTCTATATAAGCAAAGTGATATTATTTGTAAAAGAACTCTTGAAAGTGTTGAAAAATAATGAGAAGAGCTTGATAATTCTAAGAGTTTAAGCTTCCTCTTTTACTTTGATTCCAAACCCAAGACTCAAGGAGAAAGGAGAGAGACACAATTCTTAGATAGAGACAATACCCGTGGAACCTTTCAATCCCTAGAACCCCAAAATTTCAACTTCTCTAGGATTCCCAACTCCCAATCCTATCCCATACACTCTAGCTTCCATACACCCTATGACTCCTAACTCTCAATCCTACTCCATACACCCTACACCCTACCTTAGCTTCCCTACACCCTATGTTACTCCATACACCATAACATCTCACACCAAAGCTTTCCTACACCCTACCCTACTCCACATACCATATTTATCCCATACTCTTTAGTTGCCCTACACCATATACTTTAGTATCTATACACCCTAGTTTCCATACACTATACCTTACCGTAGCACACTTAAGCCCGTATACCTAAAGCCTAGACCCTGGCCTTAACCTATAAAGACAAAGACCTCACTCTAAATTGCATGCAAATGGACCTTTGAAGGTATATCTTGGTTCAAGCCCATTCTATATTTACTCTCTCACCTCTCTCCACTCTCTCTCCTCTCTCTTATCTCTCTTCTTTCTCTCTCTTTATTTGTCTTCTCTTTCTTTCTCTCTCTTCTTTTTCTCTCTTTCTCTCTCTTCTCTCAGACCCAAGGTGGGTTTGAGCCTCCCCCTCTCTCCCACTCTCTCTCTCTCTCTCTCTCTCTCCTTGTTCACTCTTCCTCTCTCTCTCAAGTCTAAAAGCTACGGACCCGCACCTAGGGTAGGCCGGGCTTCTCCCCCTCTCTATTTCTCTCTCACTCTCTCTCTCCTCCTAGCCCAGATGGATGGACCCGCACCCTAGGTGGGTCCGACTCCCTCTTTCTCTCTCTCGTTCTCTCTTACCCTCTCCCTCACACCCAGACGCATGGACCTGTGCCTTAGGCCCACAGGTCCGACCCTCTTGCTTTACTCCCTCTTCCTCTCTCCCTCTCTCATCTAACTCGAGGTCACGAACCCGCACCTTAGGTGGGGTCCGACTCTCCCCTTCTACACTCTCAACTTCTCTCACCCTCTCTCATTCCACTAAGTCTCTGACCCACACCTAGGGTGGGTCTGTCCCCTCTTACCATATCTCACCCTCTCTCACCTCAACCTACCCCTCAAGACACCCGAATTGGCACCATGGGCAGGTCCATCTTCTTTTAACCTCTTTAACTCATTTCTTTCTCACTCTAGTACTTCTCTCTCTCACACTCATATTCTCATCTATCATTCACTCATTTTATGTTATTTTTATGTCATCATTTATTTATTCCCTCCCTTTATTCACTTTTTCTCTCACTCTTGAACACATGAATCAGGGGTCTTCCTGAGATAGTGTCTTAGGGTTCTAACTCTCTGACTGCTATTCTAATCATCAATTCACATAGTGTTGTTGAGTCGTAAGAGACATTGATTCTCTTGTGCTAGATCATTCGGGTTGGAGTCATCCTAAGATAGGTTTTCTTAAAGTTTTAACCCTTATACTAATCTAACTACCGGGTTACATAGTGTTCGAGCCGTGAAAGATTTCTATCTCTTTCACTCTCTTCTTTCCCTAGATCACTTTTAGGGGTCTCTTCAGGTTAGTGACACAGTTACGGGCCAAGTCTCGTAACTCCACTTTCTAAATCCTCAGGGTACCAAGGATTTTAGCCTAGTGCTTTCTTTTGTCTCTGGTAATACCTCTTAGGAGAGGTTATGTAGGGAGGTTGCTTGATCCTCAGGCCATCACTTCACTTCTTTTATCTCATCATCTTCTTCTTCTTTTTCTTATTTTTAAATAGAGCTCTAATTAACCCTCTTTTATTCTTCTCTTTCTTCTTTCTTACCTATCTTTCTAATCACTCTATCCCCAAAACTAGAACCACTAATCGATAAGTGTATTAAAGAGGAGTTTTATTATAAGTGGATTCGATTAGCAGTTTTTTCGTGAGAGTCCGAGTGAGGTGTTGATTTCAAAGGGGGCTAAATTCAAAACATGCTGCTAGACAGTCGTAGGGCTTTCCTCATTAATCTAAGAAGACTACGCCAGGACGTATCCTACGAACTCAACCTCGGTGAGGTAGGTATTTAAGTCCACCTCTTTATCACTTTAAAATCCTCTCATTATTGGAAATACCTATCTGCAAGGGGCACGTGGGGCACACATGTGCACGTGGGTCAAGCGGTTGTCCGAGAGGGGATTCATTGAGCCCAAGTCCCCAAGGGAGCCCGAACGAGGTAAATCTAAGCCTGACCAAAAATATTTTTTAGAAAACATTCACATGAACCAAACGTGCCATCGTGAACCGGTATAAACCATGTGTTCCAAAGGGAGGGTTCGGTTTTAGGAAGCTAAAACTTTAGAATAGTATCTTGATGAGATATTGGTGGTGGAGTATACAGGAAGAATATCAACTCAAAGGCAAGTTATCGTGGCAAAATACAGGTTATAGTGAAATACTTTTCTCATAGGCAAAGGAACAAAATGGAGAAGGGCATCAGCTATTTGGGAGGAATTCTTCTAGTGCCTTAAAGGGAAGATGGGATGGTCTGGGAAATGGAATCAGATGAGGAGTTCCAGTGAAGTCTCGTTATTTATGCCTGTTTCATGACCGATACCAACGGACATAACTTAATGCGGTAGAGATTTGGAAGTGGCTTATTCCTCATACGTTACAAGCTTTTTTATTGATCTTAACTGTAAACGTTTAATTTTGCGTGAAACGCTTACAGTAGACCTCCTCAGTAGCAAGGAACTTGCCATTGTGAATGTATGTTATTAAACGCTTACAGTAGACCTACTCAGGAGTAAGGAACTTGCTATTGTGAATGTATGTTATGCAAGCAAGACGAAAAAAACATGCCATTTTCGTTGATGTCATTAATCATATGAATCTCCTGTTATTATCTAATCTATGTAGTCAATTTACAGCTAATGAAGCTAAATGAGAGCAGTCATTGAACCGTTTAAGAACTATTCAGGCAAGACAAATGAGTATAATGATTATTTGTAGAAGGACATTTCATGAATGCTATCAAGTGGTGCAGAAATTGGGTACAATGACTATTGTGGAAGGATATTCACTTAATGCTATTAAGTGGAACAAAAATTAGTAAAATAGCCCATGGTTCTTAAGACCTATGTAGCCTAAGATTCAAGATATTTGTAAAATAAAAAGTTTATATAAGGTTGCACCTTTAAAATGTAAAATTAAAGGTGCACCTAAAAAATTCATCATAAAGGGATGTTTGGATGTTGGAAAACCATTTAATTGATCACTCGTTTTCGAGATATATGAATATGAAAAGAAAAAAGATTTTTAGTCTACGAAGTGGTGTATCTTGCAACATATTATCTGGACTGTCCATTTTCTACTGGATTTGAACTATTTTTAGAGTTTAAATTTTTGTAATTAGAGATGAAAATAGATTTTCAAGCTATCCTAAGGATTTTCCACATCGAAATTCAATGACTTTCACCATAGAAAATAAATTTAAAAACACGAAGAGAGATGGATACGAAAAAATAAAAATTATTTTGAGAAATGCGTACATTAATTGGCGGATGTGTTCACATGTTTCCATAAATCTGCCACTGTATCAAATTTAGGGGTGGCAATAGACCTGATTAGATCTGGGACCTGACGGGTATACCCGACCTCAGGTCCAGGTATGGATCCAAATTTTGGACATGAATACTATTTGGGTTCGGGTCTGAGTCCAGCCGACCCAACAAGTACCCGCAGTCGTAGGGTATATGATGGCAATCATGTGTCTCTAGGCGCATGCTAGGTGTTCGGATTATCAATATTGGCAACATTTACGATATTATTGGTAAAAAAAGAACAGGCTGGTAGTTATAGGGTATATGATGGTAAAAAAAAAAGCAGCTCATAATCATCCGACCAGATCCAAGGATCCAACAGGTCTGAGTACAGGTCCAAATTTTGAACCCAAATACTATTCAGGTTTGAATCCAACCGGACTCTACTTGTACCCAACACGTTGCCACCCCTAGCATCAATGTAGTCTTTAATTAAGCAAAAATAGGTTTATAAAAAAAGTCTGTGACCATGGATCCATGGTAAACGTAGGAAAAAGAGTCACTCTTAAGCAGCAGGAGCATACCAAAGTTCCTATGTTTTGCTTTCAAATGCATTAGTAGCAACATGAAGTTATATGAAGTCAGAGTATGCGATCATGCTCTTAAAATACTAATAAGGAAAAATTAGGTCCGCGCCATATTTAAATGTGGTAATTACATAGTGGTTCAAATTTATGGAAAATTTATGCGGAGCTACAGCAATTCAATTTTTACAACACTAGACCGGTGTTTTCTTTTTCAAAAACACCCCGTGCCCTCTTTTTCCCTATTTTGTCCCATGGTCCACTGTTTTTTTGTTTTATTTTTAAAAATTTTAAAGTGTAAGAACTGGTCTGAGGTTTAGATGCTCTGACCGCTTTATACTTTTACTTATTTTTAAAGCACATGGTAAGATGTTGGAGACATCGGACATCCGATATCTCTAATATCATACCCACCCGAGTACCAACTAATACCTCTACTTTGTCCACTTAAGTTCTATGTTCTATGTGTTTTGCTGGACTAATTTTTTTTTGAAATTTTTTACCATTTCCTTGATCTCATAAGCATTCTTTTACTCTTTCAAAATGGCTAGTCTACCTAAATTCCTAGTCTCTACAAAATGTTGCCAAATTTTAAAGGGTTTTGTGGTAAACGGGGGCCTTTTTGGTTGGGCAGACCACCTAGGATATAAAGAGCTTGAATGAATTTACAGGAGTTAGTCCGTTGGATCTTTTCGATATTGGAGATATCAGACGGCCTTATTTTTCTATCTTTTCAAAAAAATTGATCTGATGTCTTCAACATCAAACCATTTACTCTTAAAAAAATATAAAGTATAGGGCGATCCAATGATTCAAACCACGTACAAGTCCTTATATTTCAAAAAATTTAAAATACTGGTCCCTATATTTCAAAAAAATAAAGAATAAAGTAAAAAAAACCTATCACATGCTTCAAACATCATACCGAGGGGCAAATTGGAAAAAATAAATAGACCTCTACGCCAAATTTGCGAAAATTTAGACCTTCGTGTGATTACCATATTCAAATATATAGTAGACCTTCGTGTGATTATCATATTCAAATATATAGTAGAGATGTAATTTTTCCTGATCTTGCTCTGTTAGGGCGAGCTAGGAAAGACCATTTTTCTTTAGTAAGTATATTTTCTAGTTACTTTTAATATAAACTTGAGGCTTAACAACTTTTCATTAACGTTAGTAGCCAACTGCTGTGTGTTCATATAGGGGGCTCCCAGTTGCGAAGATTGAAGTTAAGCATACATTTCACTAAACTGTTCAACGATAAATTTATTAGAAAAACACTTTTATGCATGGTTAGTGAACGGGGCAAAAACAATTGGAATCTTATTCGTATTAATAAAATATAATTAGTGGTAAAAATAGATGACCATGAAGAACCGAACAATTGTTTCATGTGGGTTGGACCACATTTCTACAATACGCAATCTAGAGGTATAAAGCATCCATCTTAAGATAGATGCAAATATGTGGTCGATCTAAAAACAATTGTAACTAACGGTATATATACTTTCTTAATATAATTATCATCTTTAGTTTTCAATTATTATTACTCTTATTATTATTATTCATATTCATGATCTCCATGTTAAAGATTATATATACTCTAAAAATTAGGATCAAAGTATATTTAAAAAATATAGTATTGCCAAGCCCATATTTCTACAATATGCGGGCTAGCTGCGTATGCTAACCACGTCCTAAAGAACCAAAGGAAGACCCTTTATATGTTGGGCTTGTCAATTAGACCCAAGTCAAGCCCATGCTTCTCCATGCAAGGCCCAACTCCCCAACAAAGCATAGTGTCAAATGCATAATTGGATCGAGAACCCAATGAGCTCTCTCTCTCTTTTATATTATCATCATCATTATCATTTAAGATTTATCTCAAATATTGAAAATCAACTATACGAATTATGTTCCACCATCCGTTCTATCAAGAGCCATGCCATCAGTCAGACCACAAATCATCATATTATTTCTCAAAATTTCTATCTATATCGTATTGGGCCTTCTCCTAATCCTTTTAAAGCCCTTCCAATTGAACCAAATCAACTGGTGCCTTCTATTTTATATATATATATATATATATATATATATATATATATATATATATATATATATATATATATATATATATATATATATATATATATATATATATATATATATATATATATATATATATATATATATATATATCATAATAGGTTGTACTGGGTGTATTTATCAAAAGTCATTGTTTGTTCCTAAAAAAGTTCTTTATAAGTAGCCGAATTATTAAATAAGAGTACATAAATATTTTTCGCAAAAGTAGATGGTATTTTAAAAACCAATGTCGTAGAACTTTATTAGTACAAGTACCATTATTCTTTAGTAAAAATTTTAACGACATGCTTTGATATAACAAAGGTACCCCTTGTGTTTTTAATAATAAGTATATATGGAAAAGCATAAGAAGAGACCATTTACTTTTTTAAAAAAAATTATATAGGTGGATGTATAATGATAGTCCATCAAAAAATATATCTATATATATATATATATATATATATATATATATATATATATATATATATATATATATATATATATATCAATGGCCTAAATATTTTCTTCAAAATTGTCGGTTTTCGTTTTCAAAATTTGCGCCTTTTTTTTTTTTTTCTTATTAATAATTTTCATGTAGAGATTATATATACTTGAAAAATTAAATCCAAAATCTATCTCAAATATAGATCATGATACGGGGCTACATATCTACATGCAATGAGACCATTTACTTTCGGTACATAGTGGTCATAATTAATTTTGACCATTGGATGTGAAATTGGATGGCTACATTTATTCTATTGATCAAGCTCAAATTTTAAAACAAATTTTCTCAAATTTTGTGACACACCCAAGCTATCAGATATTTCATCGAATGATTACAAGTAATTGTAACCAACTTATACCAAAAGAAAATAGTTTCATTTGTATAAAATCCCCAATAACTATGCCCATCTTATTTTCCACACTTTCTTTATGTATTTGCCGGCCCCTTGCTTTTATTGAAAGGCAGCAAGGTCTACTAAAATTTCATAGGTAAGGTTCTAACCTAACCTATGACTTAGTCCCAGACACTTGACACAAGTGGACTGAATTTATTCTCTCGGTGCTTTCCCATCTATAATGTTTCATAAAATATAATTAAGATCTCATCCAATGTTCTAGGCTTCAAGAAAGGAGATTGTTTACATTTGGGACTGTCATCTTTTCTACGAAAAGGTAATAAATACCTTTAGTCTCTCATGTGAAATTAGCTCATTGGGGAGTCATATTTTTGCACAGAATATTGAGAAAGTTCTCAGACTTTGTGTGCAATCACTGTCAGCCACACGATTTAACATTCGTTGGCATGGAGTTTTTGTTGCCTCCATGTGAAAGGTAAACAATCTCATTGTATACTCTTTTCCTGTAAGATATTGATGTTTTAAAACTTGGATGGTGTAGTCCAATTGGTTACTTTTGGGTTGATAATTTTAGGATAATCGAGAAGCAATCCCAAAAAATTCACATAATATTTTAAAAAATTTAAAAACATAAAAAATAAAACATTTGGGAATCTAACAATTTTGTTTGAAATAGGTTCTTAAGTCTAGCCGAGCTCTTTGGCAGATGAGTCACTAAACCAAGCCGATTACCAATTCTGAGAAAGATTTAGATCGGGTGTCCACCGAATTCTAATCCAAATTGACGATTTTTAAATCACAAGAAGATAATATTAAAACTAAAAGGCAAAATAATTGAAGTGTAATTTAATAGAAAATGCCAGCTTAAAAATCATGATATCATCCATGCTAGGGTTTCTCCACAAATTTGTTTGGTTGAGACCCCTACTCCTTATTTAATCTATAACGCTACATCGCTGTTTGTCAATGACATGACCCAGTCTTTTTTGTTTGAACCTTAACAATAATATTTCCAAAAGTGAATTCATTTGGTAAAGTGCAAATCCAAGAAAACATCATCCACATAATAAACTAAAACTATATGATATTTCTAATTTACAAATAAGAGGACAAGGATAATCATACAATATGCGGTCCCCAAGTATAAAGCATCCATCTTAAAGATGGATGCAAATAGGTGGTCTATCTAAAAACAATTGAAATTAATGGTCGGAATATTTTCTTAATGAAATTGTTATTTTTAATTTTCAAAATTTATTTATTTTTTCATATTCATGATCTCCATGTTAGAGATTATATGTCCTTAAAAGTTAAGTCCAAAAATCCATCTTAAAAATAAAATTTTAAGAGGTCACTCATTTCTATATGGACTCATAGAAACCGTGTCTATAACAAAAATAGTAGTTTGAATCGGTGTTCCAGAGCACAGCCGAGTCCACTCGCACTACACCTCTTGCCAAGCCGAGAGCCTAAATAAAACTTGATGTATTTAAAAAAATAAAAAAATTGTATCGGTATTTTATATGTAATTGGGATTTTTTTTACAATGATTAGTAGTTATTTTGCCATATGTCATGTTATAATTCCATATACTTACCATTTATATTTGATACAAGAAGATCACAATTATTTTTAGCAATTTGATGTCAAATTGGAGGGCTTAGGATGCGTCATGAAGTTCGAGAATTTCCTTTTTAAATTTTGAGACTTTAGTCAATGATACCCTTACAATCATCCGATTTGAAATCTGATGGACTAGAGTGATTATGGCCTCCTTGTACCCAAAATAATTTCTCTTCATATATTTTTTATTTTATATTTTCTTCTTTACACCAATTTTTTCAAATGGTTCTAACTATAAATCAATTTTTTTTCCGAATCTATGTTTTATATTTTTTGAAAATAGACAGCTCAACAGGTGTGTTGCAAGACGTACTATTTTGGGACTTAAAATCCATTTTTTCCATGCCATATATCTCAATGATACATCTACATGTCAAGATTTTCGATTAAATGGGTTTTCAACATCAAAACAGCCTTTTTCGATAGATTTTTGAGATACACCTTAATTCTACGATATAAGGTGTCAACATTATGGTTTCCTCTTTCATTGATAAAGGTAAAAGTGAGGGTTTAGGTGAACTTGGGATACCCCTATTGTACTTAGTCCACCCTCACAAATCTAAGATGGATTTTGGATCCAAAAACTATACGGGTCTATTGTCTCCATCACGTGAAAATGAAATAAAAGTTAAACTTTGAACCTTACAAAAGTCCACTGTGTACTTCTTCTAGGGTCCATCCACTGTAATGCCTCAGAGATCCTCAAATGTGCTATGTTTTTTTAACTCCATTTTCATGGATCTGAGGTGGAAATGGAATTGCAGTAAATCTCTTAAGAAACCTGAGCAGGCACATCACATGAGTTGGTGCCCTGACTTAAAAGTTAAAACTTTCCCCTCCATAATTTAGTTTATTAATTTTACCATCTACATCGAGGTTCTGTAGTGTGTAGTGCATACGCACGTATACTATGCTCCCTTAGGAGCATAATTTACTTTTACTCCCTCGGTTAGATGAACTAATTGGGAGGATTTTTTTTCAATCTAAACTATGAACCACCTAAGAAGAACTAAATAAGTTTTCTGAAAAGGAAAATTTTGAAATTTGTATTTTCTAAACTTAGAACGCACCATCTAAAATTTTGATGGTCTCTATTCAATCACAAGACACTATTTTTTTATGGAAAAGTATACAATAAAATCATTTACCTTTCGTATAAGATAGTTACAATTAATCTTGACTATTGGATGTGAAATTGGATGGTTGTATTTATTTCATTGACCAAGCTCAAACTTCAAAAGAAATTTTTTCAAACTTTATGTTACACTTAAACTGTCAAATTTCATATCAAATGGTTATAAATAATTGTGACCTCCTTGTATCAAAAGTAAATGGTCTCCATATGTAGAATCTTTTTTTTTAGGTGCATAAATGATACAATTAGGAAATATTTTTTATTGAGATTAATCTATGGGTTGAAGAGGTTATGTCCCCAAAAAATTTAGAATCCTAAAATTAATTTGGAAAATTGTTTCATGCGGGCTGGACTGCATTTCTACAATATGCAATCCCAAAGTATAAAGCATCCATCTTAAAGATGGATGCAAATAAGTGGTCCAAATGTTTTTTTATAAAATCATTATTTTTATTTCTTCAAATCTATTTATTTATTTATATTCATGATCACCATATTAGAGATTATGTCTTTGAAAATTAGGTCCGAAAATCCATCTCAAAAATAGATTTTTAAGAATCGACTCATTTCTACATGGACTCATAGAAACCATGTCCAATTAGTTTTAGGTGGGTTTATCCGAGGCAGTAAATGAACATTCTTCTCCCAAGGTAATAGAATATCTTCTGGTTCTGGCTCAGATGCATAACTGCATATACATTGATTGCTTTGAGGTCTTTTCACTTGGTCCTTGAGCAAATGCTCTTTACTTTCATCATGTGAAAATGCTCAATGCATAATACCTTGTGCTGTATATGATAAGTAAAGGGTGAATCCCCATGAATGGATGGTGGAGATGAGCTATTGTTCCATTTTAAAACCTGGTATTGTCTGTTAGGGGAACAAAGTTCATCTCCATTGTCTGCTGACGGGGTTTGGCTGCTCTGTGCACCACATCGTACAGACACATTGTGTATTACAGTAGGACCCTCCTCCAAATAATACACCTCGACTATGCCCCCCCTGAGTACATTGTTTAGCTACTCCCTCGGGAAGAAAACCTACAAGGAAGTTTTTTTTTTTTAGTTCTAAAAAAAGGAATTTCCTGGCCTACAAAGCCTCCAGTATTTTTGGAAGAAATTGTAGGTAACTGAAACTGAGAACCACTTCACAATATGGTCATATTTGTCATCTATGAAGTAATTTTGGAATTAAATAATATGGAAAGTATTTATGCACATTAAAAGGAGAACAGGAAAAGAAAAGTATCCCTAATAGAAAAAATCCATTTTCGGCACTCATACCACCCATTATGGAGATGCTGCTGCTGCTGGTCTCTTACAAAGTAAGCCTTCTAACAGACATTTGGAAAAACTACAAATAATCTCCTCTCTCTCTCACACACACATTACAATTATGGGTTGGGTGTGTGCAAACACCTACGCGCACACACACACACAAAGCTTCACTGACTCGCTTCCTCCTTTCCTCTCTCTCTCCCATGTGAATGAAAATGCTTTGAGAGTTTTTTTCTTTTTATTTTCTATTTTTAATAGCAAGAAGCTTTTAGAATTTTACCCAAATTCTTTTTTGGAAAGGAAAATTTTACCTAAAAATTTAGTGTTGACAAAATGTACCCCAAATATTTTCCGGAACCAAAATTGTGTAAATGGAAACGGGTCCCACTTAGACTGATGGGCCCCATATCCTTTCCCTTCATATAATACTAGTGGCTTCCAATCCTTATGATTGTGAAGCTGTTGACAGCATCTCCCTCTTTCTCTGCAACTGTACCAAAAAACCCATCTTAGTGGTCCCATGGCCAACAAGCCATTGTTCCCTAAACCATTTTCTCCAGCTGCTTCTTTTACGATTAGATAACACGTAACAACGCGCCTTAAAAAGAGGCCCCACAAAAAATGTGGACCTTCTAACAACCAAAAGACATTGATTCTAGACTCTTAACTGGCACTTCAGATCTCAACATGTGACTGGCCGTTACGAACTGTCAAATACATCCATGATCGGAGGCTCTCTCCATCTCAGTTGTGATTATAAGGGTTAGACATTAAAGAAACTTATCACAAACCTATGAAATGAGATACAACTGGGGCCAGCACTGAAGCCATAGTTTATAGACAAGTTACCGGGTTCAATCTGGTGTGCTAGTCATGGTATAAAGAGAGTTTGACAGCTAAAAAGTAAGGTGTCTGTTTTCTTTCCTTTGTTGAGAATTTTCATTAATATGCCGTTGAAAATTTAAATGCAGCTTGGGTAACAGTGCTGTGCCATTCACCTAAATTCTAAACCAGAGAATAACACTAGCGGTACACGGCCAAATTTCTCAGAGATATGACAGTTCCCAGGAACTAAGACATAACGTTTGAGCCCCAATAATAGATTTAAGGAAGAGACCCAAGGATCAAAGAAGAATTTAATTTTCAAGGAAGACAAGGATTGGATTTATTGCATATATTTGCCCCATGAACAATAATATATTTTGGGCCTTTTCCAGCCCAGGTTTACATAAATCAAATATATAGTAAACCAGAAAAGAATCACGTTCAATCAGTTTTACACGCTACTATAACTGGATGTCATGAAGGATCCGGGCGCCTAGAATAACCCAATTCTCGAACCTCCCAGCTTGTTTGAGGAGCAACCTGATCATGCAATGGTGTATATTCCTACATGTGAAATAGTGATAAAACAGCAGGTTAGAAAAGCATAGCAATTAGATGCCCTTCTAGGGGACCACATGGTACTTTCAGCCAACAAAGTAAAGAAAGAAATCATGTATGTGTATCTGTACGAGAGAGAGAGTACACTTATCTTTGCATTATCACAGTTAAGTAAAGTATCAATGTTAACTCAGAATGATGGGCATTGCCTAATACAAAACGAACGAGAGAGAAGAAAAATAAGAAGAAAAGACTCACCTCCATTCTTTGGATCAATTCTTTCGCAGTAGGGGCAGAGACAACTATATGGCGGGCTGCCGGCTGGATGAAACCTTCCTGAACACCCTTGTCAAATAAGGCAAGCAAAGTGTCATAGTACCCGTCGACATTTAACAGTCCCACCTGCATAATAAAAGTAATTACCATTTCAGTAAACCCTTTATATCATAGTCCAAACATCCAAATTTGGTGATGTCAAGCAAAATATATGACCGGTTTACTATGAATTCCAAGCTGTGACCAGGTTATCATTTCCAATAACTCTTCCATGGTACCATAACCTCCTGAAACATTAGAAATAGAATGAGAACCAGTGAATATAGGGAAGAAATTTGAACCTGTGTGACATTTTTGATTTGCATATCATTTGTGACATTGTTGTATGGTCCATAAAAATCATACCAGGTAAAGCAATAAAGGCATCAGACTGTCGAGCCATTTCTGCTTTACGTTCATGCATGTCGGCAACAGTTTTTACTTCACCAACAGTTTGCCCAGATATCTGTACATTCCAACTTCCATTTCTATAAAGATTTACTCTCTCTTTCTCTCTCTCTCTCTCTCTCTCTCTCTCTCTCTCTCTCACACACACACACACACACACACACACACACACACACCCACCCACATACACACTCAAAGAAAGCACACACACACACACACATCTGCAAACATAGATATCCGTCTGTACTATAGACAATATGAACATGCATGCATGCATGCCTACATACACACATTGATATGAATAAAAACATATGCATAAGCACATGCATTGAACAAAGGTATGTGCATGTATGTGCATGGGAGGAAATGCAAAGCTACAGATGAGTGTAGAGTTGAGAAAGAAGAACAAGGAATACCAAATTAAATCATGGCTCAGTATCAATAAAAATTTATCTTATACATAGCAAAATAATGATACTCCATTCTCTACTTATAGTGGTTTTTCTAGAGGGTTTGTGATTGATATTGGAGCAATGAAAAGGACAGAGATTCTTTATGCCAAAAATTTAAAAATTGGACAAAGAGCTACTAACTCATGACAGACTAAAATAAAGAGGTAGCAATTATCAAAGCACACCAAGACAAAGGGGAATATAACTTCAGAATCCCAATCATACCAAGACAATGTTCCCAAGCTTAATCCCTTCTCATAAATACAAGTCAATTGCAATCATATTCCTCATTAGCAAGTTCTAATTTGAAACTAAGAAGCAACTATTATGAAGTTCTATTCTTTTTCATAGTTTTTTGGTAAGGGTAAGATCAAATCTGAAATCCAGAAACGGTGAGAAATGCTGTTTGGGATAACTAGTTCAATGTATCAGTAACTGAGGATAATTATAAAGCAGATTTTAAACCTCAATGCCCTCAAATCCAACTTAATCTACCCAATTATTTCCAAATCAGGCCATTTACTGTAATAAACACTGACCTATGATAAGCAAAAGTAAGGGAGAATATCAGTCAGTGGAAAAGGGCAATCACAACAAAAAATATCTCCTTATTTAGTATATAAAGTTTGTCACAATTGAACTGACACACAATATCATGGACATAATTAAGAGAGATGAATCAAAACCAGAGATGGGTATCATACCTCAAGTGGCAGAAGGGCTGTAGGAATCACTCTAAGCAAAAGAAATACAGCAAAGAAGACACACCATAAGATGGATATCAGCAACATGACATGAACACTTGTGTGCGTGCACGAGAGAGAGAAAGAGAGAGAGAGAGAGAGTAGCAAGTAAACGATTTGCTTACCCAAGGACATGGCAACCACCATTATAGACAGTCTGAGAGATCAAACCCATCAACCCAACACTACCCCCACCATAAACCAAGTCAATCCTCCTCTTCACCTACAACCCACATAGAGGAAGCCAACAAATAGACCATCAAATCCTCAAAAGAATTACAATTCCAGTACAAACAAACAGGTACAGTAAAAAAGCAGAAGCTTTTTTTTATCTTTTTTTAAAAATAAAAGAAAAGTTTGCTTCAATCCACCAATTAGTAAACAAGAAACTAAGAAAACCATTATCAACTTCCAAAAGCTCCATTAGAAACCGAAATCATCAAAAACAAATAATGTAACCATGGAAAAAGAAATGGGTATCAAGCAAAAGTATCAAAACTTTATATTTTTGAAGAAAAGAATGGAAGGAGAGAAAACCCATTTATAGATAGAAAAACAGAACCCACCAATTCAGATCCCAACTCAAGGGTAGCATCACCAAAAACAGCTCTGTTACCAGAGTTGCTCCCACAAAAAACACAGACCCTCTTGAACCTCTGCAAATTCCCCTCCATCATTATTCACTGCACTCAAAACAGAGGAACCAATAAAAATATTGGGGAAAGGAGAAAAAGCAGAGACAGAAAAGCATTGTCCCTTTACTTTTTTTTAGATGAAAGACAAAGGGAAGCTATATTTCACTCTGGGAACAGCATTGGATTGAGCTCATAAGCTTACCTTTTATGGTGCCATATAAGAATCAAAGTCTAGTATAAAAGAGACAGACACCAAGACCCACAGTCTCCAATCCTTCCTCTGCTTTTGCAACCAATCTTTTCTCAGTGTCGATGGATGTCGCCAAATTCTCACCTTTTGAACTCCTCTCTCTCTCTCTCTCTAAAAATCATTCCTTTTGATCTTCTCTCTCTAATAAAAGCCCAAATTTGATCCCTCTCACTCTCAAAATTCCGACCTTTTGATCTTCTCTCTCTATCTCTCTCATTAAATCCCACCTTTTGATTGCTTTTCTCTCTCTTTGCTCCTCTCTCCCTCCCTCTCTCTCCAGTAGTCCAGAAACCAGATCACAAATTAACCTTTTTTCCCATTCTTGGAAATAAAATGATTGGGGAGCCAAGTTCGAACTTTGGAGCCCCACTAAAAACCCCCCAATGATGAGAGAATTTTCTCGATTGCCCCATCAAGATATTTACTTACCGAAAATGCCCTTCGGCATGGGCTATGAGGCCCGGACTGGCCCATCCTGGACCTATAAACTTCGAGACTGGGCTACAAACCGTGGCCTAAGGGCCGGTCTAAAGCTAGTGCCAGCCCCGTTCAGCCTGGTCCAGCCATATTTTTTTTCTTATTTTTTTCTATTTCTCATTTATTTTTGACACAGTTGCCCCAATCCTAATAGGGCCAAGGCTGCCCCTGTGTTGATAAGGGCTGAGGCTGGGATAGGGCTGGCCAGGTTTGTTGCCACCATGCTATACAAAAATAGCAACCAGAGAAGCATGAGACATTGTTACCAAACTGAGTTTTGAGATGACTATTTAACATATGGGATTATCTACGGAGGAATGTTTACCTTTTGTATAAAGAGGTCGTAATTATTTTGTTGGTTAGATTTCAAAATGGGTGAGTGCAAGAATGTCAATGATTAGACACAAAGTTCTAAAAAAAAGACTTTTTTTAGATTGTGTGACTCACTTCAACCCATCCAATTTGACATTTAATCAAAGAGAATAATTGTTACCTCTTAGTATAAAAAGTAAATAGTCATAACGTATAAGTTTTGAGATGACTATTTAATATTTCCTAGATGTGGATTATTTAGAAGCATCAAAATCACGCTTGGCGTATGAAAATGAAAATATTTTTTCCGGAAAACAACTTTGATAAATATTGATATTTTTGGAACATCAAAATCGTACACTTACTATCACCCAAAAATATTCCGATATGTTGGTATTTTTGATAAATAATTTAATTTTAACAAATTATTATAATATTAATATTTTTTAACACTAATATCTCACTAAACGACATTATAAAATAGCGACATTTTTTGGTACTTATATGAAATTGGCCTTTTCACATACCAAATTCTAACCAAACAAGTCATCCCTAGGATGTGTTTGGCAGTTGCCATGGAAGGGCACCATTTAATAGGGTGCTCCATTTACAATGGTTACCAACCCTCCAAGGGGGACTCTGGAGTACTAACTTCTTCATGTCTGAAAGAAAATGTGGAACCTCTCTGGTAGTCTTTACAATAGTCATCTCACAATCAAATAGGAAAATATACTGTAGTGCAACAATGTTTCATTTTACTTTTCACACTATCAAATGTGGGTACCAACGAAATAACGCACCAAGTCACTCATGAAATATTTCAATAACCAATATCTCATACGGGGTTTAGAGTGAAATAATAGCTTTCCGAAATACCACTTTTCGCATGGGCATTTTATCTTAGTACCACTTTGGTTTGGGTGCAACTTCGATGGGTCAATCAAAACACGTATTCTAGTTCATCCACCTTCCAAGATGGATTTTGAATTAAAAATTTCATAGGTTGATATTGCGAGTCACTATGATCATGAGTCCGAAAAATAAAATGAATTTTGAAACTTAAAAAAAGTTTATATTAATCTTTTTTTTTTTACTATTCTTTTTATTTATGGTATACCATCTTATCCTTACTATATTTGGAGCTAGAAATCCATGGATCCTAGGCAGAAATGCATTTGCAGTGTTGTTGTTTTAGATCTTTAATCCATCCAAACCGCAATGCGGAATAAACTTTTCCCTTCAGTTTTGGTAGAAAGCAAAAATTGAAAATTTGTCCTTCCAAAATATGCAACCCTTGTGATGTGTTATGTCCTCAGTTTTGATAAATAACTGTTTTGACTATGACCCTGATGTTTTGCAAATATCCTAACTCAGATGCTTATTTTTTAAAGACCAAAAACAAATTGCAGTTTGAATTTTTGAATACCTAGATCATTCCCTCCAAAGTTCAAACTTTAGATGATTCCAATGCAATCTTAATATGACATTTTCTAGGCACACAGAGAGTGTGGGTTAATTTTTCTTTTTCCTTCTTCTTTGAGTCGTCCATGTTGGAATCTAAGGTCACATCACCAAAATTTGGGATCCTAAAAAGATTCTTAGTGTAAGTTTTATATGAGGGAATAGATGGATAGTATACTCATGCAGGCATAAAAAATCTTTTGGCTGGTTCCGCCTCATGCCCAAAATAACCACCCTTTCCTTTGTGGGAAAATACGTGGAAACTTTCGAGGAAGTCTCTTCAATGATATCAGGGTAATGGTTCCCATAAAAAAAATGGCTTATCTCTTTTATGCTTACCAAATATACTAGAAAATAACCAAAGTACCTTTAATTATTTTGAGGAAAAATATAGAGTGAGATCATTTACTTTTAGTATAAAGTGGTCACAATTAATCTTGACCATTGGATATATAATTGAGTGGTTTCGTTTATTCCATTGCTCAAACTTTTTTTTTTTTTTTTTTTCTTAAATTGTCAACAGTGCTCCAAAATAACGACTACGCTCAAATTTCAAAAAAAAATTTCTCGAATTTTGTGACACACCAAAACTATCAAATTTCATATTGGATGGTTGTAAATAATTGTGGCCACCTTTTATCAAAGATAAATGGTCTCAGTGTATATAATCTCGAAATGACTTAGGTGTTCAAAATGTTGCAAGATGATACGACCATGCATTTTGGATCTTCTAACCATTATGTAAGAGACTACTTTCCATTTTGGACCTTCTAACCATTATGTAAGAGATGTTGATCAAGTACTCACGCGAAAAAAGAGATGTAGACCGAGTTATTTTATCCTTTAGTAGCAGATTGATTATTCATTAGGTATAAGATGGATCCAAGTTAGGGTAGGAAACGAGTGTTTTCAAATAGCAAACATAATATCAAAATATATGCATTCCTATTCCTTCTATGACCGATGTTTGACTACTCGGTTCGAGGGCTGAGTAGTCTGGATTGGTACTTTGTCGAGCCTGAGCTACCCCAAGTTAGGAGTCCCATTCAAGGATGTTAAAAAATATAAAACAATTTAAATGTATATATATATATATATATATATATATATATATATATATATATGTGTGTGTGTGTGTGTATGCGTGTGTTTTCTATCATTTTGGCAAAGATTGGAAAGTGTTTTCGCCATAAATACTTACTTTCACATTTTTCTCATTTGTTTTGGATTCTTTTGAAAATGTCCTCAATTTTTTTAAAATCTACTTTTTCTACTATTTTTTTAACCTCATTTTGAAGTGTTTTGTTTATCTTACTTTAATTATACACTTCCCAAATTTTTTAGATTGTTTTTATTTTTATAAATGTTTAACTTTTTTTGTTACTACAATACTTAGCACTACTCAATACTCAGCACTTCTCAGGCCAGGTTAGTCAGACTCGGCTTGAGTATTCAGCTCTGGCCTGGACTAGGTACTTGGCCTGAGTCGACCTTTCTAATAGCCAATCAACATCCCAAGTAGGAGAAGAGCCGCCAATATCACAATTGTCAATGATGATGTTTTATAACTTGGCCGAGTCTGTTTAGATTTGGTCGAGTGACTCAGCCTGTGTTACCATGTTGAGACGAGTTTCTGAACCCTCTTAAATACTGTTAGAAAACAAATAAATTCGTTAAAAATAACTATAAATGGTGTAGAAATATGTTTTTCAATTCGATTTTTTGAGATGATTTGTGAAATATTTTTTATTATATGCTCTAATTTTTTAGTTTTCTCTTTTTTCGGTATTTTCAAATATTTCAAGCTATAAATCAATTTCTTCAATAATCCATCTTTTATTCAATCTTTTATAGACTTTTAATGATTCTAGTACTTATTTTGAGTTTTTTCTATTTTAAATTTTAAGTTTTTTTTTAATTAATTTTTTATTTTTACAAGTTTTTACATTTTCTTTTGGATCTTTTAGCTTGTTTTGTGCTCATATAGGGCTCAGTCATGTCCACTCGAACTCGGCCAACTAGTTCGGCTCAGGCTTAGGCTGGGTTTTAGAAGGTTTTAGAACTTTGACCGCCATGGGTTCAATCTCTCTCTCTCTCTCTCTCTCTCTCTCTCTTTATATATATATATATATATATATATATAACCGATCTGACGGTCACAACCTCATTTTATATTTGAATATTTATTTTTTTCTACAAATCAAAATTATTTGAAATTTTAGACGTTCATTCTTATCATCAAGGTGTTGTACCACTCTAAATATACACAAATTTTTTTGGTTTTTGCATAATGATGCAAGAGAAACTAGGAGCACCCCAAATCAACTCCCTTGGCAACTAAGAACAATTCCAAGTAAGGTGCACCTCCGCCATGCCAACCTTAAATAAAACTTGATTATGTCTGACATTTTAGATGTTTAGATACCTTGTTTTTAACACTTCTTGAAATCTCACTATAAAACTAGATGATGTCTCTTAAGATTCCATCTCCTTGTTTAAATAGTTCCTGGATTTGTTGTATCGAAAAGACCAGTTCTAAGTATTTGTATCCGATGTCGAACACACCCATGTCTACATAACATTGGTAGTGTAAAAGAGAGACAAGGTCTTGACAGCAGTTAAGTACCTTGCTAACGCTCATGAAAGCCCAAAATCAAGAGCATTCATGGCATGGAGTCATGGGAATAGGGATTCTTGCAAAACACATGTACATTGAGTGATTGATCAAGGAGTGAGACAAGTGCATTGTTGGAGTTTCTCTAGGCACTAGGTTCATGTTCAGGTAGCATTGTTGGATGGTCCCTTTCATTTGTTTTATCTCTTCCAAAATAATTGAAGCATAACCAACACTTACTTGTGGGGACTGTTTCCTTTTTTCTTCAAACTTACATTTCTAATGGATAGGGTTTAGGTCCACCAGCCGATATCTCGACTGCCGACACTTAAAAAAAAAAAGGAATAATGTATTTTAAATTTTAAAATTGAAGTTAAAACTTAAAATTTAATTTTTAGGGCTATGTTTGGGTACCCTAAACCCTAAATAGGGGTAAAATTGAAATTTTTGATAATAAGAAGAGTATTACTATAGTGGAGAATGACATCACATACATAGAGCAATAATGCTTCTTAACCACTAATAAATGTCACTACTTTTTTTTATAAAAATATCTATCCTATCCTTCTTAATTACGAAATGTGCCTTTACTGAAAAATTATATTACAAAAAAATGGTATGTGAGTGTCAATAAAAATTGTATATATTAAGGGACTACTAATGAGTACCCTAACATAATCCTAATGTCTAAACCTCATTGTTTAATCATTCATCGTCATTTTAATTCTTTGTATATAATCAGATAACTGATTTTTGAAATCAAGGATCTAAAGCGAAATTGCATCTAGAATAACTTAAAATTGTGGAATCAGACTGTACTTGACTAATATCACATTTAATGTTTTTGCAAATCTAAAAGCCCCTGTTTTTTAAAAAAAAAAACGTTTCCAAAAGCCTTGAAAGGTAGACTTTTTTTTATGACAATTGTCGTGAAAGTTAGACTTGTTCTAAACCAGTAAAACTTCTTCATGAACACTAAGGTTGCAATTCATGTTGAATATTTCATGAAAGGTCGATATCATAGGAGTCTCTTTGGATTGGCGCATGGACAAGCAAACACCACCTTGGATTTGTATCCTTGATATCGATAGATACGACTATTAATGAAATAATTTATGTCCCACGTGGAAGGCAATTAGTTTGACCTACACTAGGACTTCGATTTGCAAATTATTTTAAAATTATGTTTGGTTTCATGATTGATTACTTATTTAATTTTCTTTTAACATTTTATGAGACAATTCCCTTATCTTATGTCTGCTCCTTTCTCAGTCGCCTCGCTAGGGGTGGCAACGGGCTGGAATTGGGCTAGGGCATCCTTGGCCTTGGCCAGACCCTTATCCCCACATGATCGCCCCAGGCTTGGCTCTAACTAGGCCAATTCCAAACTAAATGAAGAAAAATAAAACAAAAAAGAAAAGAAAAGAGAGGGCCAGGCTGGGCAAGAATGAACTGAGACCGGCCTTAGCCCGGCCCTCGGGCCACAGTTTATAGCCTCAGCCCTACTTTTTTAAGGCTGGGCTAGGTCGCATGTCCCATTCCTAGCCATACACCTCACAAGTCCTTTTTAGTGCACGTAGAATAGGGAATTTGGAAAGGGGAGATGTTTCATACCCAAACTATAATACAATTGGAATGAAGCAAGAGCGGTAGGTAAAATATCAATTCTCGATGATCATGAGTGTGGGCATAAATGATATTGTGAGTAAAAAGCAAGGGGTTAAATGGGAATCATTCATGAGTTTCCTCACTTTTATCTAATACCTTTTTAGTCAAACATGCCACCCCAGATCATAATATGGGGGCCTACTTTGTTTTTAGAAAATGCAATTACATTTGTTTACAAGATGGCCCGTGTGGATGCTCTTCACAAATAAAACTTTTTTTTTTTTATGAGTGGGGATTTGGGCCCTTTACCTTCTTTTTTTTCTTTTTGTATTTTATTATTATTATTATTATTATTTAAGAATAGAGTTAGAGACTTCTTTCATGAGACTTAGTGGTACTACCACCAAGGCTCAACATATTCTCAAATGAAACTTTATATTCAAATAGAGCCCCAAACCACAAATGAATTAAAAATGGTCCGAACCTCTTATTTGTTTTTTCCATCCATAAAATGATAAAATATAGTCCCTTTCACTTTGTTTCCTCTTTCTCTCCGCCCTCTTCCCAACTCTTCATCTAGAGCATTTCTTGCTTGAAGACGATGAGGTGGTTGAGATTGTTAAGCATACTTAGGTGAACATTGTGGTGATCAGTTGGATTAGTTTTAGACTGCATAAAAAACTTTTCAATGTTAAACATAAACTGTTGGAATGGAAGAAAAATAATAGTTTCTATTTTAAAGGATAAATTGGATAACACTATGTTTCTCATTCACCAGTTAGATCAGCAGGTTGAGAAGAATGGAGTTCTATTGGTTCAACAATAGCATGAAAGAAGTGAGCTTCGAGTGCAGTTACATGGAGTGTTGAGGATTAATGAAATTTATTGGCATCAAAGATCTCATATGAAATGGCTAAAAGAAGGAGACCAAAATACAAAGTTCTTTCTTTTGATTGCTAATGCATGCGGACACTAAAATGAACTTTCTAATGTGGTTTTCCAAGGTATAGAGAGTGGCAATGTTCCTGGTTGGGAGAATGAATTTGTCAAGCAGTTTTAGAATATTTTTACCTCAGAGCAAAAGTTTCGAGTTAATTTGAACGGGATTCATTTTAATAGGTGATATCAACACTACGCTTCTTTTCTAGAGGAGCCCGTATTCGTGGAGGAACTGAGATGAGCCGTCTTTGCCTTGCTTGGGGGAAAATCTTCGGGACCAAATGGATTCCCATTCACTTTCTTTCCTAAGTTTTGGGATTTGGTGAAGTTGGATTTACTCCATATGGTTGAGGAATTCATGGATAGAGGGGTTGTCCTTGGATCCATTAATTCTTATTCCCCAAAAAAAGATGTTTTTTCGGGCATTGGAGATGTTCAACCCATAAGCCTTATGGGCAGTCTTTATAAAATTATTGCGAAGGTTTTAACTAAACAATTGAAGGTGGTTATATCCGTTTGTAATTAAGGGACCACAGTTTGCTTTTGTAAAGGATATAATAAAAACTAACAGTGTTCTAGTGGCTCAAGAATGTATCGTTTCCTGGGTGATGGAGGGGGAGCTAGGGGTGCTTCTTAAACTTAATATGGAAAAAGTGTATGATAGAGTGGAATGACAAATTTTGTTTGAAATTATGAGGTGTATGGGATTTGTTGAAAAGTGGTACAGCAGGATTAGAGGCTGTCTCTCTAGTGCGCATTTTCAATTATTATAAATAGTTCTCTTAAAGATTTCTTTGATGCCTCCAGAGGAATTAGGAAAGATGATCCTTTGTCACCTTTTCTTTTTACAATGTTAGCGGAGGCTGTCAGTCCAATGGTCTCCAAAATTGAGTGCTCGGGGAAATATCAGGTTTCAGAGTTGCTCATGAGGGGCCTTCTATCTCTCATTTGTAATATGCGAATGACACATTGATTTTTTGTGATGCGAATGCTTCTTGTGTGGTTATCCTTGGTTTAAAAGTTAATTTTAAGAAGACCTCCATTGTAGGGGTGAACTGTGACAATGCGTTGCTGCAGGATTTGGTTAAATTGGTTGGGTGTAAGGTTAAATCCTTTCTCATTACTTATCTGGGTTGCCAATCTCGTACTCAAGTTTACCTAGATCAGTATGGGATCTGGTGGTGAAAATGGTAAATAGCAAGTTGGATTTATGGAAAACGAAGATGCCTTCTTTAGGTGGCCGCCTTATTTTGCTCAGATCTTCAATGGAAAAATTGCTTATTTACTAGATGCCTTTACTAGTGATGCCTTCTTCAGTTTGTAAAGAACTTGAGAAACTAATGAGGAACTTTCAGTGTGGTAATTTTGAGAGGAGAGAGAGGTATCATTTGGTGGGTAGGACAAAGTGTGTGCACCAAAGTCTGTGGGCGGCTTGGGTGTTAGGCTAATCAAAATTGTTAATTTGTCTCTTTTGGCAAAGCGGTGGTGGAGAGCTATTCATTGTAAGGATCAGTTATGGCACCAAGCGATAGCTGCAAAATATCATTTCAGTATTGACTCATTCATGAGTAGTCGAGATGGGCAACGTTCAAGATGCTCTCATTGGTCAGGTCTGGATTTACCTCGCTCGGGCTCCCTCAGGGGCCTGGGCTCGATGAGCCCCCTCTTGGACAAGTGGTCGACCCATGTGCACATGTGTGCCTCACATGCGGCATGCGGATAGGTATTTCCAATGGTGAGAGGATTTTAAAGCGATAAGGAGGTGGACTTAAACACCTACCTCACTGCGTTTGAGTTCGTGGGATGCGTCCTGGTCGTAGCCCTCTTAGATCAATTGCGAAAGCCCTCCAGCTGACCAGTAGTGTGATTTGAATTCGCCCCCCTCTCTTAAATCTATATCTCATTTAAACTCTTACGAAAAGACTGCTAATAAAATCCGCTTATGGTAACCTTCTCTTAATGCACGTGTGGAATAGTAATTCTAGTTTTGAGGGTAACGTGATAAGAAAGATAGGTAAGAAGGAGAAGAACAAGAGTGAGTTGATGAAAGCTTGGTTTAGAGGTAAGAAGAAGAAGAAAAAGAAAAAGATGAGATAGAACAAGTGATGGGATGACCCGATAATCGAGCAGCCTCCCAGCATAACCTCTCACAAGAGGTATTATTAGAGACAAGAGAAAGCAATAGGCATGTGACCCAGTGGTTAGAGTAGTTCAAGTTAAAACTCTAAGAAAGTTGTCTCAAGATGACCTCGACCCGAGCGATCGAGCTCAGGAGAATTTGTGTCTCTTACCACTCAACAACACTATGTGAATGATGGTTAGAGTAGTAGTCCGAGAGTTAGAGCCCTAAGACATTATCTCAAAAAGACCCCGACTTGAGTGCTTAAAGGTGAGAGAAGAGATGAGTGAAGAGAGAGAATAATAAAACAAAAAATGAAAAGAAATGAGAATAGATGGATGAGAGGTGATGGTATGAGTTAGAGAGAGGGGAGTATTAGATTGAGAGACAGAAGAGTAAATAGATGAAAAGAGAGTGGACCAGCCTATGCTGCAGTTCCATGTGTCTTGGGGGGTAGGTAGAAGTAAGAGAGGATATGATAGAGATAGGTAGAGGGGACCCGCGTATGGCGCGGGTCCATACGTCTAAGGGGGAGAGAGATGGCGAGGGAGTGAGTAAGATAGAGAGAGAGAGATGGACCCGCTTATGGCACGAGTCTGTCAATTGATGGGAGAAGAAGGGTGAGTAGAGAGGGAGAGCCGAACTCACATAGGGCACAGATCCATGTGTCTGGGCGAGAGGGGGGAGAGATATTACGAGAGAAATAGAGAGAGAGAGGCAAACCCTCCTATGGCGTGGGTCCATGACCCAGACTAGAGAGAGAGAGAGAAAGTAAGGGAAAGAGAGAGAGGGAGATGGGCTTGCCCTAAGTGTGGGTCCGTGACTTTTAGGCGAGAGAGACAGAGAGCAAAGAAGGAGAGGGAAAGAGAGAGCAAAGAACGAGAATGAGGGTGGAACTCGGACCCACCTTGGGTCCGAGTGAAGAGAGAGAAAAAGAGGACTCAGACCTGCCCTGGGTCAGAGTGAAAGAGAGAGAAAGAGAGAAGAGAGAAGAGAGAGAAGAGCAGGAAGAGAGAGAGAAGTGGGAGGGAAGAGAGAGGAGAGATAATAGATCTAAAATGAGCTTGAGCCTAGGTGTGCCTTCAAGGGTCCCTTTTGCATGCACCTTTAGAGAGAGATCTTGGTCCTTGTGAGCTGAGGCTAGGGTCTACGCTCTAGGTGTTTGAACTTAGGTGGGTTGGGATATGGTAAGGTGTATAGAAGCTTTTGTGTGTGGATTAGGTTGGTATGCATATAAGGTTTAGGGTGTATAGATGCTAAGGTGTATTGGTGTAACTAAGGTGTATGGAGTAGGGTGCATGGATGCTATGGTGTAAGGGTAAGGTGTATGGAGTAGGATTGGGAGTTAGGAATCCTAAGGTATATGGGAGCAAGAGTGTATAGAGTAGGGAGTGTGGAGTTCTAGGAAGTTGGAATTTTGAGGCTCTAAGGAGAGAAGGGATCCTAGGGGTAGTTTCTCTCTCTAGCAATTGTTTCTTTCTCCTCTCACATTGAGTTTTGGGTTTGGAATCAAAGCAAAAGAAGTATTCTAAGCTCGTAGAATTCTCAAGCTCTTTCAATTGATTTCCAAAACTCATTCACAAATGACTTCACTTTGCTTATATAGAGTAACTCCAAAACAATGGTGGATACTCAAAAACCTCTAAAATTGTTGAAAATTACACATTTACTAAATAAAAATATTAATTCCGTTTTTGGAATTAATGACCAATCTACCTCTAAGTACTTTTCATAAAATAACAAAGCCATCCCTCCATGAGGGGCCTTTTGCCATTGCTAGGCCTCGAGAACTTTTTCGGACGTTTCAAGTGGCAATTTGATCTATTAAACGTTGTAGAATTGATAATTGGATTATTACGCACGTTTTGATACCTATTAATCATCTTTAAACAGAGTTTTAAGAAAGAACCCAAAATCCGGCCAAGTCCATAAACTTGTGATTCTTTGACTATCGATTCAACATGATCCGTGATGTCCCGAGACTTCATTTTGATAACAAACTGAAGATGAGACTATCACGATCATTTTATCATAAATTTCGTCCATTTTGGTCTCCATTTGAGCACGTTCCAAATTTGAGAAGTCGCCGAAAAATGGGATTATAGCGTCCAAAAAATTATGCTTTCTTCAACCTCAAAATTCGGCATCATCCGGCCTCTGATCAAGCACAAAAATATATCAAATTGAAGCTTTTTGAAGCACGGTCGCAACAGACCCATACCTACGATGATCAGACATCGCGATCTTGAGCTATTGCTTTTCAAAGAATGAGATGTTTCTCTTTTTTAAAATCTGAATTTTCTAGTTTCGAGTTAATCTTCTCTCTAAGAATTCTCTTGTTTCAGATCACGCTATGATGCGTGCCATATGTCAAAACGAGTTTATTTACGAGATCTAGCTCATGTCCAAATTTGAGCATAATTGGACCCAAAAAGAAAAAGTTATGAGGATTTGAAATTCATCCTGAAATGAGAAAACACAGTTTTCATAAATAAAAACTGATTCGCTGAGGCTGCACCGCAATAATGTAAAACCCACCATTTTTTTGGTAAGTTAGGCCCAAAATAGATCCGAAGGGTCCGATTGAGCAGAAATTTAGTACCTGGGGTTTTTTCAACGTTTCAAATCTAATGGAGGTGGTATGATACTCTCTTGAGACCCAAAAAATAGGGTTGTAGTTATATGATCTATTTTCAGTATGAGAGGAACTAGATTTGAAAACTGAGTTCCGTCCTGATCGGCTCAAAACTTGTTAGAACACAATAAAACTTTATGGGTGTCCTTAGGACATCTAAAACTACCCTCACATGCAATTTGAGGCTATTCTGATCCTTCTTTAGAGGTCGTCCAATATCAGGTTTATTGCTACAACATTCCCATGGTCTGGCGGTGTTTTTGGCATTAACGAAACTAAGTTACTACCGGCTCTCTCCTGATGCATCTCGGGGATACAAGTACGTAAAAAAAAATGTATAACAACTTGCCCTGTCAAATTCTACTCTTCGAGAGAAGCGAGAAGTGTAACATTCTAAACAAAACATCGCTAGAGTTCATCTTTTGAATCTTTATTGAGGCGCTTTTATTGTCTCTCAACAATATTTTCTTCTCGATCATCAGCATTAACACGATCCTTGAGGGAGAGACCATGCCAAGGTTCTTCTTTGAGGGATGACTGTAGTAGATTATAACCATTGGGGACCTTATTTAAGGGCTTGATAAACCGAATACTGCTAGAATCCCTTTTTTGGGGGAGCATGGTAACCGGGGATCTTGCTTAAGGGCTTCCTTCCCGATACAATTGTGCTTCTAAATGAGCCGACTGGTGGGTGCCTTTAGGGCTTGAGTCCCAATCTAGTGGCATTTTTTGTTCCAACAACTGGAGGCCTTGTTTAAGGGCTTGGGACCCAGTATTATCATAATCCAAGTGTGTTTGGCAGTCGGGGGCCTTGCTTGGAGACTTCATTCCCAATCTGTCAGATATTTCTTGAAAGGATAGCTGCGGGGGGCTTGTTTGAGGGCTTCCTTCCCATTTTATATTGAGCATTCGATTTGTCTATTTTGCTTTAGATAGACAATAGAGGAGAGGCCCCAAATAGGGCATATGAACTACTTCACCAGGACTTGGCTTATACTCAATATACAAGGCTTAGTTCGGGGAATTTTGGTGGTCGTCCTGAAAGTCTAAACCTATCAGTAATTGGGGCCCTAATAAGACGGTCTCTTTCGAGCTTGAACCCCGATCATACTGGGCTTAGTCGAGGGCGTTTTAGTGGCCATCCCAAAAGTCTAAACTTTTCAGTAGATGGGAACCTTGATAAGATGGGAACCTTGATAAGATGGTTACCCTCGGAATCGGGGTATCGATCCAAGCTAGGCAATTAATAGCCTATTGGGAACTTCTCTCGAGTTGTTAGCATGCTCTTCATATTTTTCGCTAACGTCTTGAATTCCTATGTTGACTTGCCATCTTAATGATTCTTCTAATCTTCAAGAACCTTTTGGAGGCTAACCCAAATCGTTAGATTTTCTTAAGGTCTTTTTGGTCTAAGTGGTAGATGGGAACCTTGATAAGATGGTTACCCTCGGAATCGGGGTATCGATCCAAGCTAGGCAATCAATAGCCTATTGGGAAATTCTCTCGAGTTGTTAGCATGCTCTTCTTATTTTTGGCTAACGTATTGAATTGCTATCCTGACTTGCCATCTTAATGATTCTTGTAATCTTCAGGAACCTTTTGGAGGCTAATCCAAATCATTAGATTTTCTTAAGCTCTTTTTGGTCTAAGTGGTAGGGTACCCTATGAGGGGCATTGATTCCTAAACCACCGAGCTTTTGCTGCCTTTGAATTGGTTGAAGTTGCCTAGGAGGGTGAGCCCTGCATCAACCTGTTTATTAGTTCAGGTGCCCTTTCAGGTTTCACCTGAACTGAATATAAGTGGTGCCGCAGAACGGTTTTCACCAACTTCTTCTTTTATTGAGGTTTGTTTACCAGTAACTTCGAGGTCATACCCACCTTTTATTTTGTTTTTTACTCATAGTGCCCTTTTAGGTTTTCACCATGCCTAGTTTTATATTTTAGAACACTTTTACTCGTGGCTTCATGGTCACGCCTGTCTTTCACTTTTACTCATGGTGCCCTTTAGGGTTTTCACCATACCCGATTTTATTTCTTGGCAATTTTACCGATAGCTTTGTAGCTATGTCCGCTAGAAATTATCACTTTTACTCATGCCTGGCATCTTTGTTGTTTGGATGATTTTACCCACAACTTCATGGTTGTGTCCGTCTTTATTAAAGAGAAGACCTCCTCCTTGATCATGAATAGGATGGAGGAGTTATGTCTGTATGAGGCTCACTGAGGTGACAAATACTATGAGTGAAGCTTTATTAGGAGGGTGAACACCACTGGGGATGTTTTTGGGTTTGGCAAGGTGATGAATGACTCATGCTTGTTGGGATATAGGGGAACCATGAGATACCTAGTGTATGAAAACCCATTGAGGATAATTTATGTCCTCTGGGTGAAGAAATGGTTACTTCCCTGGGGATTGGAATGCTTCTTTGATGATGAAGGTATAATATGCTTCATACACTGATCATAGCATATCTGCACCACTGGGGATGAAGACTTATTAGGGATTACGGATCACTAGGGATTATAGACTACTGGGTGATGAACCACTGCAGATGATGGACCATTGGAGATGATGGACCATTCGGAGTGATGGACTATTAAGGACTAGGATCCATATGAATCTTCAAGTATGGCTTTACTCATGGGGTTATATGAAGGTTCAGACGAGTAGGGCATTTTTTTGGTATGGATCCTTGGGGATAATGGAGTTCTTAAGTGAAGTCCAAGTGAAGGGGTTTTAGGAGGGTTCATGAAATTTCAGTAGAAGAGGTAATTTCTTTGATAAAGAGATAGTGTTTACCTGACCCACGGGGATGATACGTCTGGTGATTGGGACTCTCATGGTTTTTGTGAGTCCTCAAAATTTTTAGTGGAAGCCATGTATGAGCCAAATGGTAGGCTTGACTGTATTTTTGGGACTTACGAAAGGGTGTTCCCCTAGTCGTGTTTGAGCATACTAAGGACAAGTATATCCTTAAAAAATACTTAGTGTGTCTCCGCAGGGGATAAGGTGTATTAAGGATAGAAGCATCCTTAGCAATGATGACTACCTAGGTGAGGGTGCACCATTTTTTTTAGAAATGTCTGAACCCAATGGGTTTGAAGGTGGTTTTGAAAATGGGTCTTGGATGGATAATATGGACCCCATCAAAATTCATTAAACTGAATCCAAGGTTTTATTGGGTTAATAGGTTCAGAGTTTAAACCTAGTGGGTTTGAAAAAAAGGGCTAATGAGCTCAAGGATTTTGAGCTTCACATAGCTTGAATAGGTTACTCACTGAGGGGCTAGAGTGTGTAAATGAATTCATAAGGGTTTAACCCTTTTTATCACTTGTGATAAAGTGCACAAGTATGTGCTGAGCTCATGGCAAACCCACAGGCTCGTGTGAGTTAGTGACAAATGAGAAGAAGAAGAACTTGAATGAGAAGATAAGAACAAGGGTGTGTGGGGTGAGGAGAGATGACAGACCCGCTTTAGGCACGCGTCCGTATCCCTAAGTGCATGAGAGAGAGAGAGAGACAACAAAGAATGGAAGAGAGAGAGTGACGGATCCATGTATTGAGTGCATGAGGGAGAGACAAAAAGATAGTGGGGAGACACGTGAGAGGGAGTTAGGGAAGAAAGAGTGAGAGAAGGAGAGACAGGCCGAGGCCCAGGCCCAGGCCCAGGCCTAGGAGTTTTGACAGAGAGGAGAGAGAAGGACGGGCTAGTCTAAGGGCCTAATTTCAGCTTGTGGTGAGCGCCTCTAGACTAGGCCCGGCTCGAGCTTCGCAACGAGCCGGGGTTCGCCCCGTTTTGACATTATTCGGTGGATATTTACCTTTCGTGCCCTTGGGGTAATTTTTAAATCAAAGGCTCAGGCAAGGGCGGAGGCTGTCATTTCACCTTTTTCTTTAACGTCTAGGCTCTCCATCTTCGTCAAAATCCCTCCTTGTGAATTTGCATGGACTAGAGTCTTTGTGGGGTATGTGGGGGTACGTCGGGGAAAGAGATTGAATCAGGGCTATATAAGGGCCAAAGGGGTTCCATTTTCTTCATTCCTCTTCATTTTCTGATTTTTAGAGAGAGAAAGTGAGAGAGACCCTTCTCTTAGAGTGAGAAAGTGAGTTTTAAAGGGGACTTTGAGACCATGCCTAGCTCTTCTAACCCTCAAGGTAACCATCTTCTTTTCCATTAATGCTTTTGATGCTTTCTATATCTTTCTTGCCTCTCCTTGCATGGTTCATGTTTGAATTTATGCATGAATAATCTTGGTCATTGGGCATAGTCGTGATAGTTTGAGCATAGTCTTGATAAATTGATCATCCTTGAGCATGTTTAGGCATTTATTGAGCATGCTCAGCACATCTTGCACATTCATTTAGCATTTCGATCATACGTTGAGCCTCACAAATAATTTTTGTGAGCATCACGAACATGTTTGGGCATCAGGAATATCACTTTGAACCTCATGAATATTTTTCTGAGCATCACGAACATACTCTTGAGTGTCACAGATATTTTCTTGAACATCACCAATATTTTTGAGCACCATGAATGTTTTCTTGAGCATCATGATCATCACCGTCACGAATATTTTCTTGAATATCACCAATATCTTCTTGGAGCATCACGAATATTTCCTTGCGCGCCATGATCATTTTGAAACATTTTTTATGCGACCCCTCACATTCTTGGGCAACCCTTCATTTCCCATATTCTTTTATGCATGCCTAAGCATTCAAAGCATCTTTTTAGAATTTTCATGTACCCCTTGCATTCTAAATGCGTTTTTGTATTATATCTTGACATTTTCAGCATCTTTATTGCATAGTTATGCATCCTTAAGCTTCATTGAGCACTTCTAAGCACTGTCATGCATTTTTTAGCATGACTAAGGAAGGTTATGCACACTTATGCATCCTCTGAGCATTTTTATGCATTGTTTAGCATAGTTATGCATTTTCATGCATAGTCATGCATTTTTATGCATTATTGAGCACTTTGATGCTAGAAAAGGAAGCTCTTCAGGTCACTTTTCGTGATGGGCTTTGACCCACGGACTTGTGATTTTTTAGAATCTCCTCGGTGCTTTGGATTAGCCAAACTGAAAGAAAGGCCTATGTGATCTTTTATCGGGGAATCATATATATATATATATATTTTCCCCTTTTGTTTTAGCAAAAGATCACTTATAAGTTGTCGTATTACAATAACACATGCTTTAAAATAAAATCAACATAACAATAAAACCAAGATCTTAAAACTTGATGCCATTGAAATAACTATGCACTATGCTTGAGAACATAAATATAAAATTGCAAGTAATAAAAGTGAAGAGTGTCGGAGATTACCTCAACCGAGCTTATTACACCCCACACCGAGTCACTACTATCCGATGGCACGGGATCAATAATCAACCGGGAAAGCAAGTTTAGGCCAAGCCACACCAATAGAACATGAATCCCTTTGATTATAAACTCAAACCCTAAGTGAATTCCCTTAGCAACCTAGTTTGAGAAAGATGGATTCTCTTTTTTTTTATTTTTGCTACACCTTAAAACCCTTAGCCACAAATCTATAGTTGAGAGATGAGAGAGAGAAGAACCCTATAGCCTAAACCCTTAGCCTTTTTTTACAATGTGGGAGAGGAAGAGATCAAAAATGAGAGAGTGGGACGTGTTCTCTTTGGGTTTTCATGAGAGAGAGAAAAACTTTTTTAAGAGAGAGATAAAAAGATAAAGGTGTAGATTTTGGGTAGAGACAATCTTTTTTTATAGGCTTTGAACAAGATTATTCTTAGGGTTTTTCTTGGCTTGCCTCTTCTTGTGAGATTGAATATGAACCAGTGATCTTGGGTAACTTGTGGGGTGAATGAATTGAGTCATCCATTCCATAGGTGGGTCATCAACATTATGGAAGGTGTGTGAACCATTATCTCATTTTCCCATCAATAGAAATTAAATAAATTAAATCTAATCAAAATATTGTGCATATCATAAAATAACACAAGTCTACTCAATCTTTCCACAAAATCTTTCAAAGATATATAAAATCAATATTTAGTCAATATCTTCCAACCATATGACCACATGTCATATCACTAAAAAATAGGAAAGAGAATAAAGGGTGGGGCGTGCCACCCAAGGGAGGTACTCATGGGCCCCACCTTCTATAAATATGGTGGGCCCATATGTACAATGGGCCCCCATGATATTTTTTATATTTTAAATTATTAAAAGGATTTTAGAATATTATTTGAATATTTCAACTATTATAAAATTAATATCTTTAATTTTATAAATTTAAATTTCGTAAATAAAATATCCAGATGTTCATAAAAATTCAAATAATAATTTTAAAATAATTTATATCATAAAACAAGCATAATTAAATTAATATGATGAAAAAATGATCCATATAGCTTAGGAGTCAACAATCAAAAGGCATTTCACCTTCAACTATGGATTACAGACCTCATTTGCTTGATCAGACCGACCCAGTGTTTTTCATGATCCACAGTTCAAGCAGGAGCTCATTAGCGGGTCACCAAAGTCTGGCCGATGAGCCAAGGGGTCGCAAATCCTAGTCTGTGGATTTCAGGTCCTCCCCTAGAGATGAGTCAAGGTCACCTAGACTGGATGCGACCACAGCTCCTATGGTGCATAGGGGTATCTCTCACACATGCATACGCTTCACCCTGAAGGTGGCTTACTTGCTTTAACGAACGATCTATCAATATGCATGTCGTGTGATAGCACATGGATGAAGTTTTAACTCCCGTCTCTGTAGGCCACCATCATACACAAGGGTCACACAGTCCGTCAGCTCACTCATCTGGGCATATGCTCCGACCTCATCAAGGGATGACCCATAGAACCCTTCTCGGTTTACTCTTTATGCTCAGGTAACATGGGTTTTTTCCAACCAATTGGCCTAGATCGTCAAGCACAGTTCGGTATCAGCAAATATCGTTTGCTTAATATGGTCCATAAGGGACGACACTCCCATTGAGTTCATGTTTCATTATATTATTTCATTTTATAAGCACTCATAAGGTATTTAAAGGCCACATAAACCCAACATCTCTCACTTGGCCTTTGAAGGTCTTACATTCTCTCATCATCACTTTCTCTCATCCCCATCTCTCTCTCTCAATTACAAGCTCTCTCTCAAGAATTTTTCACTTAGTCTCTCTCAATACATTAATCATGGATTTCTCCATCAATCCTTTAACAAAAGGATTTATAGAGGCAATGTCTTTTTCTCTTTGCTGCTCGGATCTCATCCCAAAAGTGATCGTAGCCCATCTTTTATATCGCATCGCCAATCACAGATTTGTTATTACAGAAGACCTTCATGTACCCTCATCACATAGGGTCGTATATTCATGAGTTCAAGTGAGTTCTTCAAATAAGTTGCGCCCTTCTGTAGCCATACAACCAAGTTCCATGGGTGAACAACATTATAGTTTGTTGTTCCATTTGGCCTATCAAATGCTAGCAAGTGCTCCCACTAGAATATTTAGTTTATGTGGATCTCGATCTTTCTCAATCTTACTTCATTTCTCAAGTGATAAAAACATGGTTTTATATGCTTAGAGTTCTTATGAAATCGTCGCTCCTTTGATATGCACATCACCGCCGTGTCGTCACATAAAATCCTTACTATCTCACAACGCACAGGGTCAAAGTCAAGTTGATTAAAAAATTTCTTAATCCATACAATCTCATTAGCCACCAAACAACATGCCACGTACTCTGCCTCTATAGTGGATAATTCCACCACATCTTTTTTCTTTGATTTTCAAGAATATGTACCCTTTCCAAGCATGAACACATATTCAGATGTAGATTTTACATCATCTGGATCCGTGAGATAGCTTGCACCTGTATATCTGAATACCCAAGTAACTGAAAGAAACATGGGACTGTAGTAGCTCCCGCTCAATTATTACACATACAACATATACATTCTCAACATTTCTATGCCTATATCATGAAGTAGCATAACAAGTCTCAAGCAATATGTAATTCAATGCCCATTGCTTTTACAATATGCAAAACCTTCATGTACCACAAAGGTTCAACTACACTACTTGTCTTGCTAGTAAATTTATATAGACCAAGTTATCTAATCAACACAACATGTGTCAATGAAGCCTATTAAGATGGTCTTCGTATATCATTCCATATGGTTCAATGTATTAGGTAATGGAGGATTTTAAATAACTAGAAACATGGGTCAAGATATATGGGTATTTAAAAAAAAACAGCATGATAATTTTTTTCCCACTTTTAAAAATACCTTCAAGACACAATGTTTTTTTTTTTATAATAAAAAATCTATTGACTTGGTATATATATATATATATATATATATATAAGTTTTATCAAATCATCCAAATAAATTTTAGAATATATGCTCAGCCTTTATAAATCATTTTATTGCATTTACCTTTAATTTTCTACCAAGTCAAGTTCATGGCCACAAAAACAAATCATAAATATCATTTTATAATTTTATCCAAAATAAAGCATGACTAAAGAATGTCCATTAAAGCCTTGACAAAATACTTCTTTTTTGGCAAATATGGAGAATTTATCAAGAGATCATCATCACATGCAACACATTATATTATAGACATTATTGGGAGGATGGTCACTAAGATCGAGTTTCATTAGAACACTCCCTTCGTGCTTACATATTTGAATGAGCCACATCCATATCTCGTGTTTCATCCTTAGGGCTCAAAACCCTTGATCAAATCACATCTCCATGTATATTACTACCTTAAGTAGTTCATACTCTTGCACAACGATGCACTAAAACATATGGTATTAAAAAATCGGCTCTTTCAAATTTGTTAGCACCAATCACTTAATGTCCATACACTCCATACATATTCATAAAAAAAAATAGCCAAAATATAACCAAAGCATAAAATAAAAAGTTATCGAATCTTATTTTCCTATATGACCTTACCATGTAATGTGGGATAGATTTTATACCTCAAAACCATGTAGTGTGGTATTTGGGCTTTCTTGATTCATTGCTTTTAAGAGTTTGACAAGATTTTGTGATTTTGGAAGAGCACGCAACTGATGGATAATACATTGGTCATCGGTTTCACATGTCATGAAGTGTCCATCTTTTTGGCACTTGGATTCTCCCTGTCTCACACCGTGAATAAAAATCTTTTTCATCCCATGATTTCAAATATCACAATTTCAATTCTCTCATTGATCTTTAGTGTTTCTATGTTACCACCAAGTCCCTTTATATATCCCTTCATTTTGAATAAGCCAAGATTCTTTTATAGGTATTGTGTTTCTTCTTGTTTATGTTATTTTCAAATCGAACATTCTTCATATAGAGTGTCTTATCTCGTCAACTCTGTATTATCTCTATATGAAGTTTTACTATAATAAACCACACTCATGGCACACTTTAAAACCTTTTTAAATTAACCCTAAAAAATGTCTTCATAATTAGAAATCCAAATATGTGCCTTAACATGCCACATCTTTTAATTTACTGTAGAATAAAAAATGAGTATCCCATGATAAAAATATGATATCTCTCAACTTATAAAGAGTTTATCTTCGAAGCCTTTTGAGTATTGAAATACACTAAAAAATATAAAACTAAGCCGAGTTCTATCCCTAAATCATATCATTTATTGAGTCTTCATTTTAGTGACATTTACGTCACAATGCAATTTTATCAGTAGAAAATCAGGCTGAGCACCTCTCTATTAAAAATTTGTTTATCTCAATCCTCAAAGAATGTCTTCTTAAAATCTTTTATGTTTAAAACTAGACTCAAAACCAAATCATAACATCATAATGTGAATCCCAAACAATACTTTTCTTTAGAGAAATATATAAGTGACATTTACATCACAAAATAAATCATACTGCAGAATTCTAGGATAAACACTTTCTAATAAAATTGTTTTTTTTCTCTACCCTCATGGAGTTTTCTTTTCAAGCCAATTTTTTTTGAAAGTAGACATATAATAGTAACACATATATTTTCATAAGCCCTATATCACTATGTTAAGTAGGCTTTATAAATATAACTATTCATGTTTCAATGAAGAACATACCAAATTGCAAAAAATTCAGGATGACCTCTTTTCATTCCAAAATTTTTATTCCTCTCTTCGCATAAATATTTCTCTCTCAAATAAATTTTATTGGAAATCAAACTCAGAATGGGAGTTAAAAACTTAGTGTGAACCATAAAATATAATGTTAAGAATAAACATAAAACCATGACTTCAAAGTCATGGAAATAATATTCGTTGCAGAAAACAACACTTCCGCAACCTTTAATAAATTGATCATATCTTTCAAACTACAAAGACTTTATTGTTTGAAGGTAGACTCAATTTTATGAGTTACAGTAAAATTTCAGCAAGAAATAGAATCATATGGTTGGTGGAAAAAATCATGGAACTCAAAGAACAGTTCCTGGATTTTGCAGGATCAGAATTGACACCATTCATTGATGATTTCATAACTCTCAATTCCCTTAGGATCTTCCACTAAAATTTTGTAGGTAGATTCTAATCGCAAATACGCACAATATCATTGAAGTATCCCATAAAAAAATACATCATTATCTTCTTCATATCTTTTATTCAAAATTGCCCATAATACCCATTATGCAAAGTGCATTTTTGGTGTTTGAATATTCCAATAATTCTTTGACCGTGATGTATTACTTGACCACAAAAGTCATTAGATTTCTTATATCTCATTCTCAAACTTGATCTAGACTCAATAAAGAGAAAAGACAACTAATGACATCAAGTATCAATAGCTCTGATACCAATGAAATAAATACCTATGTGATCTTTTACTGGGGAATCGTATAATTTTTTTAGATTTATTTTACCTCTTTTGTTTTAGCAAAATATTACTTACAAGTGGTCTTATTACAATAACACATGCTTTAAAATAAAATCAACATAACAATAAAACCAAGATCTTAAAACTTGATGTCATTGAAATAACTATGCACTATGTTTGAGAATTTAAAGATAAGATTGCAAGTAATAAAGTGAAGAGTGCCAGAGATTATCTCAACCGGGCTTATTACACCCCACACCGAGTGTAATAAGCCCGGTTCAGATAATATGCGGGAAATCAATGATCAACCTTCAATATCAAACGGGAAATCAAGTTTAAGTTAAGCCACACCAATAGAACATGAACCCCTTTGATTATAAACTCCAACCCTAGGTGAATTCCCTTAGCAACCTAGTTTAAGAGATATGAATTCTTTTTTGTTTTTTTTTGCTACACCCTAAAACCCGTAGCCCCAAATTTATAGTTGAGAGCTGGGGGATAGAAGAATCCCATAGCCTAAACCCTTAGCCCCTTTTTACAATGTGGGAGAGAAAGAGATCAAAGATGAGATAGTGGGACGTGCGCCCTTTGTGTTTTCATGAGAGAGAGAAAGAAACTTTTCTAAGAGAGAGATAAAAAGATAAGGTGTATAGATTTTGGGTAGAGACAATCCTTTTTTTTATAGGTTTTGAATAAGATTAGGGTTTCTTAGGGATTTCCTTGGCTTGCTTCTTCTTATGAGATTGAATATAAACCATTGATCTTGGGTGATTTGTGGGGTGAGATATTTGAGCCATCCATTCCATAGATAGGCCATCAACATTAGGGAAGGTGCATGAACTATTATCCCCATTTACTAAACCATTCTCCTATCAATAGAAAATAAATAAATTAAATCTAATCAAAATATTGTGCATACCATAAAATAGTACAAGTCTACTCAATCTTTCAAAGATATATAAAGTCAATATTTAGTCAATATCTTCCAACCATATGGCCACATATCATATCACTATAAAACCATGAAAGAGAATAAAGGGTGGGGCGTGCCACCCAAGGGAGGCACTCATTGGCCTCACTTTCTAGAAATATGATGGGCCCATGCACACAATGGGCCCTCATGATATTTTTATATATTTAAAATTAATAAAAATATTTTAGAATATTATTTGAATATTTAAACTATTGTAAAATCAATATCTTTAATTTTATAAATCTAAATTTCATAAATAAAATATCCAGACGTTCATAAAAATTTAAATAATAATTATAAAATAATTTTTATCATAAACAAACATAATTAAATTAATATGATGGGAAAATGATCCACATGGCTTAAGAATCAACAATCAGGGGGCACTCCATCTTCAATTGTAAACTACATACCTCACTTGCTTGATCATACCGACCCAGTGTTTTTCATGACCCACAGTCTTAGCAGAGGCTCATTAGCAGGTCACCAAAGTTTGGCTGATGAGCCAAGATGTCGCAATCTCAGTCTGTGGATTTCAGATCCTCCTCTGGAGACGAGTCAAGGTTATATAGACCTGATGCGACCACAGCTCCTATAGTACATAGGGGTATCTCTCACACATGCATACGTTTCACCCAGAAGGTGGCTTACTTGCTTTCCCGAACGATCTATCAATATAGATGTTGTGTTATGACACATGAATGAGGCTTTGGCCCCCATCTCTATAGGCCACCATCACACACAAGGGTCACATTGTCATTCGGCTCACTCATTTGGGCATATGCTCCGACCTCATCAAGGGATGACCTATTAGAACCCTCCACGATTTGTTCTCTATGCTCAGGTAACAGAGGTTTTTCCCAACCGACTGGCCTAGATTGTCATGCACAGTTCGGTATCAGCAAATATTATTTGTTTAGTATGATCCACGAGAGACCACACTCCCACTGAGTTCATGTTCCACTATATCATTTCATTTTACAAGCACTCATAAGGCCTTTAAAAGCCGCATAAACTCAACACAAACACATTTTCTGTCAACCTTATGCAGATAGGGAAGATGCTTCCGAAATTTTGCAAAAAATCTTAATGCCTTCTTTTCTACTTTCACTTGAAAACCCATAGCATACTGAACTATCATTTTGCCCATTGATCACTTTTTCTTCTGTGCTTCTCTTACAATAAGAATTCTTGAAGTGAATTATTTACCAAGCCTTAGAGAGTTGGGCACTGACTCCTACACTAGCGCTTCTGTAGCAACCCAAGACTTTTTTGGGTCAGAAAGAAGACAAGTAGAGAGAGAGGCTAGCGCCGACTGTGTAGAAGAGAGAGAGGCCGGCACCGGCTATGAAGATAGAGTGATGGAGTAGCGCCGCATGTGTCACTGTTGTGCATGAACAGTGAGCACCACCTGCTGAGTGCATGTTGTCATGCACGCCACTTGTTCTGTGTCACGCTACCTAGCGCCACATGGACTGCCACCCAGCCACAGGGTACTTAAGCTCTCTCCTCTCACTCTCACGCTACTTTACTTCTTCCTCATCTCTCTCTCTTTAAGGCCTAGCCAAGAACTAAGAAGGAGCTTCCCTTTAGCTCACCGTTAAAACAGACCCTGTAGGGGTTGAAGAAGGCTGTGAGAGAAGGTTTTTGGAGGTAAGATACATCCAAGGTAAGTGGATCCATCACCATTACATTGTAGTCATGAGGATGCATGGGAATTTATGCAAGTTCAATAAGAAATGAAAGTGTATGGGATGTAGAAATTCCTTATGTCTTGTTCACTGAAAATTGGGGCTTTTGTTCAATGAAAATGGTGGATGTTGAGAATGAATGTATGATTCTTAGAACATGTAAGAAATGCATGTTATGTGTGTACATTGTGAGAGAACAGTTGTTGTCATGTTCTTCACCATGGAGTGAAGGTCATGGAATGTGTTCTTGAGATATGTTATATGCCACTGTGAAATTTCAAGAATATGTGTGTTTTTGAAAAAGGCTTTTGAACAATCAAATGAGGTCCGATTGATCTCAAATTACCGCCATTAGAAAGAGGTACGAGTCTAGTAAAATGTTCATTTTTGCCCACTGTTGAAATTCTTTATGAAAATTAAGTTATGTTTCAAATTAAGACTGTTTTCCTGGATTTTCCACTGATGCTACTGTACTCACTGATTTTAACTAACCAAAAGAAGTCCATTTTCGGTCAAACGATATCCATTTGAAAGATCTTTGAATGGGCTAAAATTTACATGTTAGAAACTATTTCAAAATTCTTCTTAGATTGAAAGTTATACTTCGTTTCATGAAAGTATGTCACTGTGGGCAGTGTTGATAAAATTCAGATCTATCACTTTGTTTGACACGAATCTTTGAACCAACAAATGGGAATCTTAGAAAGACAAACGTTCTGACTTAAACTTTGATTTTGGAACCATCGCAAGTTGCTTCATGGTTCGGGATTACCCTCTAAACTAGAAAGACTTTGGTATGCCTCGATCACTGGTTGTAGATCATAATGGCATTCAATATCTTTCTCTTGAGGGTGAAACCGGGCCTCTTTGTATGATCTTTGCTCCATCTTTAAGTGGACCAAGGGTCGTGCTGTCTTTGGTTATGAAGGTCGACCCATACAAGACCTCAATGCTTTGATAGGGAGTGGGTCGCACTCAGCTCCAGCCGCCAAATCTCATTATGGTCAACGGACTCAGGGGGCCTCTTCAAAATCAAGAGACAAGGCAACTCCAAGGAAATGAGCAAAGAAGAAGAAGGCTTTAAAGAACATTGAACCCAGTACCTCTGCAGAACTTGAGGTTTGCCGCAAGAGCACCCGACTGAGTAAGAGGGCTTTATCAAGTCCAGATGCATCGCCTTCTGTGCAAATTGTGTCAAGTGAAGCACCTCATTCATCTTCCAAGCCAAAGTAACGTACAAAGAAGAAGGTTTCTCCTAGCCCAACTCTGCCATTGGAAGTGGTGCCTCCCATTCAAGAACCAGTTATTACAACTCCTGAAGTCGTCATAGCTTGACCAGCTTCATTTGGTCAAACTTCTTTAAGTATAAGCTATCGCTCAAAGAGTGTTCTTCCCCTTGTGATAAAGACAACGACACCTGTTGCTGATGACCCAATTGAGCCTGAAATAGTGCAGTCTTCAACTCTCTCACCACTGAGTTATGGAGACTTTCTTTGCACCATTACTATAGAAGGAAATATTCTTGATGATGGTACTGGAGCAATCAGTGTGGCCCCAGATACCGAGATAACAGCTCCAGAAGTGCCCTCTTCAACCATTTCAGAAGTAGAGCCCCCATCCAAGCCAGACGTTCCTTTAAGTGAAGCTTAAGAACTTGTGGTTGTCCCAACTCCAAAAGTGTCCCCTTCAATGGTTTCAGATGTAGAACCTCTAACCAAGCGCGATGCTCTTTTTAGTGAAACCCTATTTCTTATGCCTCATGAACCAGCTATCATTGCTTAAGTTCTGCCCCTTGCTGTAGCTAACTCTTCATCTTTGCCTACTTCTATGTCAAGCATCATATGGAATATGAAGGCTTCTTTGGCAGAGAATTTCTTGAAGGCGAGTTTTTAGGGGTTAAAAGGAGGCTCTCTCTCTGATCTCGAAGTTGAGATTATCATAGTTAGGGACTGCGCTACTGCTTTGAGGGGCGTTAGCTTTGAGAAGGATACCTTTGACCAATTCAAAGGTATTTTGACTGACCTTGAACGGTGGAGAGTTTCACAACACGAATCTGAAGTTTAGGAACAATGTGGAGCTCATGTGACTTCCTTAGAATACTCTCTAGCTCAGCATCAGAAGCTAATGATAAGCTATAGTTAGAAAAAGGCTTCTCTCCTTTCTTACCGGGATGGCTTTAAGAATGAAGACACAACATAGCTTGCAAAGATAAAGGTTGCAGAAGAAGAGACAGCAAAGCTGCAAGCTTATCTTAACCGACTGAAGATCCAGCTGGATCGGAAATGAGTAGAGGCTCAATGCAAATCTCAAGAGTTGGAGAAGCTGAAATATGAGATGGCATCGACCAATGTATCGTGAATTCAAATTACTCAATCAATCTCTAAACTCAAAGAGAAAATGAAGACAGCTTTAGAGCACTCAAAAACATTGAAGATGAAGATTTATAAAGCCCTTGACATTTTCTAGGGGCTCATGAATTCTTAACCCTCTTGCTCGTTCTATCTTCTTCTCTTCATTCCTTTTGTGGATTTTGATAACTGTCACCACAATTTTTGTAACCTTCTCATATATGGAATGAATGCTTTTTTCTTTCATCATTGACTGGCTTGCTTCTTTTGCTTCATGGTTTGCACTTTCTCTCAGTGTCTTTTACGACCAACCCTTGTCTCCTCTAGAAGGGTGTAAGAGATGATATTGGATGTCGCTTCTCTTGGGAGTGTACGTGAGCTCCACCATGCGTGACTTGAACGCCCTTTCGGGTTTCCATCCAAGTCCTTGGCGTATGTGCCATTTCTGGTTTTCACAAAGACCTAGTCAATAATTTTCTATGGCGCTTTTGCCCATGGGTTTTACACCTTGTCTGCCATTTTTTTTTGTTTTTTTTACTCACGATGCCTTGCGAGTTTTCATCGAGGCCATTTTTCTTTTCTTTATTTTGATATATTTTGCTCGTAATAACTCATGATACTATTACATCCGTCATTTTTTTTTCCTTTTCTTTTCTTTGACTCTTTTTACCATGATGCCCTTGCGGGTTTAGTTGCATGACCTTAAAAAATTCCTCCAAGGGCATGTTTAATGTCATGCCACCATGACCATGGAGAGGCATGTTTAAGGTCGTGCCTTCAAGACCATGTGTGATGAAGTTTAACATCATGCCACTAGAGCATGTACTATAGTTTAGGGTCGTATAGCTTGGACCGATCCACGTAGTTTAGGGTCCTACGACTTGGATCGATGCCACACAATTTAGGGTCGTGCGGTTTGTACCGTGATCTATGAATAATACTTTTTCAAGTGTCTCTCATTAATTGGGGGCATAACTTCTTCACCTTCGGCATTGACCAGTACATAAGCTTCATTAGGAAAAGCTTTCTTCATCACAAATGGCCCCTCCCATTTTGGTTCAAACTTCCCCTTTGTTCAACCATGAGTAAGAATTGGTCTTCTTACTGCCCAGACTAATTCTCCTTTAACAAATAACTATATCTGAATCTTCTTATCAAAGGCCCGCTACATACGGCTTCAGTAAATATCAAGACTTTTCTATGCTTGCAATCTCTTTTCATCGAGTACATCAAGCTCTTTATAACGAGTAGCAGCTTGCTCCTTATCCGTCATCCCATAATGGAGGGCCATTCTGAGTGATGGTAACTGAGTTTCCAAAGGAAAAATAGCCTCACCACCATATCCCAAAGAATATGGTGTGGACTGAGTTGGACCCCAGGTTGTAATGAGATAAGCCCATAAGACTTTAAGAAGTCTTTCATGCCAATCCCTCTTTGTTTTAGAAACAGATTTTCATTAGGCATCACAAAGGGTTTTCTTAAAAGCTTCGGCCATACCATTTGCTCTAGGATGGTACCCAAACTAATTGACCAGACGGTCTATATGATGGCTTCGAAATTAAGGACCATTGTCTAAGGTGATCCGGTCAAACAAGCCGAATCTATAGATGATACTTTGACGTACAAAATTAACCATTGTAAGCCTTGGTACTTTCTTGAGAGGAATGGCTTCAGCCCATTTAGAGAAATAGTATGTGGTAACAAGTATAAAAACATGTCCCAAAGAAGATGGTGGATCAATAGGATCCATGACACCCATACCCCACTGGAGCGAAAGGCCATGCTGTTACTGTTGGGTGGAGAGGCTTAGGAGCGTGTTAAATAAAACTCGAATGAATTTGGCAAACCGGATAGTTTCTTGCAAACATGAGTGAATCAACGATCATATTAGGCCAGTAATAGCATTGTTTATACTCGAAATTGAGGGTAGGGGACTACGCTCCCTCCTTGATTTCGGGTGCAAACAAATCAATGAGTTGATAGAATATGGGCCCCATTAATATATGCTTCGAGGGAGAATCGGGTCTTAAGACCTTGTCTCTCTCGGTTCGCAGACAAATTCGGTTTTCCTTCTATCTCATCCTTGGAACTCAATAAAGAAGATTTTGAAAGGGGTTTGAGATAAGAGGAATATTTTAGGAAAATAAATGTAAGAAGAGAACGAAAGAAGAAAACCACAAATAAGCAACTAAACTAGCAATATGCAAGTAAACCAGAGTAAAGAATCTAACTACTAAATGCAAGAAAAATAAGAAATTAAAAAGCATGGAGATAAGGATATAAAAATAACCTATGCATGCATAACATATAATGCAAACGAGAGATAAGAGTGTAAATACTTACATGGTTACGAAGAAATAAAAGGATGAGATCCTCATCAACAAGATAGAGGAATATGAATATGAAATGTGAATAAAAATAATAATACAACATGAAGAGGGGTAAAATATTAGAGGGGAGACTAAAAGGTAGCTAATACTAGTATATAATATGCAACAAAAGAAACACAACTAAATAAAAAAAAAAGAAATGAAAGGAAAGAGCATAAGAGAGATGGTTAAGGTGAAGGAGATAGAGATAAGTAAAGAGTGATTCATTATAGAAGGGAAGAGAAAGGTGAAGACATAAACATACCTCCCACTGGGAGATAATGAAGAATAAAAAAAGAAGATATATCTAGGAGGAAAGAAGAAAGGCTAAGCTATTGAGCAAAATATAAGAGGAAAGAAAAAATATATATAAAAGAAGATAGGGAATGAGAAGGATGGAGAAAATCTGCATTATTGAATGAAAAGGAGTGAATGAGGAATAAACATAACCGATAGAAAGAAATAGATATAATACAAAAAGAAAATATTACCACAAAATAGAGGAAATGATTGATTAAGAGAAAGGGGGAGAATCTTTGCATAAAAAAGAGAGAAACAAAGAAGAGACATAGATATAACTAACCAAGAAGAATATTTTCTATAAAGGGAAAGAGAACCACTATTCAGTAAAGAAGAAAATCAAGGAGAGAGAGATCTACATCATAAAATGAAGGAAATAAAGAAGAGAAATAAATACCCACTCAAGACGAATAAAATCATATCCTCTTAAAGGGAAAAGATCCTATCGATGAAGAGATAAATGAGAAGGGGTAAATATAACTAATTAAAAGAAATAAATGCAAACCTAAAAGTAGAAAATGATCATCTAATAAAGGAGGTAGAAGAAGGAAGAAGAGATTAAATACAACTGACCTACTACAATAAATACAACATTAACTAAGAGAATATAAGTAGGATCAATAACAAGGGGAAATAAAGGAAAATAAACAAATTTGGCTAAAATAAAATAAATGCCAAGATCATAAAAAGGAGAAAAGGCAAACCACATCAAGAAATGAAGAAGAAAATGAGACAAGCCATAAATGCAAATGATAAATGAGAATGAATATTAGAAAAGTAAATAAAAGGGAGAGCAAAGAGAAGAAAACAACATTTAGGCCAAGCCCTCAGGCCCGACGCTGATTCAGATAATAAATTTGCACAATCAACCCGAACTTTATCGGTTCTTAACGGGACAAGTAGAAATAGGAAGAAGGGGGTCCAGAATGCTTGATTATCCGAAAGACTTTCGGTTTAAAGCGTAGCTTGAAGGGGTTTGTGTTTACAGCTTTGGATTGAAGGGTTTGGTAGGATGGGAGTTGCTCAAAGGGCTCTTCTCTCAAGCTCATGCTTAGGCTTAAGATCAAGAGATTTTTGGGCATATTCTAGGCACATAAATTATCAAGGTCTCGGACCTTCTTCTTGAGATGAAGGGGGCTTTTTATAGGCGAAAAGAACCCACGACAGCCTATATCCAGTTTTGTGCGAAATTTTGGGTCTTCAAAGCTTCGACGCCATTTGGATTGGCACTGATGCTGATTGGAATGGTGCCATGTCATTAATGTTGTAATAATGACAGTAAGTAGCTATTAATTGCTAATTAATGTGGGTTCTATATGACTTGTTAGATTCCGACACCATTGGCTATGGCACCGGTGGCATTCCGATTGCCGCCCAGCATTGTTCAAGAGACGTGGCATGCTCTGATTTTGTCAATCCCAGTTTGAAGCAGTTCTGACTAGCGTCAGCAACATTCTGAATGTCGTCGGGTACTAGTTGTCCAGTTGTCTTGGTTGTACTTGCATCTGACCATTGTGTAATAAGAAATCGACAACCTTGCTTCGTAATGACAGTTGACATGTTAGTATAGGCTTTAGTACAGGCCTGTCATGATGGCGGGTATGGATTGACATGTCAGGCCATCACATTAGTCACTTTGGCCAGGCTATGTCTAGCCTTGTGAGGGTCTCGGGACCTGGCGTTATTGAAAATGGCGCTGGCGGCATTGGCTCTGTCGCCACGCATCTTGATCTTATTGTAGCTTGAAAATGGATCCTGTTGTGGCTTGGACATTGGGGCCTGGACTTAGGGCGTCAGGCCTTTGGTGTCCCAGATCGCCTATGATGTGACTTGGGTACTCATGGTACCTTATTGTTGGAGTTCTAATAGGGCTTTTTTGCCTATTGAGATAACATGCCTTTCCTCTTGAATTCTTCATAGTTAGGCCACTCTGGATCTGTCTCGCCTTGTTCAGCCTCTTGACGCCTTTGATCCCTTTTGAGCAGTAAGGGTTTGGTGGACGCTAGGTTTATGAAGAACGGGTACTGGTGGGGTGAATGATTTAAAATACCTGGGTAGTTTGCCTGGGACATTTCAACCTATCAATAATCTTTTCAGTCGAGATCGGGGTGTCTACAAGCATATCCTGATGATTCTATTATACAGCTTGGGGCCAGACTGATGCATCCCACAAACTCCAGCGTGAACTGCTTTGAGTACATGATTTATGTCTTTCTGATCAATGCACCTAAGCAGCATGTCATTGAAGGAGCGTCAGAACAAGATGCCGTCACGAGAGTGCCCATGGAGATTTACAGTTGCCTTGTATAACCTGAACCAATAATGAGGAATCACTTTTAATTTGGAGAGGAAAACAATTCATCTGAATTGCTAGATTGCTTCTATACTAGGAAATTCCACCCAATTATTTGAAGTCGTGTCTAAGGGGATAGACAAAACAACAATAAAAGAACTATCATCCCATCTAATAACACCCCCGCAGCCAGCTCTACCTGGATTTTGAAAAGAAGATCCATCGACCTTCAACTTAAAATACTATGGATGTGGAAATGCCCATACAACTACTTTGGTTAGTGTGATCCTTAGTTGCCGCTAGGTGAGTCGTAGGTTTTCAGTATATGCCTTCTCTAAGATATGATAGGGCCATGCCTTAATATCTGCCAGGTCACGAACATATGACATAATCCTCCTGGTCAATTGCTCTCTCTCGAGAGTTTCCTCCCTTGAACATTTGATGATTATGCTCCTTCAAAACTGTTGTGAAAGAAAGAGAGACCCATATATTATTGATGCCATTAGACTTGAATCTAAAAATTGACCATTTCCTTAAAGAGGCTGCAATAGTGCAATCTAGGATAAATGGTTTTCTACATCTCCATGCTATTGATCTCTAAATTCCTTGCAAAAAAGAACACTCAAGCAATAAATGACAAATGTTGTCATCATTACAGAGACAAAAAGGGCATACAGAGGCAAGGGTAATGCCCCTCTACAGCATGATAAAAGAAGTAGAAAGCGGTGATGCAGGCTCAGCCAAGAGAACCACTTCGCCCTAGGGTGACACTTTGAAGACCATAGTGTTTTGAAAATAGGCTGAGAGGAGCCCTTATGACGAATGTAATTCCATGCTTCTTTACCTAAAAAGGATCCACTTAAAGAGTGAATCCATACCAAAAAATATGGTTGGGATTTAAGAGGAATTGGAGCATTCTTCACTTCCTTCTAAAGTATAGTCCACTGATTCAATGTTCTAAGTGAATGGCCCCTTGAAGTAGAAGGAGAGTGCCAGGATTGAGGATTGCCTTCTATGATTATTTTTTGGGAAAATATCCCTTTATCTCTTATTTTTTAACTTCTATATCTCATGAGACCCAAGAATTGAAAATATTACCTGCAAGCAAAAGGTCTTCATCTTTTCTATCTTACAATCCCCTGGACCCTTTTGACCATGTATGTTTTACCGAAACAAACACTAAAGTGACACCCTATCTCAAAAACTCCACCTCTCTCTCTCTCTAAAACTTGAAAACGGCTTGGTCCACCGGCCCGGCCATTAGAGCCTCTTATAGCCCTAACGATTCATGGACCCCCTTTTAATTTGTTGTCAAATCTGGAATAGGGTTATAGGGCTCGCCTGAGAGGTCCCCAATGTCTATGGCTGTCAAATTTGGAATAGGGTATGAGCCCAACCATTAAAGCCTCTTATGCAATCTCTCTCTGTGTATGGTTGCTTCAAATTTTCAATATGTACGGTGAGGATAAATTAGATTTTTAAATCTGGAATAGGGCATGGGTCCGGCCATTAGAGCCTCTTCTGCAATCTCTCTGTGTATGGTGGCTTTAGATTTTCAATATATAGGGTTTGTTATGAGAAGGTCGACTATAAGATCAACTCCCTCCATATTGATTGATGGAATGTGGATTGCAGAGACATCAGCAGTGGGTTTTCCAAAACTGATTGCTTCTTCAAATCTTCTCTCCAATATCATGGATGAAATCCTTCAATTTTTCAAGGAAAGCACCTTTCTCTTCTTCTATTTCGATCTTTTCCACTGGTTTATCAGACGAATCCATGACTTCATAGAAAGGAAAAAAATGGAAAATCAGAGATAGAATCAACAAATAAAAAGAAAGATATAGAATTCAATAGAAATAATTTAACCAGTAAATATTGAATCATTCAAATGGTTGGAAATTTAATATGATATAAGAAGTTGATTACAAAGTGGAAAACAATCCAAGAATTCACGGAAACTTTAAAACTCTCTGTTTGTTTCTGATGCTTCTACGACTATGGGTTTGTTTATTTTTCTGTCTTTTCTCTCTTTAAAAGCAATTCAGAAGGCGCATATTTGAACATTAAGTTAAATTTTTAAAAAATAAAAAACTAAATGAAAGAATTAAGAGATAGAGAAGCTTAGTGGATTAGCCCGAAATGCTCAAAACAATGTATTACACAAATCATGTTTCTTCTCTCTCAAAAATTGGTTCAAAAAGTGATTACAATGATAAGGAGTACCTTAAGACAAAAAACATTTGATGGATTGATTCGTTTCTTCTACAAGTATGATCTTCTATGACCTACCCTCTCTCTAACTTGATTGTTTCCTTCATTTATGATCTCTCTTTTTCTCTCTCTAAACTTGATGAATTTATTCATTTCTTCTTATCATTCAAAAGTAGTCATATTGCATAATTTTATCCTAATCTACGGCAGGTGGTTTAGTTTTCTGGCGAGTGGGTTGCTGGAAAAGAAGGTGGAATTTGTAAAGGGCATGTGCTTTGTCATGAGGAGCGAGGTGGAAGGGTTGAAGAGAGAGAATGGGGCGATGAGAGAGAGTATTGAGAGAGAGAATGGAGTTTTGAGAGAGAGAGAGAGAGGGAGAGAGATGGAGTTTTAGAGTATCATTTTAGTGTTTGTTTAGGTAAAAAATTAATAGTCAAAGGGGTCCAGGGGGTTATAAGATAGAAAAGATGAAGACTTTTAGCTTACAAGTAATATTTTCAATTTTTGGGCTTCATGAGATATAGAAGTTAAAAATAGGGGATAAGGAGATATTCTCCTTTTTTTTTAATAAATTTCAAATGAAATGCTAAACTATAAGATGAAAATAAGTGAGGAGAAGATCTACAATAGAGATGCAAAAGATTTTCCCCCTCTTTTTTATTTTATTTTTTATTTTTATTTTTTAATGGCGGTAGGAAATTTTTATTTGATGACAAAGTGGCCTCAAAGAGAGGGCTTCTTCTATTTACCAAATAGGTTTAAAGGTTTTTTTTTTTTCTTTTTTTTTTCTTTTTGAAGGCCAAACGATCTTGAAATGGAAGTTTTTGTTTAGCAAGAAAGATGATTTGTTTTTTTGTTTTTTTTTTTTTGTTTGAAAACAAAGACAACCTCAAAAAAGAAAATTATTTTTTTAAAAAAAAATTTGTTTGTTTGGGACAAAATAAAACAGCCTTGAAATTATTTTTTTATTGCAAGATTTTTTTTGATAAGCAAAATGGCCTGAAAATCCTTTTTTTTTGGGGCGTGCAAGTCCAGAAAAATGTAATCAACAAGGGAAATGAAAATCGAAGGAACTACCATTTTTTTTTTTTTTAAAAGTAAAATGGCCAAAAAATAGAAAGGGTCCTCTTCTCTCTTCCGCGAAAGATGTTTCCTCACCCTCAATTTTTATTTTTTATAATAGAAAATATCACACAAATGGAGCCAAAACTTCTATCTCTAAATCAAATTAATAAAAGCCTCTTTTTTCTTTTATTTTTTGTGATATTTTTACTTTTATTTCACTTGCAAATGCAAAAAGGATGCAAACAAAGCAAATCTAAGTGCAAGAAATTCACCGCCCTCTTTTTTTTCCCTTTTTAAGGGATTGTATATAATGAGACTATTTACCATTGATGCAATTACTTAGAACCATTCGATGTGAAATCTGATACTTTGGGTGTGTCACAAAATTTGAAAAATTTTCTTTCGAAGTTTGAGCTTGGTCAATAGAATAGCGATCTAATTTCATATTTAAGAGTCAAGATTAGTTGTAACCACCTAGTATCATAAGGCAGGCTGGCAAGGTATCAATGTCATCCAAGAACAATGTATTTTATCTTCTCCTTTTTCAGCAGCACAAAGAAGAAATGCAAATGATGCAAGAAAGATATTAAACTAGGGCAACCTTTATATGTTTTCCTTACAACATAAGATTTATATACTTCCTTTTATCCAGCCGTCCATTCTGAATGGAGGGCAAAGATTATCCCATCACAAAGTCACATCTCTACACTATTTGATTTTTAACTTTTTTCTATAAACTATTTTGACATCAAATTTTGGGTGTTCAATCCTATATTAAACTCGCACTAGCAAAAAATATAAAAAAATATTTTCAATAAAATTAAATGACCAAAATACCCTTGAAAGATTCAAGGGATATTTTGGTCACTATATTTTATAAAAAAATTATTTTTAATATTTTTTATAGGTGCACCCCTAATGAAAAGATGGCACGTAATGAATTTCATATTCATACAATTTATATAAAAATACTAAAAATAAAATACTTTATGACGTCGGATTTAAGATCAAACAGGGACTAGCTCTCTTGATCAAAATTGGACGGCTGGATGGTAATAGAAGCATAGATCTTCTATGTTGTAGAGAAAGTATCGAAACCTTTTCCCGTGATATATTTGGGGAAAAACATTATTGTACAAAATGAATCTGATGGGGAAGTACAAACCTAAAACAACGTGGCGCGTTTGTAGTCCAACGGTTAGGATAATTGCCTTCCAAGCAATAGACCCGGGTTCGACTCCCGGCAAACGCATTTATTTTGCTTCTCAAAAATAAGATGTGAATAAAAGCTACAACTTCTACAGGTTATATTTAGCAAATAAAGAAGAAGAAGATAACAAAGTATTTGTGATTTTTTTTTTTTTCTTAAAGCAAGCAAAGAAAGAATTTCATTTTGCTTCTCAAAAATAAGATGTGAATAAAAGCAACAACTTCTACAGGCTATTTTAGCAAATAACGAAGAAGAAGATAACAAAGTCTTTGTGATTTTTTTTATTTTTTTTAAGGAAAGAAAATAGAAGCAACTGAATTGTAAAAAATATAAATCGAAATATAATGCAAGAATTACCTAAAAAGTATTTTTTTATGGAAAAAGTTTATATAGAGTTGAGGCTCTAAACAATAAAATTAGAAGCCACCTCAAAAATTTCACTAGAAGAGGTTGTTTTGATGCCCAAATATAATCAAATTGATCATCTCGGCATCAAGATACATGGAAATAAATAAATAAAAATGGATTTGATATTTGGGAAATAGTGCATCTTGTAACGCATATTTGGACAGTCAATTTTCACAATTTTCAAATTTTCATAGATCTGCTCGATCTACATTATTTTTGAAGCTTTAAATTTTATAATTAAAAATAAAAATATATTTTAAGGCTATTACAAAGATTTCTAGTATTGAAACCATATTTCTCGATACGATTTGAAGGCGCGCTTTACTTTGACTGTTTAAAACCTCGGCTCTATACAAATCGCACCCTTCTTTTTATTATGCATTTTTTTTTTCTTGGAACCAAAACTGGAATTAGAGAGGCAGGAGTAGAGAATTGAAACGACGCCAATAAAGATGCTTAGAATGCAAAATATCGATGGTCTTTTATTTTTCAGTCAAAAAGGAGAAAATTATTTTTATTTGAAAGGAAAGTGGACTTGTAAAAGTAAAATTTTTTAGGGAAAATATCTCTACATCCTCCATTTTTAAATTTGATTTGTTGATAAACTCAAGGTTTCAACATATATCTTCTAATCCTCTAACCACTTTAAACTTATTTTTTAATTTAAACAAATGTGAGAAAGACTTTCGAAACCCAATTATTTTTCTATCTTTCCTTATCTACTCCAAACTTTTCTTTTTCTCTCTCTTTCTGTCTTTTACTCTCTCTCCTCCCGTATTCTTCAAACACCTCTCTCTCTTCCCAATGATCTTTCACCTCTATAAAATCCAACCCATTAATGTCTCTCTTTTCACTTATATACCTCAAGATAAGTGAAATCTTTACCAATTACTACAAGAGAGAGAGGTGTTGAAATCTTTCTCTCTTAATTCATATGATAATTGGATTTCTTTTCCACAAGACATAAAAAGAGTGGTGAACTTTGGAATATCTCCCTCTTTCCTGGCAAATGGAAACTGAGTTAGAGAGAGAGAGTAGTGGTGTTGGCAAATCTGGGAATTGGGTTTTTTTTGAACCAAAGAGAAAGACTGGGGCGTTTCTGGTTAAGGCGGAGCTACATGAGCGAGAGCGAGAGAGCGAGAGAGAGAGGAAGACTGAGCCTTAAGAGTGCGGAGTTATTGGTTCTTTTAACTAAGAGGCGCAAAATCATAGTGTTGCTCTTATGCTTTTAGCTGCGTCGAGAATGGAGGCACAAAATGTGCTTTGAAAGGCCGTGATACGAAGTCTCTCTCTCTCAACCACCGTCTCTTATCTAAAATGGCTAAAGAACAAAAGCTTTCTCTGCGCTCTCTTGTTTTCCTCTCTCTCTCTTGTTCTCTTCTCTCTATGTATACCGTGTATTTGGGAGGAGAGAGAGAGTGAGGGGAGAGAGATGGGAAGTGTGAAGAGAAAGCGGGAAGAAAGAAACTGAAGGGAGAGAGATGGGTATGATGGAGAGAGAAATAAAAAAGTGTGAGATGAGGCTTTTAAGAAAGATATGTTTTTTATATTTATTTGACCTAAAAAAACAAGTTTAAATTAGCTCAAAAAATAATTGTTATAATTTTTATGTTTTAAGATATCTTTTAAAACTTTGAGTATATTTTGAAATAAAACATAAAAATATGGGGTATAGAGATATTTTCTCATTTTTTTAAAGGAGTTTTTTTTTTGAAGATCAAATCACCTTAGAGAGTGATTTTTAAAAAAATAAATAAAATAAAGCAAAATGACAATAAAATGCCAATTCGATTTTTTTTTAAAGGAAGATTATTCCTTTTAATTGGAGAAATGACTTGAAATTTTTGTTTCGAAGCGACCACGGATTAGAATGCAATTTTTTTGGCAAGGTGATTTTTTTTTTTTTTTTTTGTAGTAAGAGACAAAATGGCCTTCAAACTAAAATTCTTTTTTCAAAATAAAATTATTATTTTTTATTTTCGTTGAAACCAAACTGCCTTTAAAATGCTTAGAAATGCATTTTCCTTTTTTTTTTTTTGTCTAAAACAAAAAGGCTCCGAATGGGGAGTTAGGTTTACTCTTTTTTCTTTTTCGGTTTTTAGCTGAAAATAAGCATGAAAGGCTGCACGATGGGCACCAAACTCTTTAAATGTAAAATTTTGGAAGATAATAATATATCTACCTCGTTTCTTGTGTAAAATTCGTCGATTGAAGTTAGAAAATGGGTTCCATCAAATTACGGACTATGAATGAAAAGTACCCCATTATATTTTCTTTGGTAGCCCATGGCCCTTGCCGGCTAAAATTTGCTTAAAAGCTAAAAAAAATTGAATTTTTTTTAAAGAAAGGGAAAATTCGGGAATTTTGAAAATACTTTAAAAATAAAAATAAAATACTTTTAAAAAAAATAAATAACAAAAATAAGGGAAAAGTAAAGAGCACAAACTTCTTTAGGGTGAAGATGGGCCCACAAGTCCATCTCCCAAAGTTGGCGGACTAGATCAGAGTTTGTCAATACGAGGGAACCATGCCAGTTGTCATCAAGCGGATGAGCTAAAGAGGCTCAAATTTTAAAATTATCGTAAAATCAAAACAGGGCCTTCGTGGGGGTCTCAAAATGGTCTCTGAGGCTCACTCTCTCCCTTTCTCTCTCGCTCTCCCTCTCATCCTTGCATGGATGTGTATAAATGCACAAGTGAAAGAGTTAGTGCACGAGAGGTAAAGAGTATCACCGAGAGGGACAAAGTATAGGAGTTGCGTCTTTGTTGAATGCGTATGTTGGTTGTACGTGGGAGTGTAGCATTAATGTATGAGGGAAAAGTGAGTGGATACGGGAGAGAGGGGAAAGATAATTGAGAGAGAATGGAAAATTTGTTAGAGAGTTTTATGAGCAATGTTGTTAAATTCGCTTTCGAGTCTTTTTCGATTTTTGTAAGAAAAATGAAGCAATTCGGTGCTTCAGTCGATTCGGGGGAAAACTTCAGATTTTTTTTAAAATGTAGTATAAATAAATTAAATATTTTTATATATATACAAATAATGGAAAAAAAAATTAAAAATAAAAAAATACATTTACATAACTATGTCTTTGTTGGCCATAGCATACCTAAAGAAAACTTGATACGATCTGAATTTGATCGAAGCACCCCAAAGCAGTCCGAATAGGATCGAAGTGATAGTACCAAACTTCGCTGCTCTTCAATTTATGCTTAAAATCCGAAGGTTTCGGCCTCTTTGGCCGAAACGAAGTGAATTTGATAATATTGTTTATGACCGGGAATAAGAGTGAGAGAAAGTGTGCTTTTCAAAAAACGTGAGGGATAGGTTTTATATATAAGTGTGAGAGAGAGTGTGTGGCGTGAGTGTGATGATGCCCAACATGATTTCGGGGAAACGAGTGGAGAGAGCGAGAGAGAAAGAGAAAGAGAGACATTGGGACTGATAGAATGAATAGAGAGAGGGAGAGACAAGGATGCTGAGAAGGAGAGAACAAGTGTAGAGATAGTTTGATGTTAGAGAGAATGATCGGAAAGAGAGGGGGACATTAAGAAGAGGGAGAGAATGAGTGTAAAGAGAGAGAACGAGTAGAGAGAGGGATGTTGGGGAGGGGAGAGAGTAGAGAGAGAGGGACGTTGGGGGGAAAGGAGAGAATGAGACCAACCCAAAAAGAGGGAGAGAATGAGTAGAGAGTGGGACATTGGGAAGAGGGAGAGAACGAGTGGGGAGAAAGAGAGAGGGACGTTGGGAAGCGGAAGAGAATGAGTAGATAGAGAGGCATTTGGAGTGAGGGAAAGAGTGGAAAGAGAGAAGAAAAGAGAACGATAGACATTGGGTTTAGAGAGATAAGGGAGAGGAGTATGGAGCATAGAACGAGGTGTGGAGTATGGAACGGATTTTGGCTAGAGACGTCTAAGCCAAGTTTCTAGGATTTTCAAGATTTTTGGTTCCTTAGAATTTGCTCAGCCAAAAAATGGGGTGTCTATATATATGACATTAGCTTAAATCCCTAACTTAAGAACTTTCTTGTAGCGTGTGCACAAGCAGTTGCAAAAATATGGGTAGTTTCTCTTTCAGAGGATCCACTGTGAAAAGATGTGCACACGTGCCAAGAGAAGAACCGCAACACAATATATACGCATGTCCTTCTTGAGGTGTAACTGAAATCTGCTTAGCACTTGGGGATTTAGAGTTACTCATTGATAGGGTTGGAATGGGTCAGGTTTGACCCGGATCCAGATTTGACATCCTTACATGGGACCCAGACCAGACCCTGTCCGAAACCCAATCGGGTCTAGAGTATCTAGGCCTAGACCAGGACCTAAAATTTATGTGGAGGACCCTTACTGAGACCTGGACCCAACATATTACATAGAAAATTCAAAAATTAGTTAAAAATTAAAGATTACCTAAAAATGTGTACCAAAAAATTAACTCAACATATGTAAATAGCTAATAGGAAGATTTGCATATATATATATATATATATATATATATATATATATATATATATATATATATATATATATATATATATGGTAGTAATTTTATACAACGGTTGTATAATAATATAATGCAACAACTTTCAAAACTCATGTTAGGGCTATTTACTTGATCCAAATTTTAAAGTATACACTCCTTTCAATCCAATGAACAATCACAAAAAAAAAATATTTGAAAACACAACCTAGAAAGTATTTTTTTAGCCCAACTAATATAGGTCGTTTATTTTGGTGAGACGCTTAGATCTAGGCCTTAGAATGAAATTTTTTCTTTCTAAATTTTTTAAATAATTTTATAATCATTAGATTTACAATATTAAAAAAGGAAAAAATTATTTTGAATTCATAAATGTCTAGATCTTGAAATTCATGAAATGGACGTTGTTGAAGATGACTCATTTTGACCACATATAGGGTACAAAGTAGTTGTTTTTTAATATTAATTATAGAGATGAAGACAATATATGTGCAAAAATTTGGGTCATACAAATACCACAAACATGGTTTTCTAGAAGTGTGGTGAAATTATATTATGATACAACCATTACATGAAATCACTGCTCATACATACGCACATATACAATAACACACAAATATATATATATATATATATATATATATATATATAAATCTTTATAAATTCATAAATAAAAAATATTAAATAAAATTTTAAAAATAATTGAGTCGGATCTGGGGCGGGTCCACCTACTCCTAGACCCAACCCTATTTATTATTCGAGTCTAAGATTTAGACTCGAACCCGACATGCCAAGTCCAATTCTTGGACCCATACATGAACCAAGTCATGTCCGGGTCCCCTACTTCTTAGTTTGACTTTGCCCCTAGTTAGTACTGTGAGTCATAAGTTTGTTAGATCACATTGAGAAGGTAATTTTCGATTCCCAGTCTAATCAAATGGAGTGCTTCGATTCCTAATTTAGCTCCATAAAATCCTAATTCTCTTCGAAATGGAGGATAATGGTATTTTATTTTCATTCACATATCAAGATGGCATGATAGAAGATGGTAAGCTAGGATCAAGTCTCTCTTTGTAACTATAGATGATGTACCTCAAAGGCCAAGATTAAAGCAAATCTAAAATATCTCTACGCCTCTAACATGATAAATACTCCATTACTCTCACATTTTTAACTTAATTCATTTTTTTTCATTCCGAGGGTCATGCCCCTACCTAGTGTTTCCTCTCTCTCATATGAATTCTTTTTAGAGAAAAATGCCTCAGAAATGCACCCCTCTTATTTTCTCTCACCTTTCTTTCTCTTTCTCACTCTCTCGCACAACAACTCACCTTCTAAAGAGTGGCACAACCTCTTTTGTTGATTGTTGATATTTTCCATGAGAAGCATCTAATGATCCAGTGAGGGAAACCTCCATTGAAGCTCCATTAGAGTTTGGTCTCAAGCTTAAATGAAACCTTAGCAACATGGATACTAGATTCCTTGAAGAGATCATTATCAAGCTCCTTCATGAAACATTTTTTTAATGTCGGTAAATCCTCACTAACAAGGTAGGATGACCTAAATTCATCTTGATTTATGAAATCTTGAGTTTAAATTGGTCCATGAAGTTAACAATTTCCTTCTCAATTGATCGATTTAAGTTTGGAGAGATTATTTATAGTGCTTGTTGAGATTTAATTGGCTAAATTTCTATGTAATTTTTTTATCCAAATTAGCCAATTAATTTACTATCTTATTTGTTATTTTGGTGAGATTTTGAAAAGAAATTATACCCTAATCTCCATCCACATGATATTCTATTACTCACAAAAATTGATAGTACTTGGAGCCTTTTCTCCCATGTCCCCTCAATTGTTGATCTAATTTGCTAAGCCCGTTTATTTGTTGGAATGTGGCATTAAAATATAGATGATAAGATGCTTGAATGCTTCTCAATTTGATGTTGCTATTGGCCGATGTTTTATGCCATTAGAATTCATCCCATGATACATAGCTAAAACCCATAAACCAAGTAAAAATGAGTTCTATGTAAGGCTACCCATGATGCAATTAATTATGCACATGTAATATTTGTATTTGGTAGAAGAGGAGAGTTAATTTGAAGTGTACAACGTAATACCAAAGTTATGTATTATTTGACAATTAATCTTGTACGTTACTGTAATTTTGAGATCAAGTGTATTATCATGTATTCAATCAATCTCCCTGATATATGTTGCATCTTGGACTAAGACATGAGACTAATTAGAGTTTTAATTTTATTTTTATGCGTATTTGGAGCCAAGTTTGATAGCTAGAATTGTATAAGGTTATATAATTAAAGCATTGTTGTATTAAATTAAAGATAAATTTTTATGTTATGGTACTTGGACTTAGTCTTATACACTATCAATGTAGAAAGAAATGTTGACTGGAAGGAATGAAGGTGAAAAAGGAGGAAGAAGACCTTTTATAAGGCAATAATTAGCACATTTGAGCAAGCTACCCTTTCTCAAATCTTATAGGACCATGTTATCCTCCCTGTTGATTGGATTACCCATGGAAAAATGTAAAAAGAAAGGGCTAAAGTTCGAAATAATGGATAGCCTATCATATGGGTATAATGAATCCCAGATTCTAGAGGACCAAAGGCATATGGATCGTGCGGGGATAAAATATAATGCCTGAAGGAAACAAGAAGAGTAAAATAAAACAACTATGTAGCAAATTCTGAAAATGGAGCTCTATTCATAAAATGATTTTGGGATTATATTCTCTTACAATATATTCTAAAAGAAACTTAAGAAGAAGAAAAATTAAACTACTAGCTCCTTTTGATGGTCATTGCCTTGACTTCAAATACAAATAATTTTTGAAATCTGGGCCACTTTCCTTAGACCAGACACCATAATATTCTTCATTTGATCAACTGAATATTAGACTGATAGGATGATAGATCTGAGTTTGATTCCTTGATTAATTGAGGCAAGGGTCCTGACAAATTCTACCCCAAAGATGATTCAACCTTGTAGAAAGGTCTAAACTTCTAATAATTATTTGCAACGCCGGCTTTAAATCAAAAGAAACTAAGAAATAATTGAACTTAAACTAAAAGGAAAATTACATAAGTATTTTTTTTAGTTTTTGTTGTTACCAAAATACTGAATATTTTTAGTTATTACTGATATATTCTTTTTTGGACTTCATAACAATTTTTTTTAAAAAAAGAAACGAAACTACCTATTTTTGATTTTTCAAAAATCGAAATCATGCCAATTTTGGTTTGAAGAGAACCAAATTTTTTTTTCTCCCTCTTGTGGGTCCTCTACGTATTCTCTCTCTACCTCTCTCTCTCTTTGAAACACCTTTTCTTTCTCTCTAAACCCCTCTCTCTCTCAAACCCCCCTGTCTCTTAAACCCCCTCTCTCCCTGAAACCTCTCTCTCTAAAACTATCTTTGTTAATTAGAGAACCCTTCTCTATCTCATTGAAACCCTCTCTCTCCCCCTCTCAATCAGAGACCCCTTCTCTTCTTGAAACCTCTCTCTAAAACCATCTTTACTAATCGGAGAGCCGTTATCTATCTCTCTGAAACCCCCCCTCTCTCAATCAGAGATCCCCTGTCTCCCAGAAACGTCTCTCTGAAACCATCTTTACTAATCGGAGAGGCCATGGTTGTGGGGTTTTGAAGAGCAAACTGACGAAGGTTGGCCTCTGGTTTTTGGCCTGAAACTTGTCAGATTTGGGAGAGAAATTTTTTTTCGGTTTGTCAGTTTTTGGCCTGATTTCGGTTTTTGAAAAACCAAAAATGGTTAGTTTCGTCTTTTTTAAAAGAATTTGTTATGAAGTAAAAAAAACAGACATATCAATAATAATGGAAAATATTCGGTATTTTTTGTAATAATGAAAACTAAAATAGATATTTACGTAATGTTTTCTAACCAAACGATTGCATAAAATAAACAAAATATGCAATAGACTGGATATGACTTCTTACCAAGTGTAAGGCCTGCCGGCCTGAGACCAGAAGTAGAAGCTTTGGTCAGATCAAGATAAATTAAAGAATCCCCTTTACCATTCAAATAAATGCCTCCTCGAACTTAGAGATTTGAAGTGGAGTGAAGATCTCTATGGAGCTAAAAGTTTAAGCTATGAAAGTTAATGTATGAAATTCTACACTTAAAAGGTTATGAATGATCATGAATTGTAGGGAAAATCAATGTTTTTCCTAAACTAGAATTACGGCTCCTAAGGCAAATAGGAATTTATGATGAAAATGAAGCTAGTGTTTCTTAAGATTTATCCTAAGCTTTTGAAAGGTTCTATCTAAATCTCAGAACTCTTAACTTGTAGATACCAACACCTCCCCACCACTTGAATTGAATTTATTTATGAATTCTTAGACCCTAGAATACACCATTTTAGTACATGCTCAACCACAGTCATGCCCAAACCATAGTTTAGCCCAAAATATTCCCTAAAATATGCCAAGGATCCAAATATCCATTTTAGGAAACAAGATATCCTTATATGCCAAATATTCCCAATACCTACTAGAAATCTTGAGTATCAAATTTTAGGAGCCAAATATTACCAAACACCGAAAACGAGCTGGTTAGTATTTCAAAATCTCCAACTTTGAAAACCAGATTTCTAGAATAAGCAGTTTCTATAAGATGAAAAAGAGAAATTGCATATCACGATCAACTAGAAGTATCCATATCTAATCCGACCACCACCATCAGACTCAATGCAACCTTCTAATCAAACATTTAAAGGTTTGAAAGCAAGATCTTTTAGCACCGACGATATATGGTGTAGGAGAGAGAAAATCTACAATGCATATTGCAGTGCGGTCCATGTAATAACTCCATACGGATTCAAACCACTGCCTTCCTGTTGTATGGGGTATTTTGCCTATAAAAGGACTTTCGCCTTCCTGTTATATGGGGTATTTTGCCTATAAAAGGACTTTCGCCTTCCTGTTATATCTGGGGTATTTTGCCTATAAAAGGACTTTCTCCTGCTCATTTCAAAGAGCCTAGAAATGAACAAAAATCCAAACCCTAATCCCAAGTCAGAGAGGCCTCTAGCCCCAAAACCCTAGCTTTAGGCCATTCAAACCCCTAAATCTAGGATCCCATTCTAACCAAATTCAGATATTAAAAACACATTTCAATCAATCAAAAGCCCTAGATATAGAATATTTAGGCATCTCTCTCCCCCAGAGTGAATCATTCATTCAAGATTGTCCATCTTGAAGATCAAGGAGTAAAGACAAATCTTCACCGTCTGATCCTTGCTCAACTCTAGGTGTCAGGACTTAGGGTCCGGCCTTTCAGATCTCTTATTTTCTTTTCTTTATTGTTTTCCTTTAGTTCTTTAGTTTTATTTCCTATTAGATCTATTATTCCAACCTTCATTTTGTTTCTTTTATTCTTCATATTAGTTCCTTTAGTCTTATTAATAGTTTTATTCATCTTTATTTTCTGTAGCTATTCATCTTTATGTTTTGAATATCTCTTTATATTCTTAATTCCTGTTTTCATTTTTTGTTTTCTGTGTTTGTTTCATATTTCACACTGCTTAAGCCGGCTCGGCCATAGATCGACAAATAATAGGTTTTTCAAGGCTGATTTATTTGTAGATCTGAATTTAATAGGACCCACCTTTTTTGACTCATTTAAATAATTAGTTTACACATGTTCTCAAGCATATCAAAATTCTTCTATTAGTCAGGCAAGGCTTAGAATCACGTGTAAATGTAATTGTTATGACTAACAATTACCTTTTCATAGAAGAGGTAAGTGCTCTTGTTTATTTTCCTAAGCCCCAATACTAGTTTCGTATAAGCTACTCATATCTCTGAACAGATATAGCAACATGCAAGTGCATGTAAATGGATAGAGCAACATGATAGCAACCTGCATGTTCATATGAACGGATATAATAACTTGCAAGTGCACAATTGTACAATAAAATTATATAAAAATTCTATTCTATAGAATTAGCAAGTATTTATGGTATATTGCCTGTAAATACAAATTCTTTCTTTATAAACTTATGATTATAATATCAATTTCATCAATGAAGACGCGTAGTTATTCGGACATGGTATCAAGACACATTTATGACATGGTATTAGCGCTAGTTGGAGCAAATATATATACGTATATACAAAAATAAAAATAATGATTTTACGAGACCCTACTACACCCAGACAAATGATCACCATTAAATTTGGTATAGTATTCTAAAAAAATCAAATCCCAAATCAATGGGATAACTTTTTTAGAGTTTTAAGTCAAATTTAATTGGGGTCTTACATATATTGGTGTAGGAGGGTCTCATATCATTACTCTATATATATATATATATATATATATATATTATTTTATTTTATTTTTCTTCTAAAACGAGTTGTGTTGTTTTTCTGATTTAGGGCCTAATCTGTTCGCAAAATCTGACAAAGAAATTAGCACTTTCAAGCCACTGACAGGCTCCGGCAATGTCTCAATGGGATTCTGGGATCTATAAATGGGTCTTCTGTGATTTGTGATCCGTTGGGATTTTTGTCATTTGTGATCCGTTGGGGATTTCTCCATTTTTTTCTGTGATCTATATTTGGGCCTTCTGTGATCTCCATTTGCATGAGGATTAAAAGGGCTCGTTCTTTGACGCCCTCTTGATCTCCTTGAATATGCAGGCGGCATAATCTCCATGTTACTCCCTTGCTTCTCGCCCGCAGAGGTCCTTTCTCGCAATTTCCTTTCTGCAACTGAAATCCAATCTGGCTTCGGGTATTTTAATCTCCTTCTCTCTTCTAAAGAGTTTCTTTAATCTCTGATTGCGCCTGAACACGCCTCTTTCTCTCTCTAGAATGCCTATTTCTCTCTCTCTTTTGGGTATTTCTTTGGTGGTTTTGTTGGGGTGGTTTCGTTGGGCGCTTTGTCTTTATCTGACTTGGCAAGTTCCCTCTTTTACCACAAAAGTTATCTCGTACAAAAAGTAGGTGGGTTAGTGGTTCATATAGTTCCTTTGGTCTTGCACACTATATTACTTTGGTCTTACATTTGTTTAGTGCTTCTCTCTGTAGACTTCTGGCCTGCTCGTGCCTTCGAACTTGCACCTACTTAAGTCAATAATTTTTTTGTTCTCTATTTTTTTTTGCCCCTCGACTATAAGAGTTTGTCCATTACCTATTCAAATGGAAAAATCCAAGTCTTGTTAACTTGTACCTATTAAACTCAATAGCAACAACTACACTTTTTGGGCCTCATTTATCAATAATATAATTAATAGAAAAGGTCTCCTTGGATAAATAGATGGAACCCAAAAGAAACCTAATGAGCTGAAAAAATAGAAGAATGATGAGTAAATAATGTTAGAATTATAGCATGGTTGATGGGCTCATCAGAGAGTAACATATGGATCAATCTAAGCAACTTTCAAACTACCCGAGAAGCACAAATCTTTCTTTAGAAGATTTATAATCCGATTAACTAAGCACGAAAGTACTAGCTAGTATACGAACTCCGCTCCCTCAGACAGGGAGAGCAATCCATTCAGGACTTATATTCTTCCATGAATATGCATTAAGATTCTCTAGCACTCATGGAAACTACGATTGATGATGGTCCTGGTGTAGAAATAGTTGCAAACTCTTGACATGAATTTCAAATTATTGAATTTTTAATGACACTATGTCATGAATTTCAAAGTCCTAAAAATGCCCCGGTGCACAAAAACTCTCTCTCCACTCTGGATGAAGCTCTTTTTGAGTTAATTCTAAAAATGCCCTGGTGCACAGAAGATATCTCTCCATTCTGGATGAAGCTCTTTCTAAGCTACTTGTAGAAAAAACCAAGATTAAATCTTTTAGCTCAATTTTTAAGGGTGAAACAATTTTTGCTGCAACTAAACCTCAGAGATCAAATTAGACTAAACAATTTCAATGTAATTCGTATTATGTCCCTCAAAAGAACATGCCATCTGTTAGAAGAAATTATTGTAAAGAGCTTGGACACATAAAGTAGACTTGCCCAAAGAAAAATAAACCCATCTTTGCTAATGTCGCTGATACAAGTCAATCATTGAACAATTTCACTCTAACTCAAGGTGCATGTCACACCCTACTATTGCTCAGTAACACTTACAGTTGAACAAGTGCAGTCTATGCTTTCCCAGTTACATTTGACGTCTAAACCCATGCCTTCCTTCTCAGGTAACTCTCCTTCTACTTCTTGGCTGATCGACTCAGGCGCCTCTCATCATATGACATATAATGAGTCAATCCTAACTGACTATAAGTCTTTTTCTGATACTATTTATATTATTGATGGAGCTGCTATGAAAGTTTCAAAAATTTGCTCCATATCTCGTACTTCTAACCCTTCTGGTAAATTAAGGGTTTCTGATGTTTACCAAGTTTCTTCACTTGCCATGAATTTATTTTCTGTTGGTCAGATTACTCTTTCAAATTGTAATGTTATTTTTTTCTCCCTCTTGTTGTTATATACAAGATCGGCAGTCAGTGCAATTGATTGGGACTGGCGTAAAATTGGAAATTTGTACTACTTGAACTACATTCATATGCAAACATCTTCTGTCTATGTTGTTTCTATTGGTGATGACACATCTTTATGGCATCAACGTCTTGATCACATCTCTAGTTCTCAGTTATAGTTTTTATTCTCTCGTAATGTGCTTGGTAATATTGCAAATAAAAACTTTATTAATGTCCAACGCTGTGAAACTTGCAAGTTTGTTAATTCTCATGCTTTTCCTTTTTCTCAAAGCAATTCCATTTCATTTTCTATATTTGATCTTATTCATACTGATGTATGGGGCCCTACACCTATTTTATCTAAATGGGGATCACGATATTTTATAACTTTTATTGATGATCAAACTCATCATAAGTGCGGTTGCTTTATGAATAATCACACTGAATTTTATAAATCACTTAATTTTACTCATATGTATAAACCCAATTTTCTAGCAAAATTAAAGTGCTACGCTTAGATTCTATAGGCGAGTACATCGGTGGGTTCCTTAAAAACAAAATTGCTGACAAAAACATTCAACACCAAAAAACATGTCCTTACACTCAAAAACAAAATGGTGTTGTAGAACGTAAAAAATCCCACATATCTTAGAAATCACAAAAGCCCTTCTTTTGTCTACATATATCCCAAAAGAATTTTGGGCAAAAGCTGTTCGTACAACAATTTATCTCAACAACATCATGTCATCCTCCATTTTTTCTAGAGAGTCACCGTTCAAAAAGTTGTTCGCTCAATCACCCAATTATTCCCTTCTGCGTGAGTTCGGTTGTACTAGTTTTATATTGTTACTCTCAACTGAAAGATACAAGTTGTCTCCCAAGACTGTGAAATGTTGCTTCATAGGTTACCTTGATCACCAAAAAGGGTATCGATGCTATGACTCTGCAACCAAAAACTAAGAGTATCCCTACATGTTGTGTTTCTGAGCATCTTCCATATTTTTTAAAATAAAAACGATAACTCATCCTCTCACCTTTTTTTTTTGGGTTCCCTTTTCTGATTCTATTCCAAATTTTTCTAAAAATTCCACTCTTGTTCCTCAACTTCAAGAACAGGACGAAACTCAACCAATTTATGATGACAGTCCTAATCAAAAGCCTACACCTGTTGATCCTATATCGCTTCTGCTCTCAGACGAAGCACCCGTGTATTTATCCCACCTGCCTGACTTGCTAACTACAAAATCTGTTTACCTCGGCACCAAGTCTTTCTTGCTTCTGTTCATTCTTATTTTGAAGCCCAGACTTACAAAGAAGTTGTAAGTCAACTTGAGTGGCAACAAGTAATGACATATGAGTTAAATATTTTTTATTGCATGCATGCTTGGGACCTTGTACCTGTTCCAAAAGAAAATATTGTTATTTAATGTAGATGGTTATATAAAATTAAAACAAATGCATATGGTAGCTTTAAACAATACAAAGCTTGCCTTGTGGAAAAAAGTTACAACTAGCAATATGACATCGACTTTGTAGAAACTTTTACCCCTGTGGCTCATATGACTACTGTTTGTACACTGATTTCAGTAGCTTCCGTTCAGCAATAGCCCCTCTATCAATCAGATGTTAAAAATGTTTGTCTCAATGGTGATCTAGATAAGCGACTGTATATGAAGTTATCTCTTGGAGTTATGGATTTTCAAAAAAGGGTGCGTAAACTTTGACGGGCCCTTTATGGACTCAAACAAGCACCCTGTGCTTGGTTTGAGAAATTTCACAATAAAGTCCTTTTTGTTGGATTTCAACATAGTCATCACGATCTAGCCCTCTTCGTGTCTGAAACTTTTGAAGGGCAAGCCCTCTTGTTATTATATGTGGATGGCATGAATATTTCTGGTAATGATATGGGCACAATTCATAACATCAAACAGAAGCTCAATGGAACATTTGAAATGAAAGATTTTGGCTTTCTGCGCTATTTCCTTGGATTAGAGGTCGTCTATTCTTCCTACGACTATCTGCTTTCACAACTAAAATATGCTCAGAGATTGTTTCCCTAGCTCGACTAAAGGATGATACGAAGAAAGTTGATACCCCTATTGAAGTAAATGCCAAATTTCAGGCAACAGATGGTGAAGCTCTTCCTAATCCAACCTTTTATAAGTAACTGGTTGGAAAATTGATATATCTAACAATTTCATTCCTAGATATTGTTTTTGTAGTTCATATGGTCAGTTAGTTTTTGAGTGCACCGCATTCTATTCATCTCGTTGCCATGTTGCGCATCATTTGTTATATCAGGGATACCATCCACCATGCTTTATTTATCTCATTGTCTTCCTCACTTGAGCCCTGGGCCTCCACAGACTCCGAATTTTCAGTAAATTCAAGTGATCGCAAATCTACCATAAGATTATGCATTTTTCTAGGTGACTATCTTATATCATGGAAAAGCAATAAACAACAATGAATTGCTCAGTCTACTATGGAAGCTAAATAAATGGCTATGACACAAACTACCAATGAGATTGTTTAGCTACGTTGGCTGCTCAAAGATATGGGTGTCACCATTTCTGTCCCTACTCCATTTTATTGTGATAATAAGAGTGTTATTTTCAAAAAATCCAAAGTTTCATGAATGCACCAAACATATTGAAGTCGATTGTCACTATGCTCGACAACAATATTTGGCATGCACAATTTCTCTTCCATATGTGCCCTATGCCTCTCAACTCACAAACTTCTTTACCAAATATCATCCTTCGAATCACTTCTCACAGTTTTTTTCCAAACTCTCCATGATTCTTTTCAAACCATCTCGAGTTTGACGAGGAGTGTGAATAGATTTAACAACTCACTAGTGCATGTGAACGGATATAGCAATATGTGAACAAATATAACAACCCGCATCTGAATGGATATAGCAACCTGGAAGTGCACGATTGTACACTATCCTATAGATTTAGCAAGTATTTACTATATATTGCATGTATGTGCAAATTCCTTATGTATAAATCTATCATTGTAATATCAATTTCATCAATGAAGATTGTACACTAGCCTATAGATTTAGCAAGTATTTACTATATATTGCATGTATGTGAAAATTCCTTATGTATAAATCTTTCATTGTAATATCAATTTCATCAATGAAGAGACACAATATTCTCGCAATATCAACCATCCAACGTACGTGATAAATTGATGGATGGTAGATATGACTCTGTCCCCAGCTTTGAAGTCTGCCTTGTTTGTGAACTCCACAACTTTGAACTAGTTTCTTCCACTATCTATTGCCATAGTACTTTGCACTATAGTTGGTGGGAGTTTCGCATATGATACTAAGTAACATTACTATAGTTGCTAGAAATTTTGATACATGGTTCCGAGTGATTTTTACCGCTGACCAAAAAAATAAAAAAATAAATAAATAAATAAATAAAATAAATCGTATTAGATGGCTTGGTAGGTTATGAGTTCACAACCTGGTTTTGGGTTTTCAAATGGGTACCAATTTTATTGGTTCTATTTTGCCACATGATCATGAAATTTGTATCTCTTAACTGATTGTGCCACGTGGATGTGCTATAAGTGACCACGCCTAGGCCTAGCCCGAATTATATAAATATAGGGAAATTTTTAAAAACAAAGTGTATAAAGAAAGTTCATGCTGGGCACGGCCTAAAAATGCTTTGGCACTGCCAAAAATGGTATGGAGCAGGCCCTGAGGCCTTAATATGTGGCCTGAACCTGGCCCAAAACTGTGCCTTGCCCAAAAGCTTGTGGGCTGGGTTGGGCCCATTAACAACCCAAATATCATGTTATATTCGTCTGCCGTGAATTCAGGTAGATTGAATTTCCCAATAACCATAACATCGAGATGATTAAGGGTGTGTTTGTTTGTGAAAGTTCCCTCTTACCAAAGTTTAGAACCCTCAGCTTCCATGGGTTAACATGGAAGTGGCAGTCTCCTAAAAAAATGTGTATACCCAGTACCATGTTATATTTTTTCCGCAAAGAATTCATATAAGTTAATGTCCCGATAATCATGTCACCACGGAGAGTAAGGTGTGTTTGTTTTGTGAAAACTCAAAGTTTAGAACCCGCCGCTTCCATGGGTTAACATAGAGTAAGAGTCCCTTAATAACAATGTGTATTGATTTTGTTTCCAGGGACATTGGAAATTGCAACTTATAAATAGTGGTTTCTACTCTTGTGTAACAAAAACGAGAGTGCTACAGTTGTGGAAACCGAACACACATGCCTTTAATCTCCAATAACCATACCTTTAATCTCCAATAACCAGGTTAGAAGTAGGCATCTTTCCCATTGCTTTGTTCTTTGGAGGGTTCATAATTCTATTTTCTTGAGTTGCATTCCATGCAGGACTAAATATGTCAACCACAGTGTGCCAAGGCAAAGAGGTGGTGTTTGAGCATGTTTCCATAGAGTAAAATGCATTGACTGATGGATTGGCAAGATGTGAAGCACAAGCTCAAGCTTGGAATAAAGATGTCTTTGTAAATTTTTTATGTTTTTTTATTGATATTTTGTATTGATTGATGATGTAATTTTGTTTTTAATGATTTCTCTGCATTAAAGTGATTCTTGTAAACAAAAAAATACATATGTCAACATATATAGCAATTCGATGTTAAAAATCCATTTTTGTTTCTTACAAAATATCACTATTTTTTTGTTAATCGATTACATCTGCCACAGTTCAAAAATAACAGCAAAAACAGTAACATTTTTATAAAAAACCTTAAAAATTCTTTATTTTGATGTTTTTAGAAAAAGTTCAAAAATACTTTCCTATATAAGTACATCCAAATTCAAAAAAAATTGGAACTTTTTTTTTTGTTTTAAAAATAATTAAAGAAATAACTTACTACATATTTTCAAGATAATATAGAACTTTAGCTGAATTTTTATCAATAGCTTAAATTGATAACATAGATGTTTAACTAAATATATTCAAGGTAATTTTGAATAACAAATCAATTGAGATTAGCTAAAAAAATTCATCAAAATATTTTCAAGCCAAAAAAATGTTCCAAATTCCAAGAAAAAACGTATTCTCCAAAAATAAAATTAATACCAAAAACAATTCTAAAAAAAAAATACATTCCCTAGAAAAATAAGTGAAAATGAATCTTAAGTAGCTTAAAAAGTTAGTGCAGTTGTCCCCACAGTGGAAAATTTTGTAGAAGAAGACGATGAAAGTAAATTCAAATGTCATAAGATTCTTGATACAATCATTGAAAAATATTAGCCCATTGACTAGTAGTAAAAAAGAGAACAAAAATAGACAGCAAAGCTCTTTGTCTAGGTTCATTTGCCCCAAAAAGAGAGAGAATAAATACCATCACTCATCGATGAGAGAGAGAACTATCACTCATCTTTTTCTTTTTTTTTAACCACCAAAAAATATTGAGGAGAGAGAAATTCTAGGCCCAGATTCCTCCATAATTCTTGTCTCTTGTGAAAATCCCCGGTAGATGACAGAGAAATTGTTATGCCCTAGAAATCCGTTATTTTTTTCGAAATGCCCCCACTTCCCCTCTTTTTTGTGTGACAACAGAATTCCGGACTTCTTGAAAGTCTGAAGTGTTATCTAAAATTCTAGAGAGAAACACTTCGAATTTCGGACTTTAAAAGTCTGAAGTGTTATCTAAAAATCTAGAGAGAAACACTTCGAATTTCAGACTTTGAAGTCTGAAGTGTTATTTGGAACTCTAGAAAGAAGCACTTCAGACCTTCGAACTGATTGGATTTAGGACCATGAAAGGTCTAACTCCAAGAAGTCCTTTTTTTTTTATAGTTCAGCAAGGAAAGGGATCTTCAACCCGTGGCAAGAATGAAACTTAAGATGTTATATTGTGGTGTCATGCTGCCCCAACCACCTTACCTTGAGCCCATTCCTAATTTTTTTAGACTCTCTAAAATCATTGTCAAATCTGACCTTGTGGGGGTATTTTGCAAAAAATTAAAGAAAAAGCAAATGGGATATAAACACGAAAAACAAAACTTAAAGGGGATTTTTATAAGGGCAAGCTTTCTATGCTTCCCCTGTAGCATAAAACTTATATACTTCCCCTTATCCAACCGTCCATATTGAATGGAGGGCTTAGAATGTCCCAATCACAATGTCACGTCTCTACACTATTTTTTTTTTTTTTTTTTCTATAAGCTATTTTGACACCAAATTTTGAACATCCAATCCCCTATTAAATTTGCACTAGCAAAAAATATAAAACAAATAATTTTCAAAAAATTAAATGATCAAAATACCCCTGAAAATTTCAAGAGGTATTTTGGTCTGTAAACAGGCTTTGGTAGTAACTGACAGGATTTGCTCAGTAAACAGGTTGTTTATCATAACAAACTGTAGTAAATTGGCATAACAAGCTTTTACAAATCATAACACGCTGTTACAAACAAACTGTACTTGTAAATAACAAACTGTTACAAACAAACTTAACAAACTGTTCCAAACGGTAATCAAACTGTTACAACCTATTAAAACAAACCAACTTAAAGTACTTACAGAAGTACTTATAGTCTGCAGATACAATAGCTAGAAAATGACCTCCATTGGGATGGGCAGTAACTCGGAAGGTCTTTGTAGTTTCAATCACACATAAAACTGAAAACTAAAAGGGTAGAGAAGAGAGAAGAGGAGAGAGAAAAGACTTGGCTTCTAAGGGTCTCTGAAATATAGCTTTTAAGCTTGGACTCTTGAAACTCTACCTCCATCGAATGGCCTTCACTTCCTTTTATAAAGGCGGATCTCAAACTTGCATTCAATTTCTTTTGTTGCAGGTGGCAGGTATCTACGTTGTCTGTTCAGGTGGCGGTCATCCAAGTGGTTCCTTTATTGAGTGTGGGAAAGAGGGAATCGGCTTTGGCTAGGGCGCGACAGGTATCTGGTCGGTGATGGTTTACTTTTGGTGAGTACGGGACAAAGGGAATCTGCTTTGGCCAGTGCAGGACAGATGTCAACAAAGGTAGACAGGTGGCAAGATTCTTTTAGGTAAGTGGAGGTTTCTGTTGGTAATTTTGTCGGTACCCTCTTTTAGGAATCTTATTATTCTAGAAAGTTCTGGAAGTTTCTGGAAGGTTCTAGAGGTTTCTGGAAGGTTGTTTTGGATATTGTCAGGTCTTTGGCCTTTTTTTGGGTTTTAGTAAAGGGTTTGCTTTTGCGAGAAGCCATGAAGAGTCTGGGCTTCTTCTTCTTCGTCCATTGTCTATTCTTCTTCATTCTGAGTACTTTTTGTTACTACCTCTTCTTCAAAGATCTGAAGCAATTGATTTTCTACTTCCTTTTTGTGGCCTGTGGATTTCTCTTTTTCATTTGTCTAATATATTCTGCCAGATTATTTGGTTATCATATGTAAAAGCTCCCAATGCTTCTGGAATCTTTTTCATTCTTATTTTTTTTGGCTTCAAATTTTCATAAACAAATATGTCCCACCATTTTATAGATATTTTCTTTCCTATTTTGTAAATATATTCATAATTGTTAGAAGTATTATTGGTTATGGCATATTGCCACCTCATTATCCAGGGTATCTGATACATGGAAGTAAAGTACAAATGGTAATCGACATTAGGGTCTTTCCCATTATTGTCCATGAATTTTGATTGAGACATTTGTAATTCTTCAGGTAAAATTTGAGGGACTAATCCCCAGGTAGAAAACCAATTCCTGAACCAGTTGGGAAATGGTTCAGTTATATGCATCTTGAATTGTATAAACCAAATGTGAGAGTTGTAATTATTTTGAAGGGTTAAAACTTTGTGCCAAGCATCAACATATTCTGCATGTCTGTAATATTTATTTGGGAAATCTTGGGCTTGCAATTTCTTTGCTCTCGAGGGTTCTGACCCCATTCACTATAGGGTAATATTTTTTGAATTTGTATTTTGGAATATGCTATCATTCTGGTATTGGGTTGATGATAATGAATAATTGAAACAGAACTAGTTTCTAACAAAATGGCCTCATACCATTCTCTTTTTTTAATTCCATTGGAAGGGTTCAAATTATTATGTAGGTAAATATTTGCAATCTGGTTAGGATCTTCCATAGCATGGCGATCTTCTATAACCATTTCTACTACAAATGATGTATCTACATGTTGAGATCTTTCTATAGAAGGTGTTTTTCTAGGTGTTGGTGACTGCATAAAGACAATATTTGGGTTTTGAGAAGGGCTTTGTTGGCTAGAATATTTAGGATAATTTGGGCTGGTTGGAGAATAGGGTAGGCTAATTAAAGGTGATCCAACAGAATGAGATGGAACTATATCTATAATTTCTTTCCTCTTTTGGCTATTTCTATGAGTATCCATTTTATTTTGATGAAATAATATTAATGCTAATGGTTGCTGCTCAAGTTCTAGTGGTAGTAGATTCCTTCCCCCCCTGCAAAATTCACATGTAAGAAAGTCAAGGAGATAGTTAGTAGATCCACGGAGATGCTCAATTCTAAAATCAAAGGATGACAAAATAGCTTACCAGCGAGCAAAAATTTGTTTTGAGACAAGATTTTGAACATCTTTTAAAAGAATGTCTTTAGCAAACATATAATCTGTTTTTATTAAAAATGGAGTATTAAAAATATCGCTTTGAAATTTGGTTACACAATGAACAATAGCTAAAATTTCTTTATTTACCCTGGAATAGTTTTGTTGGGTACTATTCCGTGATCTAGAAGTATAGCGTACTAATTGTTCAGGGCCATTATCAAGTTGTTGTTTTAATACGCCTCCTACCCCGAGTTCAGAGGCATCACATTCAATGATCTTAAAAGCATTAGGATCTGAAAGAACCAAGCAAGGAAGTTCCTTTGCTTTGCTTTTAAGGATTTTAATGGCATTAGTATGCTCATCCATCCATTTCGAAGGATTCTTTTTTAGCCTGTCATACAATGGTTTAGCTATGAGTGCTAGATCTTTAATAAAATCGCCAATATAATTCAAACATCCTAAGAATCGTTGTAATTCCGTTTTATTCTGGATTATATCAGAAAATTTATTTGAAAATTCAATTGCTCTGTCTATTGGGATAATGGTTCCTTGGAAAATGTTGTTTTAGAAACCTGATTTCGGTTTGACAGAGGTTCATTTTTCTTGCAGAGACTACCAAACCTGCATACTTTACCGTAGTCAGGAAGATATTTAAATGCTTAAAATGTTGATGAATATGCTCTGAAACAATTAGTACATCGTCAATATAAACAATTATGAATTTCATATATGGATTAAATATATCATTCATAATTTTTTGAAATTCAGAAAGAGCATTTTTTAATCCAAACGGCATTACATTCCATTCATTATGTCCAAACGGGACATTAAATGCAGTTTTGTATTTATCTTTGTCATGTATTTGTATTTGCCAATACCTTGATTTAAGGTCAAATTTTGAGTAAATACAAGCATTAATAAGTCTATGTAGTAAATCTTTCTATGTAGTAAATCTTTCTTATTAGGTATAGGATATCGTATCCATTTTAATATTTTATTAAAGGGTTTATAGTTTATAACTAATCTAGGGACTCCCCTTTCTTTTTCAATTGCGTTTTCTACATAAAATGCAGCACAACTCCAAGGTGCCGAGCTTGGTCTTATTAAATTCTTTTTTAATAGATCATCTATTTCTTTTTTACAAATTTCTAGCAATCTATAATTCATTTGTATTGGTCGTGCCTTTGTAGGTATTTTATTTTCTGTAAATCCTTCTTCATAAGGCAATTCTATCATATGCTTCTTCCTATTCCAAAAAGCATTTGGTATATCACTACAAACTTCCTGTTTTAATTTTATTTTGATTTCTTCAATTTTCTTTTTTATTTCTGGAAGTAAAAGATCTTGTTCTATTTTTTTGTATTTAAGTTCTTCTTTAAGATGATAGAGGAATTTTTCTTTGTTTTGAACAATTTGTTTAACATGATTTATTTCTTTGATTTCTGGTTTATCTATGAATTCAAATTTAATCCGATTACCAGCTAGGTTTGACTCTATTCCTATATTATTAATTCTTAAAGGATAAAGTAGGCTCAAGACGGGTGTTCCTAATATTACTGTCTGACTTAGTCCTTTGACCATAATAAAGGGTATTTCTAAACAAGTTCCATTATCACAAACAACAGCATTGGATAATTTATAATTTATTATTAACTACTACCATCAGCAGTATTCAATATTTGTGTTGTTTTATCAAAATATTTTGTAGGAACTAAACCTTCATTTATACAGTTTAAATCGGCACCTGAATCTATTAATGCTAAAGATTGAAAACTATATTCATTTTAAACTACAATTTTTACTAATGTGAACCATTTTTGTGTAATTACTCTATTTATTAAATTTAAGGAAATATTTTCTTCTTGGATATCTTTTTTAATTCCAAAGGATTCTGGTAGATCAGGTTTTATTGGTTTTAGTTTGTGAGATTCTATTAATTGATCAAATTCTAACTCATCATTTTCTGAAATAGTTTCTGAGAATTCATTATGTAATTCTAATATTCTAATTCTTTTTTTAAGTTGCTGGACTTCTATTTTTACTTCATTTATTTCTTGTTTTAGAGCTGCAGTAGTTGGTTCTCTTTGAATTGCCTCTTTCTTGCTTGCCCTTTTTAATATTTCAGAAAAGCTATGTACATCTAGAGGTTTGAGTAATGGGGTCGGCTTATTTTTGGCTTTAATTATTTTCAGATATTGTGTTATTGTTTCTCGTTTTTCATTAGGATCAGGTATTTTATCTATTAAATCTATTATTAGATTTTCTTCGTTGGTTAATTTATTGCAGGAGCATTCTTCCATTTCGTCATCTATTTGCTCATCCGAACTGCTCCATATTAACTGTTCATCTTCAATGTTTCCTACTAGTGAACTAGAACTTGTATCTTCTATAGAACTATCCTTTGAATCATACATTTGTATAATATCATATATTTTATTTCTAATGTTTTCATCTAATATTAAACTGTCTATTTTTCTTTTTACTTTGCAGCTGTTCTTATAATGCCCAATTTTTCCACATTTGTAACAAACAGGTAATTTTTTCTTTCCCTTTTTATATTTATTTTTTAGAGAAAATCGTTTTATAAATTTTTGTTTTTTATGTTTTCTGGGTTTTGACATATTTTTGTTTTCTATTTTATATTTTTTCTTTTTATATGTTTTATTAGGAGAGGTATCTATGCTATATCTGAATTGTTCACAAAAGTCTTCTAATTCTTTTTTTCCTGTCATTTTTTGTTTATCTAATTGTCTTTTTAATTTCATATCTGTACATAAGGCTAGGCCTTCGGCACAGATTTCGGCTGACAGTTCTCCTAAAGTATAAACATAGTATGGTATTATGCCCCCATTTTTACTTTTAAGACGATTACGGACCTTTTCAGCAAAGAGATGAGGTAAACCGGCTATAAATTTTTCTTTTCAATGATCTAAATTACTATATTCTCGGGTTAACAATCGAGAAAAGAATACATCTTTGTACCATTTATAATGTGATAAAGTATGACATTTTAAATTAGAAAGTAGATCTTCAGATCTTGCTTTAGGAGTGCGGTACTTCCTACAAAATGAAGAGTTATTGTATATATGAGTGTACTGACAGCATCACTTTCGCTGTATAAAATATCTTGACCAGTTTCATTTTTGACGGTCCATTGCCTAGTATTATTTAAAATTTGATCTTTTGATATTTCACTTAGGTGGAAATCCCACAATCCTCTCAACCATCCCGTGAATCCATAAACAATGGCTTTTGCGACCTCTTCATCATGATTTCATGCCATCTTACAAGCCGATGCATACATCGTCATATGTTTCATTATATTTAGAATTTGGTGTTCAGACATTCCATCTATATTCTAATTAACTATTGTTCTTCCTGAATAGGAAGTAGTATGGGAAATTATATCTTCTTCAAACTGAATGTCTACAGGTGTAGGCCTGGTATGATACATTCTAGCATTAGCTACAGGCCTCCATTTGGTTCCATATGATATTCTATTAATATCTTGAGTTTCTTCAGTGAAAGCAATTTCCATATTTTCAATCGTATTACTTATTACTGGCTCTTCTTGAAGAGTTAGAGCTTCTGATTCTTTGATAACAATTCCTTTTCCTTTTTTGTCTTTTACCTCGGTACTTGATTCTTTTAAATCTAGATTGGATAATTTTGATATTAATTGGTCTATAAGATCTGTATGATCGCCTTGAGTTTTGAATCTGGTTTTATTTATTTCCGGAGGTGGTTTAAATAATATTGTTTTTCTTTTTTCTTCTAATTTTTCATGAGGTTGTCTTATCATATTTTCTATCCTAGAAGAATGTTTTCCTAAAGTTTGTAGGTATAAATTGGTATAATTATTTTGTTCTATTATTTGAGGTAGTAATTCTATTCTCTACATATGTTCGGTTGGTATTTTATATGGAAGGGCTCTAGCTTCTGTTATAGTTCTTACATCTGAATCTTTATCTTTCTGAGTTCTTTTTATTATAATTCCTCCCTTTTCTGGTGGATGTATACTAGTTATTTGTCCTCCTTCTATCATGTGAAACGTTTGGTACTGCTTTTCTAATGTATTTATTTCAAAATTTGGTACTGGTATTACTTTGTCTTTTAAAATTATCTTTAACCAACTAAAGAACCCTACATTTTGTTTTTCCTTTTTTATAAACTTGTTATATTTCTTTTGAAATATGTCTATTAGTTTCTTTTCAAATGTTTCCAAATACCATTTTCTTAATTCAGTATTTCGTCAGATAGATAATCATTTTTTAATTCTTTTAAATTTACCTTTTCTTCTCTTTGTAGGGTTAAGATTTGGAAATCTGGATCTGAGAAGGTTTGATCGCTACTTCCTATTACTTTATACTGAGGTATGTGAATATTACTTCTTGTCCTGGCTAAGCCTTGAATCTTATAATCTTGATTTATTGCAGAAGTGGAACTCGTAGCGGGCTCAGGGTTTTTCATTCGAGGGTTTATAACTGAGTCATCTTTTATTTTTAATTTAGTTTGTCTTTGATTTTCAAATTGGATTTCTATTTCTCCGTCAGGATGTTCAATGATTTTTTCTGGATCTTTGTTCGTAGGAATATTATAATGCTGGTTCTCATTATATACTGTCGAATTTGATGGTAATATTATTTGAGACCAATCAACAGATTTAGGAATAATTGTATTAGATTTTTCATACATTTGGACATAAAATATTCATTACTTTACAACAGATTCTGTGTACTAACGCTATATTCTGAGATCCAGAATTCATGTCAAATCCTTGTGTTTTTAAATTAAGAGTTAATACTATTAATATGTTTGGATCACTAAGTGATACAGAATAATTGGGAAAACAATTAAAGTACACTGGTCCACTACACATACTTGATTCGACTATTCCTAATAATGAATCTGAGAATTTATTATGTCTATTGTCCCATATGCATGCTAGTATAGAATTATTAAGCCCTAACCTAGTAAGTGGTTTTATAGCTGCTTTTATAAGTCCTATATGTAAATATTTATAATCTTTATCTTTATGTGATTGAATTATTTTATTTGTTAATAATTGAAAGTCTTCTTGTTCACTAGTAACTGACAGGCTTTGCTCTACCGTTTTTATAGCATATCCTATTTTTAAATTGAAAGATCCTTTCTTATATATATCTGTGATAGGTACCTTTGGTATATTCCAGTTCTGAATTTGTTTTTCTATTTTCGATTAAAACTTCTTCTTTATTTTTTACTCTAAAGGTATTATTAGATGTAGATAACTTCTTATTAGCTAGATTCCTAACGAAATTTTTCATTAAGAAATTACGGATAATGACCTTTAGTCAACCTCTTATGTCTCTTTTCGACCTCAGCGGCTCTTCTTGGCCTTAACGGTCTTTCTGGACAGGGCGACAATAGTTTTAACTCTCGGACTAACTTCTTTAATGGAGAAATTTAATTAGGTTTCAACCCAACAAGAGGTTAAAACCAACTTCTAACAGTCCTTAGAATAAAGTTTCTATTGGCTCTGATACCATAACATACAAAGATCTACGAAATGAAACTTTATTCTAAATATTTATGAAAGCATTCTAATATATCCGAAGTAGATTAATACAAATAAGATAATAAAGATAGAAAATGGTGCTATATCAAGGATAATCCAAGTAGTATAGGTATTCTGTCTAATTTTAACACTAAATATTGCTTTTAGTTGCATAATAAATCTTAAATTATAATACAAATGTAAAACAAACTGTTACAAACAGTAAACAAGCTGTTTATCATAACAAACTGCAGTAAACTGGCATAACAAGCTTTTACAAATCATAACAAACTGTTACAAACAAACTTAACAAACTATTACAAACGGTAATCAAACTGTTACAACCTATTAAAACAAACCAACTTAAAGTACTTACAGAAGTACTTACAGTTCACTGATACAATAGCTAGAAAATGACCTCCATTCGAATGGGCAGTAACTCGGAAGGTCTTTGTAGTTACAATCACACATAAAACTGAAAACTAAAAGGGTAGAGAAGAGAGAAGAGGAGAGAGAAAAGACTTGGCTTCTAAGGGTCTCTGAGATATAGCTTTTGAGCTTGGACTCTCAAAACTCTGCCTCCATCGAATGGCCTTCACTTCCTTTTATAGAGGAGGATCTCAAACTTGCATTCAATTTCTTTTGTTGCAAGTGGCAGGTATCTACGTTGTCTGTCCAGGTGGCGGTCATTCAGGTGGTTCCTTTATTGTGTGCGGGACAGAGGGAATCGGCTTTGGCTAGTGCGGGACAGGTGTCTGGTAGGTGATGGTTTACTTTTGGCGAGTGCGGGACAAAGGGAATCTGCTTTGGCTAGTGCAGGACAGATGTCAACAAAGGTGGATAGGTGGCAAGATTCTTTTAGGTAAGTGGAGGTTTCTGTTGGTAATTTTGTCGGTACCCTCTTTTAGGAATCTTATTATTCTAGAAAGTTTTGGAAGTTTCTGGAAGGTTCTAGAGGGTTCTGGAAGGTTGTTTTGGATATTGTCGGGTCTTTGGCCTTTGTTTCGGGTTTTAATAAAGGGTTTGCTTTTACGAGAAGCCATGAAGAGTATGGGCTTCTTCTTCGTCCATTGTCTGTTCTTCTTCATTCTGAGTACTTTCTGTTCCTGCCTCTTCTTCAAAGATCTGAAGTAATTGTTTTTCTAGTTCCTCTTTTATGGCCTGAGGATTTCTCTTTTTCATTTGTCTAATATTCTGTCAAACCAAAATCAGGTTTCTAGGACATAACATTTTTCAAGGAACCATTATCCCAATAGACAGAGCAATTGAATTTTTAAATAAATTTCCTGATATAATATTGAATAAAACGGAATTACAACGATTATTAGGATGTTTGAATTATATTGCCGATTTTATGAAAGATTTAGTACTCATAGCTAAACAATTATATGACAGGCTAAAAAAGAATCCTCCGAAATGGACGGATGAGCATACTAATGCCATTAAATCCTTAAAAGCAAAGCAAAAGAACTTCCTAGCTTGGTTCTTGCTTTTAAGATCATTGAATGTGATGCCTTTGAACTCGGGCTAGGAGGCGTATTAAAACAACAACTTGATAATGGCCCTGATCAATTAGTCTGCTATACTTCTAGATCATGGAATAGTACCCAACAAAACTATTCCACGGTAAAGAAAGAAATTTTAGGTATTGTTCATTGTGTAATCAAATTTCAAAGCGATGTTCTTAATACTCCATTTTTAATAAGAACAGATTGTAAGTCTGCTAAAGACATTCTTTTAAAAGATGTTCAAAATCTTGTCTCAAAACAAAGTTTTGCTCACTGGCAAGCTATTTTGCTATCCTTTGATTTTACAATTAAATATATATATATATATCAGAAAAAGCTAACAATAGCTGGACAGCTATAATGAATAGTAATATAGGTGGAATCATAGCTATCAGATCTTCATCATATGGTTCAGAATTCATATCACTATATGAACTTTAATATTTTTTCAACAAATCGGATCATAATGAAAATTTAGACATATATACTAAAAATAGGGTGCACAATTAAAACTATATAAAAAATATTTCTCAAAATATAAAATGATCAGAGTACCCCTGAAATATGATGTGGGTAATTTGGTCATTTTAAATTATTAAAAATAATGTATTGATATTTTTTATATGGTTCTCAATAGTATTAGGTATATACACCCAAAATTTTATCTTAATCAGATTTATAAAAAAAAATTAAAATTAAAATAGTGATATGTATTTTGAATCACTTGATGAAGATTTGACGTTTGAGATTCCACCTGTATTACTATTCATTATTGTTGCCCAGCTATTTTAAGGTTCACACACACACACACACACATATATATATATATATATATATATATATATATATATATATATATATATATATATATATATATATATATTGCAATGGTTGATTCATAGTATGATGCAACTACACTTCTAGAAAACCTCATTTGTGGTATTTGTAGGACCCAAAATTTTGCACACATCTCTTCATCTCAATAATCAATCCCAAAAGAAAAAAAAAGTTCAAATTGAGTCCTAGATATAGTCAAAATGAGTCCCCTCCAACAATAAATCTAGATCATTCATTTAGTGAATTTCAAGATTTTAGCCTTTACCAACTCAAAATAAATTGTTTTTTTTCTAACATTGTTCCTCTCATGATAATAAAGCCATCTACAAAAACTGGAAAATAAAAAATCCTTCTAAGGCCTAGATCTATGCATCTTATCAAAATGGACGGCCTATGATAATTAAGTTAAAAAAATACTTTATAGGTTCCGTTTATATATATATATATATATATATATATATATATATATATATATTGAGATCGTTCATTAGAATGAAAGGAGTGTATATTTTTTAAAATTTGTATCAAAGATATGGCCCTAACATGGTTTTTTAAGGTTGTTGCATTATATTACTATACAACTATTGTATGAGATCAATGCTTATATATACATATATGTATGGAAAAATCTGGGGTTAGCCCACTAGCTCATATATACATATGAGCCCAATAGCCCAGATTGAATATGGGCCGATCTAACGATCACAGATGTCATGTAGTGTTTGAATTTTTAATTTTTTTCTACAAATTCAAATTACTTGAAATTTTACGTGTGTATTTTTCTCATCAAGGCACACCTAATAAAAACATAAAAAAAATTATTCATAATAAAAATGATCAAAATACCCTCCAAATATTTTCAGAGGTATTTTGTTAAATTTATTTCATGTAAATTTTTTTTTATATATTTCAAATATTCACCTATATTTGATGAACACAAGCTTAAAATTTCAAGTGGTTTTGATTCGTAGAAAAAAATATAAAATTTAAACACTACCAGACATCTATAATCGTCAGATCGGCCCAGATTTAATCTGGGCCGTTGGGCTTATATGTTTATATGAGCTAGTGGGCTAATCCCAGCTTTTTCATACATATATATATATATATATCAGTTGTTAGCCCACAGGTTGACTGCTACCATGTTAGCTAATGGCCCAAATTGAATCTGGGCCAATCTGATGATCACGACCTTATTTTGTATTTGTTTTTTTTTTTACAAATCCAAATCACTTGAAATTTTAGGCTTACATTGTACTCCTCAAGGCACATCTAATAAAAATATAAAAAAATAATTCGAAAAATATAAATTGACCAAAATACTCTCAAAACGTTTTAGGGGTATTTTGGTCAATTTATATTTTTTGAATTATTTTTTAAAATAATTTTATTAGATTCTAATATGTTTTTAGAATAGAAAATTAAAATTTTAAGTGATTTAGATTTGTATAAAAAATATTAAATTCAAATACAAAATGAGGTCGTGACCAATGGAATGGGCCCAGATTCAATCTTGACTGTTAGTTGACAGGATCGTTTCCCATATATATATATATATATATATATATATATATATATATATACTACAAAATGCCTATAAAAGAAAATGAACAGTGATTTCGCCTACCCTCATCACCATCCAAACTTCATCGCATGATCATAGTTGTCCGGTAGTGTTTTATTTTTTATTTTTTATTTACTTATCCGAATGATCTGAAATTTAGAAAGTCTGTACATCTTAGTGAAGTGCACCTAAAAAAAATATGAAAAATTAATAATTTGTAAAATAACTTGACTAAAATACCCCCATAAATTTTCAACGGTATTTTGGTCATTTTATTTTTTTCGAATTATTTTTTTCATATTTTTATTAGTGCGCTTCACTAAGATGTACCCACGCTCCAAATTTCAAGTAATTTGGATTTGTAGAAAAAAAATGAAAATTGAAATACTATTAGACAACTGCGACCGTTTTGCGAAATATTTTTTTTCATAATTTTATTAGGTGCGTCTCACTAAGATGTACACAAGTTCTAAATTTCAAGTAATTTGGATTTGTAGAAAAAAATAAAAAATGAAATACTATCGGACAACTGTGACCGTGCGTTAAAGTTTGGATGGTAATGACGGTAGGCAAAATCACTATTTATTTTCGCCTGTAAGCGTTGGGAAGAGTTTATATATATATATATATATATATATATATATTATGTAATATATATTTAATATAATAACTATATAATATGTTTATATGTTATTTATAATATAATCATATAAATATTATATATTATATATTATATGTTATATTATATTATATTATATATTTATAATTATTTTATGGAAAAAGTTTATATAAGGTTGCAACCTTAAAATGTAGAATTACATATGCACCTCAAAAATCCATCAGAAAATATTGTTTTAATGTTGAAAAAACCTCTAATTGATCATCTCGACATCGAGATGTATGAATATGAAGAATAAAAAAGATTTAGAATCTCAAAAATAATACATCTTGCAATACATTTTCTAAACCATCCATTTTCAATATTCTTATATGTTTATATATCTACTTGATTTGAACCACTTTTGGAGTTTAAAATTTTATAATTAGATATGAAAATAGATTTTGAGATAATCCTAAGAACGTTTTTCACCAAAATTATATGTTATGATAAAATTTGGAGGTGCGCTTTAATTGGATTGTTTAAAGTTGCAACCTTATAGAAACCACACCCTTACTTTTTTTATGTAATTTATATTATATAATATATATTGATTACATATTATATATATATATATATATATTACATATAATATGGTAATATTATTATTTTGGCTTACTACAAAAAAAAGGTTTGAAGAGTGAATATTTATAAACAAATCAATTTAAAAAAAAAAATGCGGATTTTATTTGGGACGGGTCACAATATGTCTCGGTTTGCTGGGCTAGCTTGGCCCGTTAGACCAATTTATCAGCCTTTACAGGCCAAATTGGCCAAGTCCCGAGGCCCGGTAGTGTCCAAAATCAGGCCCAGCCTGGACCATTATCAGCTCTAATTACAGACATGTACTATCACCCATTAGGGCTATGTTGACAACTATCTAATTGTTGACATGTAAAGCCAGGCTCAATTCAAACTGGTAGGGTAATACTGGTGATGGCCATAGAGGCACCTTCAGGTTAGTGCTCACCTGCTCACAGAGGGGTGTGAGTGCGTACATGAGAGAGAGTGTGATGTCCAACTACTTTATAATAGGGTATAGGAGTTAGTAGTTGATCAATTTCTTGATGCGATGACCATGTTGGAAGATGTGTATATTTCCAATTCTCAGCAGGATGAGATTATTTGGGATTTAGAAAATGAAGATATGTTTATTGTCAAATCGCATGTTTTTTCATGATCGAGGGGGTTTTGTTCAATATCGAGCATACAAAGTGGAGTTAGTTATCAGTTTTTAAATAAGGTTGGGGACTTTATGAAGTTGATGTTTTTGGCTAATCTCCCGAATTTATTCAAGTTGGGAATAGTTAAATGTAGGCCGAAAGTGAAGTGGACCCTCCCAATAAATGGTTGTTTTAAGTTGTATTTCAATTGTAGCTCCTTGGGTAATCCGGTAAGGGCGGGTGTTGGAGTAATGAAATATTGGAATGGGAATATAATGTTTCTGCTATGTAGGACCTTGTGGGATTGTATCCACTAACTAGGCCGAAATGGCTTCGCTGTTGCAAGGTTGACGGATATTGAAAGATAAACAGATGGATGTTGTATGTATGGTGGAAGGGGATTCTTTGAATACTATTTTGTGATATAAGAAAGAGTGTAAAAGTACCTTGGAAGTTGTGAACAGTTGCAGATTTTTGATCTAGCAACAGTTACGGGTTTAGTAAATGGTTTAGTAGATGAACTAGCAAGAAAAGGTGTATCTATAATCTAGTCATTAGTGATGATATATTGGGTGTGTTATAGCGTTTTTTGTTGTAATATGATGAATGATCAATAAAAAGCATCGAATATTGTTAAAAAGAAAAAGAAAAGAGGGCTATAATTATTCCATTGACTAAGCTCAAACTTCAAAAGTATAGAATGAGATCATTTACCTTTGATACAAGGAGGTCACATTAATCTTGACCATTGGATGTGAAATTGAGTGGCTACAATTATGCCATTGACCAAGCTCAAACTTCAAAAGAAATTTTTTCGAACTTTGTAATACATCCAAGTTATCAAATTTCATATCAAATGGTTATAAGCAATTGTGACCATTTTATATCAAAGGTAAATGATGTCATTGCATACAATCCCCCAAAAAAAAAGAAAAAAAGATTGAGAGCGAGAGTTTATAAGTTGATTGGAACTTCAATTATTACAAATTGGCATATTTCTTGGAACTTTTCACTCTATGGACTATTATGATACAGAAGGGGTTGGACGTACAACAACAGAGAGAGTTTGGGGCAGCTTGTCTGGTATCAAACTAGAGGTACCTAACTAGAGGTATCTATGACACCCTAGTTGAGTTCATATCAGTGTTTGCAAGATCGCTACCGTCGGGGTGGCGATTCTGGTTACGGCCGGTTTTGATGGTCTACTGGTTAGAAGGTGAGCTAAGAAAAAAATGGGTACAAAAACCGGCTGGTTAGCCCTCGAACCGGCGGTTTTTTTGTAAAACTGGCCGGTTTCTGCTAACTGGACCAGTTAGCCTATATAACGGTCGATATATCGTAAATAACAGTTGTTATTTGACACAGGGGTCGTTATTTTTAACAAAACCCATGAATAAAGTTTTACAGCTTTTTTTTATTCTATTTTTTGGTGTTTATTGTTTTTGTCGGTGAATTATTGATGCTATACACCAAAACTTTTCTATAATTCATCAATTATGGAATAAAAAATCGAAAGACAGAGTTCTTGGTTGATTGAAATGACAGATTTTTGAAGATTAGAAATTTCTACCATTTTATCAATAGCAGCTTCAATACCGCATGGATTTTCATAAAAATGGTGGGCTTTGATTCATTATTAAAGCTTTAAACGTTTCCATATTTCAATTTGTCGAAAACGATGAAGATTGGAGGTCTTTTTGGTTCCAAAGTGCTGCTGCTCGAATAACTATTTTTATCCAAAAAATTGAGTTCTGATCGATCAATTGATCGTTTTTTATCGAATTGATCAGTGCATTTTGATCATCAAGGCTTCATCTATCAAATAAACTAGGTATGTTGATTTATTATTGATTAAATGCTGTTTTTTTTTTTGCTACGTTTTTTTCCTAAAATTTTTGTAAAGTGGAAAATTTGCCATTTTTTGAAGAACAATGTTAATAGTGAATGGATCTTCATGAAATTTGGGGCATTTGAATCATAATGGAAGTATTTATCATATCCCCATGTCAATTTGTTCAAAAAAGGGAAGATTGGGGGGTGGATTTGGACTCTAAATTTTCTATGTTCTCGATGGTTTTGGCTCGATTTTAGGGTTTCTTAAAAGAAAAAAAATTGTTTTTCAATAAAATTACTTATTTTTAATGTAATATATTTTTGGTAAGCTTGTTGAATTTTTAATGTTATATATATATATTTATAAAAATATGTTTTTTTGTGATGCTTATGAAAAATAAATAAATGAATATATATATATATATATATATATATATATATATATATATATATATATATATATATATATATATATATTCTGTCTTTCAATATTATATATTTTTGGTGAGTGTCTTGGATTGTTTTTAATGTTATATAATTTTTTTATAAAAATATGTTTTTCATATTAAAGTTTCAATCTTTTAGAAAATAAATCCATCTTAATTCTACATTTTAAGTTGCATGTCTACGAAAGGCACAAATTCTGTGGCAAAACAGGTTAATTTTTTTATCTACTTCAAAATAGGTTAATTCCCCATTTAAATAGCACAAACCATGGAGGGTTTGCACTTTGCGGAAAGGTTGGGGCTCACATTGCTCGGTTTTAGAGTAAAAAATACACATAGAGTTGGGTCTTTTTGTCTCGCTCTTATCATTTTCATCTCGCAGTTGTTCTTGAATATTTTTGTTGTCGAGGTAATTATTTTCTGGTTATGAAGGCTATTTATTGATTCATGGTCATGATAATTTAGGGGAATGATTTATCAATGGCCAACTTTGATTGTCTTTTCCATGGATGATTAGTAGTGCTTCATTATTTTTCTCTAACTTTTTTTTTTTTTTCGTATAATGATGTTGTTTTGCTCCTTATTTCTCATCGATTCAAGGTCTCATTGTTCTTCATTCCTATAACCATGGGTCATATTTTTGCTCCTCAGTCCTATAATTGTTCATGTATTGTTGGTTTATGGGATTGTTGCGGATTTTTTTATTTTGATGAAAAATTTGATAGCAGACTGTGGGTGACTCTTACTGATGTACGTGTTCTCAATTTCCTGTTTGTTTGTGACATTTTCTTCTAATTTATTTTTTTTATTTGTTACAAGTTATTTCTCATTTTGCGTCTCTTCATTCAGCTTTTATTGCTTTTACATTTCATCTAGATTGGGTGAAGTTTTAATTTCTTATTTAGCTTATGCAATCCTTCATGATTGTCCGCATAAAATGCCTGTCGGTTATAATTGTACTATGAGTTATAAATATGGAATTAATCGTGCATATTGGTTTTCAAGGCACATCTCTTATTCTCATGGAATCAATACCTGCATCATTTTTTTTTTCTTTTTCTTTGCTTTTAGAAATTTAATTTGATAGATAGTCGAAATTCAATCAATAGTCTAAAATTTTAAATCCCCAATGGTGTTGAGGCTTGAAAAAAAAAATTTTACCTTGAGTTGCATTATGCAAAGAGGGATGGATCAATTTGTAAGGCTTTATTTAGTTTTTAGGTTATCGAAAATGTAAATAGCACATTGTTTGGGTAAACTATTGAGGCAAAAATGCCCCAAATAAATAATTTTTTTAATGAACGTTTATGTTTAGAAAAATTTACAAAAAAATAATAAGTTGAGGAGGGAAGATGTGGCGTGGCAGTATGGCATAAAAGTGAATGATAAGGGAAGAGTTTGATGCAATTTTTGTAACAAGGAAATGGGTAGTGATGTTTATCGCCTAAAAGAGCACCTTGCTTGGGTAAAAGGTAATGTCACCGGCTATAAAGAAGTGCCACCGGCAATAAAGCAACAAATGGTAAAATTAATTACTGATGGAAAAAAAAAAGGTGCAGAGAAAAAGGAATGCGGATGAGGTAGGGATGGGGTACAAAAGTCCAATAGATGAGGATGAGGATCAAGAAGCAAAGTTCGAGGCGCAAATGGAATAAAATAGGATTGCCAGCCTCCAAGACCTGAATTATAGACAAATGGAAATTCAAGATATGTATGGGAGAAGAGATGGTACATCAACAAGTCGTCAGCCTTAACAACTTTTAGTATTGGGTAAGGGAGGATGCGGGCTTCATTGCTTAGGTCTACATCTAGTAAATTGAGGCGTAGTTTTTCTAGTTGCTCATCATCTTATAGTTGACCATCTACTATGCACCAATATGAACCATAGATGTGCCACCAACAACTCGCAAACTCTCTGGACTTGATCCCCACAAGCCACAATATCATCAAAAATAAATAAAATTTCCATCAGTAGATATATAATAGAAAAGGCAAAAAAGATAATTAGCATGTTCTAGTATACTAATGCACTGCCATTTAATTCAGCGAGCTCAGATTTCTACCCACATATGGTATCTTCTATAGCAGAGGCAGGGCCGCGTGTTGGAGACCCAATTACGAATGTGCTGGGCCATGTTTAGGAGTTGTTGTTTAGGATGTCGATAAGCATATTGCGCACTTCAAGATCTGTTGGCCAGGTATAAGAGTGACCATCATGACAGATGGTGGGAAGGACAAGTCCCACATGTATCTTATCAATTGTTTAATAAATTTCCCTAGGGGCATTGTTTACCAGTCGAGCAATGACTTATCAAGAAAGAAACATATTGAAAGACTGAGATGCATATAATTGGACAAGATTGTAGATGAGGTTGGGCCTGAAAATGTTGTCCAAGTAGTAACTGTCAATGTTGCGAACTATAAAAAAACAAGTTTGTTGCTAATAGAGAGAAGACCCAATCTTTATTGGACTCCTTGTGCTGCCTATTGTATTAATTTGATGCTTAAAGAAATATGGAAGCTGAAGAGGGTTAAAACTTATATTTTGAAGTGCAAGCTGATTACAAGATTCATATACAATCACATGTACCTCCATACTTTGATGAAAGAGCATTGCATGCGAAGGATTGTAAGGGAGTCCACTACTAGGTTTGCCACAACGTTCCTTACTATACAATCAATATTGAGCAACAAGGCAGGATTGAGGTCAATGATACACTCTAACGAGTGGCAGACTGATAAGGCAGCAACAAGTCGATTGGAGGTTCTGGGCTCGATGCAACAATGTTGTTTCTATAACTGAACCTCTAATGCGGGTGTTGAAGTTATTGACTCTGATGATAAACCCACAATGGGGTTTCTGTTCGATGCCATGAGACATGCAAGGGAAGCTATATTTCAGAATAACATATGGACTGAAGATACATTGGAGATCATCGATCGTAGGTGGACAGACCTAAAGCATCATGATATCCATGCGGCAGGTAATTTATGATTCATCGTTGCACTTCATGATTATTTCTCAAATCCGACGAAATTTACCGTAATTAATAATATAATAAATCATGTGCAGGGTTCTTTCTTAATCCACAAAAGTTGTACTCCAATGCCACCTTAGATGATGCAGATATCATGGAGGGGGTGAGAAACTAAATCTCCAGGCTTGAGCCTGATCTTGAAACTCAGATGGAGCGTATGCAGCAGTAAACCTTAATCAAAACATGCCTGTAATAAAATTTCAATTCAGAATAATGAATTGTATTTCTATGTTGTACTAATTTCTTGTATACACATCTTGTTATTTGTAGCTTATCATGTATATGGAAAAAAAATGGGGAATTTGCATACAGTAATGCCAAAAGACAACTAAAAAATTGTACCCAGGTTAGTTTTAAGTTAAAACTTACAATAGTTTAGTTCAATACTATTTGTGGTTTTTTTTTAAATCAATTTATTTTCTATTGTTAAGTATTTCTATATTTGTCTGTGTCAGCACAATGGTGGACGAATACATGGAATTCGAACAAAGCAATTGCAAAAGAATTTTAAGTCAAATCTGTGCTTCCTTGGGATGTGATAGAAACTGGAGTACATTTCAATGATATACACCCCGAGACGGAATAGTTAAAGACTCAGACGCTGCACAACTTAGTATACGTTCATTACAACTTGAAATTGAGAGCGAGATATATAAGGAGGACCCCCACATACTACATGTTGATCAACCTTGATTACATCGTCCAAAGGGGTCTCGTCGATGAGTGGGTATCACAAAGGACCTCACTAATAGACCAGGATTTTCTTAGTGGGGCAGTTACTGATATGGATGATAATACAGATGTTGCAGTACCCAATGAAGGAGACATGGCAGTGGACATGGATACTAACTATGACGACTATACACAAGATGAAGATGAGGTGTAGGATGACAAAAAGACATATGGGACAATGGTAAATGATTGGCAAGGCCCAGTCGTTCAGGAATGTGAAGGGGCACATGATGATGCGGTGCCCTATGATCAGGAAGATTCAATGAGATTGGCTCGAGAAGAAATCCAAACATTGAGGCATAGCAGTTACTCGATAAGGGAGAGATGAAGCCGTAGTTACCATCGTAACCTAGTTATTCATGATGTTTACAATATTGAAGCTACTAAGGGCCATAACATAGAAAAGGGTGGGGGTAATACAAAACAAAGTGGGGGTAACACAGAACAGGGGGGAGAGCACCAAGGTTGGACGAGTCTAGAAGACTTTGGCCAAGGGGGTACCATGGGAAATGTTCCTGACTGGCAAGGGGGCACAATTGCGACATTACCTGATAGTGAAACACAACAATACCATGATCCCCTCGTCCCCCTCATTACTACTAGACGCGAAAGCTTTTTTAATCATGTTTTCCCTTTCCACCCATTGAAAAAGTTTTTTGATTGAAATGATATCAAAAAATTTGTTGGGACAAATTTTTATAATCAAAAGTCAATAAAAGAGGGAGATAAGAGATGAGGGGGTATGGTAAAATCTTTAGGGATTTTCTTATGCCGCTTGAAAGAAAAATAAAAAGAGGGTCTACCATGAAATAATACGAGGAATTATGGTTCTATATGAAATTTTCCCTTGAATTAATGTCAAATTATAAATTGTCTTGCATATCTCCATAGTATTCAAATATTAATTTATATAAAAAGTTGTTTCAAATTTTTTTTTTGAGATAAATGTATGTAATATGGTAGTATACACTGAATCTAAGTTTTTCTATTTTTTAAAAAAACATTAGTCTTTTTGGAGGTTTTTTATTTTTTTTATTAAAAAAATCTACTTGACCGGTTAACCACCTTGGTTAGTCCGGTTCCAGTTCAAACCGCTCCCAGCCCCATGTCCTGTTAACCATTCCAGTTTGATTTTGTGAACACTGGTTTATATAGCATACTCCTGCTGGAGAACATAGTATAAAACAACTCTCATGGGTGAAAGAGCTACTTCGGAGTACATTTTTTTATCCGAACGTTTAGGATCCATCTAGACATCCCTAGAAGAATATTTTCAAGAAAACAAATTTGGAGTTTGAGTTTTTCAACACTCCCAAAAAACAGAAAAAGAAAAATTGGACAGTTTCATTTCAATCGTGAGATTTTATTTTTTTAGGCACATAGACCATACGATTTAGTTTTTCTTTATTTAATATTAGTTACTAGTTTCTAGAGGTAACATCCCGAAATTTGGAGTCCAAAAAATTGCCGAGCTTGAATTTTACCTAAGGAAGAAAATGCACAACTAAGGCAGTAAATCATTCCACTAGCTTGATTAAGGGCGCACTATCTAGATCTCCGATTCCTTTTCCCATTATTATCCTCTTTTAATCTTTTTCCAAATTCCCTTTTCAGTGAAGGGTGAGGTTTGTACAAGGTACCCATCTAAATAAGATGCCCCACTAAATTTTGTCGGAAGATGTTCTAGTTTAGAAACATTACGATGACTGGAAAATCCATGTTCAACCCTAATTATGAAATTATAATTAAAAAACTAATACAGATCAAGCAAATTTATGAATATTTAAAAATCTTGAGAATAGACAGTTCAAATAACTTACTATAAGATGCATTATTTTAAAGAGTTGAAACTCTTTTTTTCTTTGTGTCCATACATCTCGAGGTTGAGTAAGTCGATGGAAGGTTTTCCAACTTCAAAACACTTTTTTCTACCGATTTTTTAGGTGGCCCTCACTTATATAGCATAAAGTTGCAACCTTATATAAACTTTCTCCTTTTGGGAACATCAATATTATGCATACAGCACCCATTGCCGTTATGAAATGTAGTCCTTTGCACTCATCATCTGAATCTTGCATCCACTCTGATTCCCCATGAGAGAGCTGGACCAGCATTATGATAGTCACACTCGACGACTAATTATGTGGTGGTTGTACAGTCACATAATGTTTATTTAAGGCCCACAAGGCCTTGAGCTCTCAGCCTTTTCTTGGCCAATCTATGTTGGGGTTTTTGGGCAAACCTTTGACAGTTCAACCACTAGACAAAACTTCTTGTCATGATGGGTCTTGTAATTTTCCATGTGCCATCATTTTACAAGGTTTAGTGGGTGAAACCTAGGTAGCCCTAACTTCAGGGTCACCTAGCCCTATGCCCATCAACTTAAATAGTAGCAGTAGAATAGCACTACTTTTATGTCATCATACATGTGATCTTTTAGTCTTTTATGGGTGTAGGAATGTCAAAGATATACACATACTTCATAAATCAGAATACTTCTTTTACAATTTTTTTTAAAATATTACCATAACAGTGTATAATATTATCTATTCGGTGAGGTTTGCATAAAGCATCAACTTTAAACAATTAAAGTAAAGGGCACATCAAAACTATGCCGAATTATGACATAATGAAAATCTATTGTCATCCTCAATTATAAAATTTAAAACTTCAAAATTAGTACAGATCGAGTAGATTTGTAAACAATTACATATTTTGAAAATAGACAATTTAGGTAATCTGTTACAAGATATATATTATTTTTATATCTTAAAATCTTTCTTTAATATATCCATACCCATAGTTATGGGGAGAACCCCAACATGGTAGCACTCCGGTTCTAAAATCCAGCTCTGGTGTTCCATAAACGAGATCTGGCTTAGAACGCGATTTTTTGGGATCTTGCTCCCATTTTATAGGGTACTCACTCCGATGAACAAAAGGATCTCGACCCCACATACCACAATAAGCGTTTATGAAGATTGTAGATCATGTTCCTGAATAAATAAGGTCCTCGAACCTAGAAATTTGGGAGCACGATGCCTTTGTATACGGAACTCCATCCTTATCCAGAATGAGATCCTGTTTATGTGAAAACAGGCTACACTGCTTAGTAGGAACTGGAGTTCTGTGATAGGAGCGTGGACCAATCATGTAGGGAACGCAATCCATCCATGAATGGAGTTTGATCCTTTCAAAATAAGAACTTGATTCAACTTCAAATGGGATCTCGTTTCTATTCTAGATTGGAGCGCAATCCTATTGCATATGGGAACACGATCCCATTATATAAAGATTGCATCCCCATTTAGCACGGACCTAGATCCCGTTGTATTGGGAACATGCTCTATCTTCATATGGGATATCGTTCTGCTACTTTTAACCTCACTAGAACTTGCTTCCTGAAAGCTAGTGCGTTAGGCAGCCATCGATCCGATGCTCCTGTTCCCGACCCTAGAGTTGTCCCCGCTCCAGCTCCCGGTTACTATGATGCATATATCTCCATGACAAGATGATCATTTTGAGGGTTTTTCAATGTCAAAACAACATTTTCTAATGGATTTTTTATATAGGCCATACTTTATCAGTAGACTATGCTCTAGGGGGAGCATGGGTGCGTCTACTACCTTGCTCAAAAAACCTACTTAGGAAGATTTTTTTGGTTCATGACAAAAAATGATTATTTTAAAAAGAGGAAAATTGAATTTTGAGTTTTATAATACTAAGATCTAAGCATTAAAAAATCGGACGGTCTGTTTTTAACCTTGAGGCATTAGTTTTTTCCAGTATACTTCAGAATTTTGACAGTAAGTGTTGGACTCGCTACTGTTACACTCAAATCTCTTCAATATCACGAGGGAATCTTTAAGTTGTTGGCCTATGGTCCCTTTAAGGATTGATTGGGTGGGCCCCAAATTTTGTTTCTATGTAGCTCTCTAGGTGCTATAGTGGCAAGGCATTGCCCTTTCTCCAGTAGTACTAAGGTTTGGCCTTGTCACCTTTGAGGATAGGTTAGGACCCACCCTCATTTTCAAGGGTCTTCCAGGGTTAGGGCAGGACTTCCAATTTGTTTCCCAGACAAAATAATGGAAGTGGTGACTTCATGTGTCATAGAGCCTCTGCCTGACCCACTCAAGTCTAGGGTTGAGAAGCCTCAAATGGTAGGCAAAGGGCCACCCTATCCATGACTATGAGAGATATCTCCCTCAATATTAAATGTATGATGAGCAATGGACTGGACAATGAGATGAAAAGTGACCAAGATGGGCCATGCCCCCCTACTACACCATTAATGAGTTATAGAAATTGACTAAATAGTAAAACATACATAATAGCATGGGTCCTATCATGAGGATGTAGTTTCTTTAAGATGTAGGCTTTATGAAAACAAAAAATGGTACAGATCTTGTGGATCCGTTAATACTTCTTTTTAGGGTAAAATGGACGGTCTATATAATATGCTCTAGTATACATTATTTTTAGGGCTTAAAATCCTAAATTTTTCCACAACCATTATGGTCTAGGTCGAGATGATCAATTTGAAAGTTTTTCGATACTAAAACTATAATTTTTGGTGAGTTTTGAGGTGAGGCTTTATTTATTTTTATAGGGCTGCAGTCCCATCAAAAATATCTTCCTTATCCTAATCTAACATGGTGTTGCCACCATCATGTCTTTGTACTTGTGATGGCCATATTTCCAAAATATAATTATTTAAGACTTGAATATAGTTGGTTTCTTGTAATGCTAACATTATTTTTAGGATTTATGGGGTGAGTTGATGGTTTAATGCTAACATTATTTCTAGGATTTATAGGGTGAGTTGATGGTTTATGTCTTAAAATTTTGAGTCAATCAACTTGAAGAGAAACCCATTTATTTTTATCCTTTTGCCTCTTGTTGGAGCCTGAATGCAAAGTAAGAGGAAAAGGTAAAATGCCAAACACTTGAGACACTCTCTTCTTAATTATCTGCTCAAGTGGTCCATGTATCTTTAAAGGCGATCATATGGTATAAAATTATTCATCTTTGGTGTAAAGATAATAGAATTGCCCTTAGTCGTGACACTTGAAATTGGACAATTTGGAGTGCTTCCTTTCTTTTTTTTCTTTTTTTCTTTTTTTTTCCTTTTTTTTCTTTTAATTAACTTTGAGTACAGTCAAGCATGATTTCATATCCAACTACCAAAGCTGATTGTAATCTCCTCATACCTAGCAAGTGGTATTATTATATACATTTTCTTTCAAAAAAAATGTATCTTATCATTTAAATTTAACAATGTCAAAAGATGTTATACTCCTACGGGAGTGTACTGTCCATTTACTCTCTCAGGAAAAACCTTACCAAGAATTCATTTTAAGACCTTAAATTTTGGGGATGTGGACACTTCCACCCATAGATTAATCTCAATAAAAATATTTTCATAATTGAAAATATGACAATATTTTCATATATTCATATAAAGTGAAAATATTTTCCTTTCCATGTAATGTGAAATATTTCCATAATTGCACTTGGATATTAGATAACAATTGTGGAATTTTCCACCCTTACTTATTGGCAATTTCACTTTATTAAATTATGAAAAGATTGTTATCTCAATTTACATGGAAGCAGATTTCATGCTCTTTGAAGTTTTGTCCATGTTAGTAATTAAAAATCAGGAATCGGTGGTGGACTTGGACCCTTGATGATCCAAGTTGCTTCGCCAACTCGGGGCGAGCCGACTAAAAATGACAAGGAAAAAATTGTCAAAAAAATGTAAAAAGTGATTGTATTTCGAGATGGTGAGAAATGGGCCACACAAATTCTGAAATTGAGAAAGAAAAGGGAGATTGAGGTGGGGAGTGAGGATGGTAATGGGCCAGGCCGGGCCGGCCCAGCCTTGGCCCTTGCCCTATTAGTGCAGTGTGGGCCGGTGGCCGGGCCAAAAACAAATGAATAATAAATTAAAAGAAAACAAGCGAAAAAAAAAGGGCCGGGCAAGTATGGCATTGGTCCTAACCCAGCCCTTATGCCCCACTTTGTAGCCCAGGACTACATTTTTAGGGCCGGGTCACCCAGCACATTGCCAGCCAGGGAGGACCTGAAATTGGGAGAGAGGTGAATCTAGGATTTGCTCTCTTTAAAGGATTGGGAAATGCGGGAATCTAACATGTAAAATGGAATAATAAAGGAAGAGATGAATGCTAGTGAGAAAAGGTAGATGCTTTCACTGAAATTCTCAATGTTTAGTTCAATGATTGCATGAACTGGGCAAGTAGTATGCACTGAAAATTTTTAGTTGACATTTCCCCTGAAATTTTTACTAGAATTAGGTAAATGATTCGCCCATTTCAGCGAATATCAGGGACTTTGAATAACTATTATTGATCCAAACCAAGGATCAATTATGCAGCTCAGGCTCGAGGCTTGGGTCTTGGGCCTTGCCCCAATCGATTAGGGCTGGCAATGGCCAGGCCACTTGGTTGGCCCAGCCCTAAAACACTAGGGCCTTTTTTGGTCCAAGTGAGCTCACTCCAGTAGCATACCAGCTTAAACAAGGCTAAAAATAAAAAAATAATGCAAACAAAACTATAAAAAACAAATCACTAAGGAACAGGTTCATTAGTTACCACAGGAGTGATTATAGGGAGGACAATAGTACTCCGCATATTTTGGGTAAGTCGGTGCGGGAGAACGGCGTTACCCGATTTTTTATTAATAATAAAAAAGGAGAATACAACTCATAAATTTACAACTCCAGAATAGGCTATTTATCTCACATCATGAAATAATGGAAGGGAAATAATAATAAAAAAGGAGAATACAACTCATAAATTTACAACTCCAGAATAGGCTATTTGTCTCACATCATGAAGTAATGGAAGGGAAATAAAATCCGGTGGTCTTGTTCGCCAATCAGTGGCCTCTGAAAAAATTGTGGCATTATTAATGAGTGCATCTACCATCATATTTGCCTCATGAAAAATATGCTCTAGGTACCAATTTTCACCCAAAAGTTTATGTATGCAGTTTGCAGCAACAATATTGAGTGCCCATGGAGCTTTGCATTGATTATGGATTGCATTGACTAATAATGAGAATCACCCTCACTTTATAACGGGAAACAATTGAGTCGGATAGCCAAGTCCACCCCTGCTTGCGAGGCTTGAAATTATGCAAAATTATTTGATGCTATTCTTAGGGGATTGGCAAATTGATGCAAAAAAAATGAATTCCAATTATTCGAATCACGTTTTTCTTAGGAAAAGTTTGTTTTTTTTTGTTTTTTTTTTTGCGATGGTGTGAATAGTAAAAATAATATATTTTAAAGCATAAAAGGAAGTGGCAAGTCCTTCTTTCAAGGAAGCTACGTCTTTTTGGTTTAGAGATGAAAAGTATAGAGAATTATGTGAGAGAGGGCCAAGGGGTTAGAGTTTTCTCAAGGTTAATTATCTTTAGTGAGATTAAATCTAGGACATTGATCATATGAGACTTGTGGGATGAGATATTTGAGTCATCTAATCCTTAGGTCAACCATCATGATTCAAGAGATGGTGCTAACTTATCTTTCAGCTTCTTAAACCTAATCCCATCAAATAATGAAATATAGAAAATATTATCATTTTTACTTTAATTTTCTATAATCTTCTCACAAATAATGAGAAATTATTGTTAATATACTTTTATTTTAGTAAAAAAAAAAAAAACCGTAACTTTTCAAAACCTTGCTTACACTATTTCTCACAAATTTCGGCTTTTTTTTAACCAAATGACTTTCACGGTAGTCTTTCTACCGTAATACATTTTAAGCTTTACAGTAATTAAAACACCGTAAAAAATTCAAATAGTATTACGGTAATTAAAACACCGTAAAAAACTCAAAGAGTATTACTACGGTAATAGTTTGAATTATTATTACGGTAATTTAATTATGTGCGGGAATTCTTTCCGGTATTCTTATTACCATAATACTTTCCTAGTCAATTCCATACACCTATTAGTTGAAAAGCTTCAAACCGAAGCTAATATCATGGCTGCCCCTCCCATCCTGCACTCTGTGAACCATAGACTTAATCGAAAGCAGTAACCTAGATTCATCAACAACATAAGGCTGACCTTCTAAAGCTCTAGTGAACTTTTTAGACAGTTGCAACCCCTCACCATCTCTAGATTGCTTTGAAGCCAAACAATTGCTCTCACTTGACTCTTTAACTATCTTTGGGACCTTCAATTTCTTCCTGAAATCAGCTAAAGTATAATCCATGTCTTCGACAATGTTGACATTAACAGAGACCTCCTCGTTGACCTTTGAATCCTCTGCCCTAATTTCAGGGCCCTTTTCATTGTCAGATTTTTTCGTTTTAGGGTTTCGTAACTTCTTGACCTTGAATAGGGTTCCTATAGGTAACTCATCATCTGAATCACCCTGAAATTCTATAGATTTCAAGTTTCTCTTTAGACCCACCTTCTTCTTATCCAACCCATCCATTCCCCCTTCACCACTATTCATTACTGCACCATCCAAACCAGACCTAAAAGTTACAGAGGTCTTCCTAACCCGAATTCTTTAACCTAGAACCTGAATATCTCAAAGATGACTCTCCCAACCCTAATCTAAACCAAACGAATTGATCAGGAAAACGGTAGAAAGTATCTACTGGAAGTTCCCAACCTTACCAATTCTTTTGTTCGAGTTCTCTCTCGAACTCAGCTTTTCCTCACGTACATAGAACGCAGGAAGAGAGGGTAGCCATGATATTAGTTTTAGTTTGAAGCTTTTCAACCAATAGGCATCTGGAATTGATCGGGAAAGTATTATGGTAATAAGAATACCGTAAAGACTTCCCCACACATTACGGTAATTAAATTACCGTAATAACAATTCAAACTATTACTGAATTTAAATTACCGCAATACTCTTTGAATTTTTTACGGTGTTTTAATTACCGTAAAGCTCAAAATGTATTATGGTAAAAAGACTACCGTGAAGGTCATTTTGGTCCAAAAAAAGCCAAATTTTGTGAGAAAAGGTGTAGGCGAGATTTTGAATAGTTAGGTGTTTTTTTTTCCGATTTTACTAAAATAAAAGTATATTAACGATAATTTCCCAATAATATATTGATTGAATTATTCCAAATCATACTATATTATTTCAACTTGATTTGAAAGCCCTGGTGGCTTGACCATATTTTAATAAGCAAGATTTCCATTGAGTGGAGCGTGCCTCCTTTGGTGGCCTCATGTGGGCCACACACAATATTCCTATGTGAATATATTTTATGGTGGGCCTATAGCTCATGGTGAGCCCTCGTATAATTAATGTATGCCCTCGATATAATTCGTTTAGACCTATTTGTGCATGCATGCATGTGTATGCATGTGCCATAGTGTCTCGATGTGTCATTCGCTTGCAACATCTGTTCCTGGTTGTTAGATGGTTTTGAAGTTTGGAAATAAGAGGCGAAAGTAGTGCCTTCTACTTTTTTTTAAAATTTAAGAGTATATATAACTTAGGACTAGGGCATAGACTTCATTGGTTATGGCATTAACAATTGCCACACTTCATCCCAAGTTGGAATCTCTCTCTTGATTAGCAAGTAAAAGGTAAGAGTACACCTTACTGTCTTCTTAAATTTAAAGGAAATTTACCAAACCAAACTTAAAAAATTAATTATTTAACATCTCACTCGATTCTATTGGTCTAATTTAGGTAGGGTCTGTAATTCCCACTGATCTACTAAAAATAAAATAAAATTATATTGGTCTACTATTAAATAACCCATCATTTCTTTGGTAAAATTTTGAATAGCCCATCAAGGACACATCATCTAGGTCTAAATTGTCAGAAATTATTGGTTAGGTAAAATGTTAACTAATTGAACTTTGACGTGTGATTTAAGGGGGATGACATGTGTTTTATAGATACAGTCATAGGGAAATATGTTAATTTTGAACCGTTCATTCCATCAAAGATAAAATATCGAAGCCCCTTAAATAGGGAACCCTATGTGGACGTATTTTTTTACTAGGTTCCTTCTCAATATCTCTTCTGTGCAAATCTTTCACGACCCTTTATTTTGAAAGAGAGAAGAGCATCACAACAATGAGAGATAAAGGGAAAGTCTCAGGTTAAAGATTAGATTTGAAGATCCTCGAATGGAGCACTCGCATTAAGCATTGGTTTAGGGTTGCAGGCTTAGGTACCTAACCAATACGACCCAAAACCTTTGACTGATGGAAATGCAGAAAGTTAAGCCCTTAAACCACTTAGGATCGTAACAAACCACCATGCTCTGCAGCCAAGTCCTCGACAGCTCTTCGTAGTGGTATCTTTGATACCAAATATTAGGTACCTAACCAATACGTCCCAAAATCCTTGAGTGATGGAAACATGAAAAGTTAAGCCCTTAAACCACCGTGGATAGTAACATGCAAATTGCACTAACGATAGAGGAATTAGGGTTACTAATCTGTTGACAGGGAAGAGCTCCATGACTTGAGCAAACCCTAATTTATTGTTGATTGCAAAATGGTTCCAATTTGTTTATTTCCTATCATTCCACTTCCTCATTCAAGATGGTAGCATGGGTCGACTAAGAACATTGGTTTCTCTAAGATGGAAATATTGAATTATTCCAATTTTGTTTCACTAGGGCATGCAACGACCCGGGCCATGCCCGGCCCTAGCTCTATCCAATTCCAGGCCGGGCTAGGCTAGATGTAATTTAAAATTAAAAAAGGAAAATTTAAAGAAAAAGTGGGCCAGGCTGGGCCAAACCTGATCTACAAGAACATTTTAAGTTTAAAAGTTTGGTAACTATATTTTAACCTCATCAAAATAATCCCTGTTTTTCTGGCAAAGATCCATGAACCCTTGCAGCTTTTATTGCTTCGTGATACAGAATATATTCCGCAATCCTGACTTGTGTTACTGAATCAATTTTAAGACAATTATTACACAAAAGAATATTAGAGTCCCAATGGTTTCCCAAGATAAAACAATGTTAGTGAGCTTGAGGTAAAAATGTTATTTTCAAATTATGTTATGCAATCATCATGGATGTGTTTTTTGGGTAAGTTCAATCATGGATGTTACATAAAGAACACAGCCAACTCGGACTAGTCAAGATGAGTATCCCTGAGTTGGGCAATCGAATTTGGGGATCTTAAAAAAAAAAAAAAATTCAAAAAAAAGAAGCTGTAGTATGTTTTTTTATGTTCCCTATCATTTCGGCAATAGTTGGAAATGTTTTGGCCATGAACACTTATTTTTATAATTCTTCCTTTTTTTGGATTATTTTTAAAATACCCCCTTCACAAATTCAGTTTTTCAAAATCTATTTTTTCACTACTTTTTTTAACCTCTTTTAGATGCATTTTGTTTAATTTTACTTTAAACATATTTTTCCTATTTTTAATATTTTTTATGACTTTTTGGCTTGGCCAGACTCAGCCTGACTCGGGCCAAGCCCAAGGGCCAAGTCGACCATTTTAAGAATACATAAAGAAGGGTGGAAGCTCTTTGCATTGCTGTTTTAAAAATTGTACTTAGCCTAATCTGCCGTGATTCATGCATTACTTATATGAATAGTGAAGAAATGCACAGGTTAATTGACCCTCTTAAAAACCATAAAAGGAGCCTCCTCAATGTCCTCATCATGGAGGGCAATCACAAAGACCTCTTATGGTACATAATTTCGACCTTTTGAGATGAAGCCGTGTAAGATATGTAAGACAATGTTGAACCTACTTGTCAAATTAGCAATGGCATGAAAGTACTTAGTCTTATCTCCTTCTTTGACGAGCTTCAATTTAAATCTCTACTTCCAAAATATTTTCCTCTAGAGGTTTTGTGAAATTGATGGGATCAGACTCGACTTGGTTCAAGCGTAAACTGAGGCAAAGGTCTCAAATCCCTTCACCTCTAAGTTTGGGTGTAAACTATCAACATTGTTTTGCTTTCCCTTTTCTCTACTTTGTTTCTGTCATGTTTGATTAATTTTTTCTAAAGTTTGAAGTGGCATTCATGTGGTATTACTCCATTTACATGTTTTGGCATAATATAAATCCAAATGTGATATATAAAGCCTCTAGGTTTTAACTTTAATCTCCCATATTTGAAAATGTGGACCTTGGATTAAGCCAATATCTTGGTATTTTCCGAGAATCCAAGTGTTTATCATAGATATCTAGCATAAAATCTATAAAATCAAGAAGTTTAGAGAGTTAAAAACAGCCAAGGGTGGCAATGGGCTGGGCCTGGCCTAGCCAGCCCTGGCCCTAGCCCGGCCTTTGTTCCTAAAGGGCCGGCCCCAGTCATATTACGGTAGGGCCGGGCCAAAAACAAAATTAAAAGAACAAAAAAGAAAAACAAGAAAAACGAGTGCCGGACCGGGCTGGCCTTGTTCCTAGCATGACCGGGTCCAGCCATGGTGCCGTGATGACCTAGCCCTCAGGCACTGCCCTTTAAAGGCCAGGCTGACGATGCCTGCTCAAGCCCTACCCTTTTAAGCCCAGGCTGACGGTGCCGGACTAGGCCACCTGGCCCGTGGCCATCCCTACCAACACCTTGATGCTTTCATTGTAGTCTTCATGGCCATAAGCTAGGAACCAAGCTCAAAACCTACCAATGCCCCATATTACTGGAAAGATATGATAAGAGCCCTGCATGATGAGGACATTAAGCACATATGGGCTTCCTCAATGCCCCATATTGCTGGAAAGCTATGAAAAGAGCCCAGGCTTCATTGATTGGTGCTTGACACTTTGCAACGCTACATCGTAGGTTCAATTCCTAGCAAGGGTAAGGGCCCTCTCCCCATTCACTCACCTAAACAAAAAAAAAAAAAGGACCAATTTCTATGTTAAAAGGCATGTCCCTGTCAACTGAACAAAATCCTAACCAGGAAAAAGAATCCACTTTGTCAATCTTTCCTCAACTATGATCAATGAAAAATTGCCAAGCATGGGCCTAAATCTTATCCAAGATAAGTGTTTGAGGTCAAACAGTGTTTAAAGCAATCTAAACTCTTCATTGTCCTACAGTTGACAAGTTGTCACTGCACAAGGGCACTCAATTCCTTGACTGCAGTGATGGCAACGTGTGCACTGTGCAAGAGCACTCAAGAAGCATGCGCATAAACTATGTAAAAGCACTCACAAAAATCTATTTGTGCATATAAGAACTGAAAGAAGAAAGCACATCAATTGGTTATTGCATGAAAAATCACTTTAAAAATATCAAGCGCTTTCAGAAGCATGGATGAGCCTCAATAATAATAGAGATTGGAGAGCTCCAACTCCTACCACGCAAGGCAAAAATCTCGACGCTAGAAGAAATTGTAGGGCATTTCAGCTCGCATAAAGTGGTAGATCCCACAAAGGCTGTCTGAACATTTGGCTTCTTTAAAAGAGGTGATATAATGGGAAACAACTCTCCAATTTATATTTCTTTAACAACCAAGAAGCCCTATGAAAGACTTCACCCTAGGGTTTCTTTTAAAGATATTCACTATGCAAGGACGAAGAGATGAATATTTTTACTTATTCCCAAGAAAGGAATATGGATTTGCATAGATTAAAAATCCATTGGCCCTAAAAGGTTCAAGCCTAATTTACCTCCTCCCTACTTCCACTCAACCCTTGAAAGTTGTATAGTAGAAGCTTTAGATGAAGAGCCTTTTGGCAGAAGTAGAAGATATCAGAATTTCTGATAATAAGAAAAAGAAAGAGCTTTCGTATTGGTTACAACCAAAATATATTTTCCATTTTTTATGCATAGAAAAATACAATTTCCATTTTGTGAATTTCAAATGAACTCAAAAGTTTCTGGGGACAACAAAAAGCTAATTCCAACCACTAAGACTTCCTTTCATAACACAAGCAGGATACGTGTTATAAAGTAGCCCACATGCCTAGGAGCTTAATGGTGGTGCAGATGACTGGACAGATTTCAAAACGGCCCGAGTCTTTAATGGTGGCTTAGATGGATAGACCTATGCTCAAACTAATGAATTATTCAATGATGGCATAAATGAATGAGCTAAGTACCTGATCATCTAAGTGCTTAATGGTGGCATCAGTGAGTAAACCTAACTCATGAACTAAAGGGCTTAGTGGTGGACAAGATAAAAGGACTCCACTGGCCAAACATCTGAGAGATTGATGATGGAATGACTACAGTAGGGCCATATCTAAAGTGCTTGAGTGAGAAGATAGCTGTGCAAGCCCACATTAAAAATGTGTTAAAAGTGTATAATGGTAGAATAATTGCTTCTACCCTGAGTACCCAAACACCTAGAAATGGAATGAATCATGAATATCAATGCAGGAAATGTCTCTATGGCTTGACACTGTGCCATTGTGTCCCCTACATAATATGGCCCAACCATGGCAGCCTGATGAAGGCATGCCTCGTTCCCGGGCATGATTCACTCTGGATGACCGTGGAGTGACAGTTTCGATACTGCACCATTGCATCCCCGGTGCAACATGGCACATAGTTTATTCATGCTTAAAACGATGTTGTAGCCAAGTTCAACTATCTATTTGTAAGATGCTTTATATATCAATGGATGAAATGGCTTCTTACCCAGATACCCAAACTAATGTTCAAATTAAATAATAAAAAAAAAACAATAGGAGAGGATTTCCCATATCATCCTATACCTTGGAATGGTAATTGGTAGCCTAGGCAACAAAACAGCACTGCTTAAGATCTAAAAAACAAAAACTCAACCATAGGATGGATGACAGAACTACATCCTCAAAACACCTTATACAAACCGGGGCTGTTCTGGATATCTCAAAATATAATGGTAAGGTCCTAATTATATGAAGAGTGCCCTAAAGTTTTAGGGTGAAGCTCTAGTTGTAGAAAGTGAAGATTGTGAAGGTTTGTTAAATCATGATGTGCACAGAACTATACCTTTAGAAGAGACACATGTTATACCTCCATTGAATATGATTCTAGCTGATGCTCAAGAGGAAGTCCCTACTTATCCTCCTTTGGAGTTGCTGCAAAGTGAGGAGGATCGCAAGGATTTCGAAAACATGTTTGAGGATATGTGTGGAAGCTTTGATGTACCACTAGTCCAAGTGGTTGACGCATGGGCTGATCGGGTTTTTTTATGGATTTTAATTAAGGATTACATTTTAGTGATTTTTTAGAATTATTTTTTGTAGTCTTCTATTTTAGGTTATTACGGTTTAGTATTTTTTTTTTTTTTTAATTTTAATTTTTTATTTTCATTAGGGGAAAATTTAGTCATTTATTTTAAAACTAATAGTAAGTGGTTAGTATTAAATGTAATGGACGGCTAGGATTACGTAGGAGATTTCTAGGGTTTTTGAGTTACTTAAATTCTTGTATTTAAAGGGAGGACCTCTCTCTTGGAGAAGGTGGTTAAAGATGAAGGAAGAATTTGTGTTGACATCTTGCGAAGAGATCTTTGGGGGTGGTTTCTTCTCAAACCTTTAGAGAGGATGTATTCCTATCCTTTGTTATTATTTTTGTTTTAATTATTTCTTCCCCAACTTCCGTCCATCAATATTTGTTTTGATTATTTCTTTCCCAACTTCCTCCATCTTCCCTGCATCAATTTTTGTTTTAATTATTTCTTTCCTAACTTCTTCCATCTTCTCTACATTAATTGGTATCAGAGCTGGCTACGACGACATCAAAGGAGGCATCCCTTGAAGGATTAAAGTTGTTGACTCAAGTAGTTCAATTCCTAGTGGAGGAAGTACAAAAACTCATGCTATTACCTAATAGAATAGAAGAGCTCACACAGGAGGTCGTTTAGCTTCAGTGTGAATAGAATCTACATACTAACATTGGAGATGGAGATCAAGCCAATGATGGTGAAGGATGTGAGATCTCATTCCTAACCAACCTTCAATGGCTCTTGTTAGTAAAGAGTTCAATAATCTAACCCTTCAATTGCTAGAAAAAGAGATGGAACATAGAATTAAAAACAATATTCCTAAGATCAAGCTTCCTCTCCATGTGGAAAATCCTATTTCAGATATGGCATTGGATTTTGTGGAGGACAATGTCAATTACAAACCCAAGAATGCATCCTAATGGCTTTGTGTTCTTCAATCTTGTGGAAAAATTGCTCTATAATTAGCATGTCATCAGCATAAAGTAGAAGATTATTTCTTCAATCTTGTGGAGAAATTGCTCTACCATGTCATCAGCAGAAAAGTAGAAGACTAATGAACGCTTGATCCGGGAGTTTTTTAAAAATAAACAAATGATCTATAGTTGTCTTAGTATACCCATGCCGATCATGTGTCAAATTTATTGTACCATTTCTTAAAATCAAGTAGATCTGTAAACACATGAAGATCTTGACAATAGATTGTCTAAATAATATCTTGTAAGATACACTATTTCTGAGACTCCAAATCTTTTTGTTTTTCATAGTCACATATCTCGATGCTAGGATGATCAATCAAAAGGTTTTTCAACATTAAAACAACCTTTTCCGATGGATTTTTGAGGTGCATCCATAGTTCTACATTTTAAGGTTGCAACTTGATATAAACTTTTTCTCAGTTTGATTTTCATAAGGTTGCAACCTTAAACAATTCAATTAAGGCGCACCTTCAAATTTTATCATCACATATAATTTGATATAAAATATTATTAGGATTATCTCAAAATTTATTTTTATTTCTAATTATACAACCTTATATAAACATTTTCCCTATGTGGTTTTCATACGGTTGCAACCTTCAACAATCCAATTAAGGTGCACCTTCAAATTTTATCATAACATATAACTTTTATATAAAATACTCTTAGGATTATCTCAAAATCTATTTTTATATCTAATTATAAAAATTTAAACTTCAAAATGGTTAAAATCAAGTAGATCTATAAACACATGAAAATGTTGAAAATAGACGGTCTAGATAACATGTTGTAAGATGCACTATTTCTAAGACTCAAAATCTTTTTACTTTTCATAGTCATACATCTCGATGTCGGGATGATCATCAGAGGGTTTTTCAACATTAAAAACAACCTTTAACTAATACGTACTGTTCTTCAATTTGCAAAGCAAGCTCTCTTATCCTTCGCTTTAAAACCTTAGGGCTATTTCATAAATCTCTTCCACTATACGCCATGAAGAAAAGTAATTTAGCAATTGTTGTACATCTAGATTTAAGTCCGGAGCTTGACCTGCAATCATACGAGTGGATAGCATTTTCACAATGGGTGAGAAGATTTCAACATAATCAATACTCTTTGTTTGCTTAAAGGCCATCACAACTAGATTATTTTTGTAATTCACTTGCTTCTCACTTTCATTTTTTAACCTAAAAACTCAACAATTTTTTAGTGTTTTTGGTCCGTTGGCGATTCATCCAAGTCAATATTATTATTCTTGTGTAAAAAATTGATTTTATCTTACATAGCTTGATAATACTTCTCCTTTCATATATACAATCGAGTTTCATGACAACTTTCAGGCTCTCCCTTCTAAGTAAGCATGACATATTCGATGAGGGATTTCTTGTTTGTTGTTTGTCTCACCCTATTGGACCATCTCCACTGAGCCATCACTGCATTTCATTAAGGGGACTGCTCCTCTTGCTCAACATCATCACATACAAGATAACTATTATCAACCACTTTATAATCTTCTTGTAAATCTCCTCCATCATGATATGACATCAAAGGAGGCATTAGAGCCAGACCTATAAGATCATCCACACAAGCTTGTGGTTTTACAACTTTTTTAATGTTTTTCGATGGTTTCGTGATCAATTCTTTTTATTAGATATGACTTATACTCAAAACTCCTCTTCCACATAACCTAAGAAGATGGATTGTGTTGAGTTATCATCAAGTTATGACCTCTTCTCTTTCGCTGTATAAACAATTTCTTTGCTTGAGCCATACACCTGATTCTTTCTATAATAACATGATTAATTATTTATATTAACACTATTATGCTGAGGGGTATTTGGGAGAATCTTTTCATATATGGTATCATATGAGCATTCCATGAACAACTTCAAAGTATATTCCCCAGCATTATTGGTATGAAAAACTTTAAAGACTTTCATGTTTCCCTCTCAACTCTAGCATGAAATGCTCAAAGACTTCTTCCTTAGTTTTCATAGTATATGCCTACACTTTTCTAAAAGCACGATCAGTGAGGATAACAAATATGAAGCATCGCATATATATTTAACTTTTAATTATCACACATCATAATAAACCAAATTGGCTAATAATTTTTTTTTCTTTTTCAATAATTCATGCATAAAACTCTATTTTATTTATTAATAAAATGGTAAATATAATGATTTAGAGGCATCCCTTTAAAGCCAAGGAGAAGCTATTTCTTTGTTTGAATTTGTAGGCCATTATCACTCATGTGACCAAGTGGTATATTTCATAGGTTTTCTATAGTGTTGTCTGCTACTATTAAAGACCCTTCTGTAAGCTTCTAACACTTATCACCAAATTGATTATTATGACCTCCATCATCCAACTTGCCAGAGGAAATCAAATTAACATGGAGATTCAAAACATCTGCAACATTCTTAGGAGCCACTTTGCAACCAACATTGATCTCCACATAAGTGCAGCCCATTAATTTTGACATGGTACTGTTTCCCATCCTCCCAAAGCCAAAGTCTCCTGACTTAATTTTTAAAGAAATCTTTACATGGGGTAGCATGATCAAAAGCATTACGACCTTTTCACTGAATAAGAGGTGTTAAGCTTTCTATAATCCTTGCGTCGAGCTATTTTTCCGCAGGTTATCAATAGTTTAGTTTGCATAAGCCTTATCACAAACTGAGAGGCTAATAATATCCCCACTAAAAGTGACTGTAGTACTTTCCTAGACTATTTGTTTTTCTTATCTTTTTGCCGTTCTTCCCTCTCTGTCTTAAGCTTTCAACACATCCCCATATCTATGCTAGTCACATCGGTAAGAATTTATTTCAATATTTGATTTGAACCTTTTTTTAACATTTTTGTACTTCTCTCTCTATTTTATGTTAGAAGGGACAATGAGTGAGAGGAGCCCAAATTTTCTTACTTTTTCATTAATCAATAAACTATTTATAACTTGGTTGACCATTACTTTCTCAATTGTCAAGTAAAAAATTGAGTAACAACTCATGCAACTGGTTATCCAGTACCATCTTAGAGTTAATTCACTATACTTTTCATCATGTGTAAATTCTATGCAATGAACACACGATTTTTTAATGTGCTAGTTGTAATTCTCTAATATAACCCTTCTAAATTCTTCAACAGAGTGTGTCAACTATTTTGATTTAATGCATCATGAAGCACACTACCATCCAACCTTGCCAGATGTACCCAACAACTTCTGTGAGATCTATTTTCATGTCTTCTTCCTCTTTGAAAGGTGTAAAATGACCCAGACGAGGTTGGAGAAAATTAATCTTCAACCACGGAGTAACGAGCACCAAATATCCCCTAAGGGTTTTTAGAATCGGCTGAGTTGACTCCCCGAGTTCCTTGGCCTCGCCGTACTGATGAGGCTGAGAAGCCCCGAGTCACCGGTACAAGCTCATTTCCATACCATGAATAAACAGGACTCGATGGAATATTGGAAGAATCGCCCCCAAAAACTCTAAAACTTGCCCAAGTATTTGTTTTTCACAGATGAAACTCAGTTTTAAAAATATGAAAACTTTGGTTTACTCAATATCCGAAATTTGAGAGTGATTTTGATGGAGTTTTGAAATCTTTCTACATTTTTAACAATAATATTATCTTTATGATACGATTTGGGTTCATAAAAACCGAAATCGATCAAGATTTTATCACGAAAAATTCAGGTTTTAGGGTTCTTCATTTATCAATAAAAAATCAGCCAATATTTTCCATTCTCTTTTATTTCTCCACAAAATTGATTCCTTCCCTGTTATTTTTCAATCTATTGAAATTATCTACAAAAGTCCTCTTTTGATTTACATATTTATGAACTTCAATCACCGTAATCTTTTGGTTTTTGCGCTCTATTTGCAAAAAAATTTATTTCTGCCAAAACTCGTTGTTCTTGTTGATTTTCACGAAATCGGATGATATTTAGCTTGTTTTGAAGCTTTTGAAATCAGCTTCAAAGCCCTCTACATATCCATAGTTAAAAATCAAAGGTACAAACCAATTTACCATACATAACCATAGTTGCAATAGTGGCTGATTTCTTCACCAAATCGGATGATGTTTGGCTTGTTTTGAAGCTTTTGAAATCATCTTCAAAGCCCTCTACATGTTCGTAGTTAAAAATCAACGGTACAAACTAATTTTCCGCACATAACCATAGTTGCAATAGTGGACTTCATTTAAAGAAAAAATAAGGGTTAAGAGATTGGATCCCTCGTCCTATTACGGGTGATGACTCTGCCGAGTAAATTGCCTCGACCAGAGCCCAAGTACCTTGGCCAAGTTGATGTTTTGAACCTTGATCCCTTTTGTAAAAACTCAAAGGAATCTCCCTCTATAATTTTTCTCAAAACCCCCATAGCAGAACGCAAAAGAAAATGACATCAAATTCTTTTTGCTTCACCATCCGAAAGTATAAGAAGGTTGTCTAAATTAGATGCCTTACTAGTCGTTCTCCCATCATTGCTCTTCTTTATATTATTTTCTCAAAAGTGGACATGTCCTTTGTTTTGGGTAATTAAGTGAGGAATACAAACCCCTACCTGTTTTTTAAATGGTTAGATTTTTGAAGCTGTCTGTGGGATTGGAGAGCATCATGTAAAAGTAAGATATGGGGTGCTACCCCGACCCCAACCCATTTCCCAAAAGTGGCCCAGTCCTCACACGGCTAGACCGCAATCTCGAAAGGGGTGGCAATGGGGTCAGATCCGATAAGTAGACCAACACCACATTCCATACTATGTATTTGTTGGATATGGTGATATCTAAAATCACCCACATAAGAAAATCTCATATTATGTGGAATTGAGATTGATATTGATAAGTTTCCTAAAAAAAAATATAAATCTAAAAATATTAGGACTCTTGAATATATCTCTTTTTGAGATATATGTAATATCTATATGAAGTTTTACATTTAGTATGGATTCCTAGCTTTATATATATATGAAGAAAGAGGAGAAAATACATGTGCTCTATTTCGGTCACCATATGAGAAAGGTGACTTCTTCTAGAGAGAGAGGCAGAGACCGCTTTAGAGAGAAGAGAGCTTCATATGGGGAGAAATGAAATACTACAATGTGCCTCTTGCAGAGTGAGGGGCTAGTTTCTTGTAGAGAAACGGTTCCCATGGAGATTTTGGGTGATTTCTCCTTTTAGTTAGATAAAGTCTATGTTGCCCCTTTTAGTCAGATAAAGTCTTGGTTGCTCTTAAGGTTCTCTTTCTGGATTGTGGTCTAGTTATGGAATAGAGATGAGGGATTGGCAATGGTGCCAGTTGGGAGAGCACGATCAAAAGAGTTTACTCGAGGTTTTGTTGAGGGTTAGAATTAACTTTATGTCCCAAAATCTATAATGTAACTTGCATTTGTATAGTGGATTTCAGTTTGCCGTGCTACGGATGTAGCCCTCTTAGGGTGATCCACATAAATATTTACACTCTTGTGGTGTATGTACTTATTTTATGTTTTATATCTCATATTATGGCTCATGCTCTTGCTTATTTTGTTTTTAGATTCATGCTTCCGTATCTAAGAGAGTTCTGATATCCTAACAAGTAGTGTCAGAGTGTATGGTTTAGTGCAAAGCTAGTGTTTGTGCATTCATTTGAAGAAAAGCATATGGCAAAGTATGCAAAGTGTTTTATTTGAAGTCGAAAAATATGATAGCAAGCATTTTTTTCAACAAGAATTATGAAAGAATTTATTTGGCAAAAGATGAATAATTTATAAATTTATCCAATAGATGTTGGCATGGTGAGCAAGTGATTTTAATATCAAGGTGGAGATTGTTGGATATGGTGAAATCACCCACCTAAGAAAATCTCATATTTTGTAGGATTGAGATTGATATTGATAAATTTCATAAAGGAAATAGAAATCCAAAAATATTAAGACTTTTGGATATATCTCTTGGTTTTTTATATATATGTAACACATATAGGAAGTTTCCTATTTAGTGTGGATTTTTAACTTTCTACATATAGGATGAAAGAGGGGAGAATATGTGTGCCCTTTTTGGCTCACCATATGGGAAATGTGGCTTCTACTAGAAAGAGGCAGATGCCTCCTATGCATAAGAGGCAAGACTTCTGCTTAGAGAGAAGAGAACTTCTTCCTATGGAAAAAAATGGAACACTACGATGTGCTTCCTGTAGAGTGAGAAACTGGTTTTTTATAGAGAAACACGTCCCATAAAAATTTTGGGTGATTTCTCTTTTTAGTTAAAGAAAGTTTCGGTTGCTCTCAAGGTTCTTTTCCGTTAGGAGAGCAAGTCTCAAAAGATTTGCTCGCCTGGGTTTTGTCAAGGATTAAAGGTAACTCCAAGTCTCAAAATTTATGATGTAACTTTCATTAATATAGTGGATTTTAGTTTGTCATGCCCGTGGATGTAGCCCTCTCGGGGTGAACTACATAAATCTTTGTGCTCTTGTGATGTGTGTTATGCTTTATTTCTCGTATTATAGCTTGTAATCTCGCTTATTTTGTTTCAAGTTGAATAAGTACATATTTTTTATGGGATCCAACTTTTGGAATTATTGCTTTCACATCTAAGAGGTTCTTAATCCTACAGTATTGGGCCAAGATGGTTCGGTCGGGGTCCAAATCTGGCTTTAACCCTATCAAGGTTGGTAATTTCTAAACTATTCCAGTTATCCGAAAGGAAAGAAAGGTTACAAGTGGGATGTGATATATTCACCAATCCCACATTTCTTCCAATACTGAGGATTTTGTAGATATTTCAGTGATTGGCGAGACATTGAAATTTATCATCCTAACATAAATATAAATCTATGTTCTTTTCCAATTGAATCATCAATCAGAATCGAGGCAGAATGATCCCTCAGAATCGAGGCAGAATGATCTCTCGGGTAGACAATATATATATATATATATATATATATATATATGCTATTAAAATAGATTTTTTTTTAATTTTTTCTATACTTAAATACAATTTGAGCGCAGGTCCATATGAAGCCTAGTCGGGTCGAGGTCAACCTAGACCTGACCACCGCTAACATAATCATCCATATAAAGCTCAAAAAGGGGAATGGTTGCTGCCGAATTTGCGTTTGTCCTTTTTTTTTAAAACTGACAACAAAATGAACAAATGAATAATCTTCTTCTTTTAATCCTTATTTTTGTCTGGAAATCTGAAGTTTGAAAAGTTTGCATATATTCTTAGTATTCCTCGGTAAAATTGTTTGCTTGTAACATATTTCGGGAAAGCGAGGATAACTGAAACTCAAGATATGTGAAAGAAAATGGGGTCCATGACCCTTTTATTAAATTCCGTAGAGCATTTACAAACGTGGAAAGTAGGCAAATACTCCCTAAAAACTTGAGGTCATAGGAGGGGAGAGAAAAATGAAAGAAAAGAAAACCGTAACGGAAAGGATATTTATTTGAATTAAAGGGTGCGGCTTTTATAGAGCCTAGGCTCTAAACAATCAAACTAGAACCCACCTTCGAATAGTATCGACAATGTGGTTTCAAAACTGGAAATATTTGTGCTAGCTTTAAAATATAATTTTATTTTTATTTATCAATTTTAAAGCTTCAAAAATAGTGTAGATGAATAGATCTATGAAAACTTGAAAATCTTGAAAAATAATGGTCCAAAAGTGTGTTATAAAATACACTATTTTCAAAACTGAAAAATCTATATTTTTCTCATGTCAATGCATCTTGATGTCGAGATGATCAATTTGACGATATTTGGGCATCAAAACAACCTCTTCTAGTGAAATTTTTTAGATAGGCTCTAATTTGATTGTTTAGAATCTCCGCTCTATATAAACTTTTTCCTGAACTAAAAAGGTCTATTTTTTCATAAATTTTACCATAAGGTCCTAAATTTTTTATTTCAATTTTACCCCGATTAAAAAATAAAACCTTGATCAGGTTTGAAATTAAAATTTTCAAACTACACTTTTGGGTCCAAATGGCACTTGGGTCCTCGATCACAATGACGTTATTACTCAATCAATCCAATGATTACAATGAAAAGATGAAAAACATAACAATTAAAAGGATAAAAAATTGAGCATCAAAGATAAGGCAAACACTCCATCCTTAACAAGCGAGTATGCCCTCTCATTCGCTTCCCTAAAAACATAAATTGAAAACCACTACCTTATTGCGACAAATATCCAGAGCTTGTTGGTCTTATTATAGGGATGTTGTTAAGTTCCAGTTTTGGCGGTCCAAAAGTCCCAATTCCAAACCTTCCAAGCTGTAAGAAAGACAGGGATAATGGAAGAGAGAGGGAGACAGGTATTAAAAAAAAAGAGGGTTTGAAACAATAAGAATTTTCAAATAGCTTATTTATCTGTTTTCCTTTTAAATGAGAATTTCGTTCGAAAGTCACTTTTGAGCAACACTCAAACCAAAAAAGCAAAAAGTTCTAAGTATGGATCAGTTCGAAGGTGAAACCCTTAAACTGCCGTCACTTATTTTTGGACCCAAATGGTTGTTCGAGACTTTCAATTTCGAACATATTTTTAGTTCGAAGTTTTTACTTGTGAAACAGGGCAAAGCTAGAACAAAATGAATTATACAAATTTAAGACCGCAATTGAAATTTGTAAAAAAAATTATATTATTTTTAAGTGGTTGTTTACAAATAGACCATTTATCTTTTGTACATAGAGGTCACAGTTATTATTGTCCGTTAAATTTCAAAATGGGTGATTGTAAGAGCATCATTGAATAGACACAAGTTCCAAAAAAAAAAATTTCGGATTTTGTGACTCATCCCAAGCCATTCAATTTGACATCCAATGAGTGGAAATGATTGTGACCTCCATGTATAAAAGATATTCTCTTTATAATGCACTTAATCCTATATTTCTATGCTTTAACATGAGGATATTGTGCTTTACAATCCTTTGCGAAAGATCTATTCTGGAGGATTTTTTCGATATCAAATTTCGATATCCATATAAGAAAGATCAGATCATATCATCATTTTTAAGAAATGAAAATTAGGTTTTGAATTCTTCAAGGCTTAAATCTCACCCTCCAAAAATTAGACGGCCTATGTTTAAATTAAGGTGTTATTTTCCAGCACATAAAAAATGAATCTAAAATTTTTCTCTCTGCAATCAGTCGCTAGTTTGTAAAGATATCTGCTCAAGCTTCTAAAAATGCTTGTGTATTAGTTTTTACCAGCGGTAGTAAACAGACATTGTTCGCCTGGGGAACACTAAATCTTTAGGCTTCAGCTACCTCGTGCAACTATCCTCCACTGAAAACGAAACGTCATATTCTCACGAGTCTCAAAGACCAAGAAGTAGCGCTGGCAATGGACCCCGGCCCAGTCGGCTTGGCCCTAAAAGAGTACGTGCGCCCGGGGCAGTTGGCTTGGCCCTAAAATAGTAAGTCCGTTCGGGCCCAGTCGGCTTGGCCCTAAAAAAAGTATGGCATGAGCCACAAAAATGGCCTGAGGGTCAGGTTAGGGCCAGTGCCAGCCCGGTTCCGTACGGACTTACCCTTTTTTTTTTTTCTTATTTTTATATTTTTTTTCATTTATTTTTGGCCCGACACTTCCCTGCCCTAAAGAAGCCAAAGCAATGTCTAAGCCGGCCATATATGTTAGGGCCAGTGCCAACCATGTTCAGCCCCGCGTAACCCTCATTTTTTTTTTTTTTTCTTATTTTTCTTCATTTATTTTTTATCTGGCACTTCCCGGCCTAAAGAAGCCAAAGCAATGTCTAAGCCGACCATATATGTTAGGTCCAGTGCCAGCCGTGTTCAGCCCAGCTTAACCCTTTTTTTTTTTTTTTTTGACCCGGCACGACTCAAAAAAGGCCAAGGCAGTGCCTAAGCCTGCCATATAGGAAACAGAGAGGGGCTGGGCCGAGGCAGGCCCGGCCCATTGCTCACCTTTGCCACCAGGGCATCTCGCTAAAAGAATGGAACTTCCTAAGCCTATCGCCTCTCTAACCACATCCTATAAAAAGAAAGAAAAACTGAAAAACAAAACAGACGAATTCTGGAGAGAGAGAGAGTGCACCAAAAGAATTCTAGAGAGAGCATAGTCTAAGAGAGAGAGAGAGTGCACCAAAAGAATTCTAGAGAGAGCATAGTCTAAGAGAGAGAGAGAGAGAGGGAGAGAGTCATGGGCCTCTGTGCATGCCGAGCCCACAGTCACCGAGCCTCCTCTCCTCCTCCTCCTCCTCGTCCCCCTGATCCACCACAGAAGCACGAAGACCCTCCTCCGCTTGCTCGTAAATTGGCCATAAGTCTCAGCCGGAAGCTGAGCTTTGGCCGGAAGAAGGAAGGCGAAGATGAAGGAGGAGGAGGAGATTTGATTTGGAAGAAAACCATTATTTTGGGAGAACGCTGCAAGGTGCCAAGCTCTGATGATGAAGAGTCCATTATTTACGACGATAAAGGGAATAGGATTGAGACATACAGACCGAGGACGCCGAGATCTTTAACTTTATCTCGCTCTAACTCGGCCTTTGATGATGAGAAGACCAAGGACTCTTAGCACCAGGAAGTTTGTGCTCACCCATCCTCTCTCTCTCAGTTTTAAATTTTTCTCCCTCTAGTTTCTTTTTTCCTTAGCGAATCATGAAAGGCTGACTTTCCGGCTTTTTTCTTCCGGATTTAACTGGAGTTTATTCGTAGCAATTCTTATCACTTTCATCTGAGAGACTGAATATTACTCTTCCATTTGTTCAGAATTTTGGAGAAGTGAAAAAAAGCTAGGAAGCTTGACTTTATTTTTTTTTTTTTTTCTTTTTTTTTTTTTTTTTCTTTAAGTTTGTGTTATTTTGACTTTATTTTTTTTATTTTTCCTTCTCTTTTTTTTTTTTTTCTTTAAGTTTGTGTTATTTTAGACATGATGATGCAATGGAGAAAGATATGCAGTAATGTTGTTTGTTATTAGCGTTACTTGGAATCCATGCTCTCATCAGTATGTTTTCTCTCATGCATTTTACAGAAATCATAAATACTCGCTTTCAGTATTTTGGTGCGTTTGTTTTGGTGGAATTTACGGTTAGTGGATGACTCCAGTTCTACCAATCCCAATGCCACATTTGTGGGACCCACGTGGAAAATGCACGGTGCACCATGGGGGTTTACAACATAAAAGTAGGAAGCTGCCCCTTCCAGATTCCATATGGTAACCCCTTCTTCCACAATCAAACACGTCCTTGATGTAACTATTTGCTGAGTATTCTCATACTTCATGGGAGTATAGTAGTGTCACTTGTGCCCTATATGTTAGGCTTTCGTCGAGTGCTTAAACCTTATATATATATATATATATATATATATATATAGAGACGATTGGCTCTCTCGGACCGATCAATCGGATGGCCAACTAGTTCCTTAGGTGGTCCATTCCAGATAATATTGGTGATGGTCGAAAATTGATCAAATAAGATTTAGCCCATTAAATCATCTGATTTTGAATAGTTGGACCGATTAGACAAATTGGGGTTAATTTTTGTAATATATTTGTGTTTTTAAATTATAGTCATGTTACTTTTTCAATATCTAATTTGATTAGTGAATGGATTAATATTTACTAGATCAAACCTCTCATCAGTTCAATTTTAAGTCCGATTCCTATAACACTACTATGTAGAATACCTCACCTCTCACCGGTTCAATTTTATGTTTGATTCCTAGAACACAACTATGTAGTATATACCTCATATGAGTATAATACTAAGTGCATGTATCTACACCCATCCACATCAGCGCTTACCTCTAGGGTGGACTAGCGTAATTGTTCCTCCTTCAAAAAGTATTGGAAATAGATTATATATGGCTCACCACTATGCTTTTAAAATAGAGTTATGTTAGGATGCTTACATTATATATTATTTTATAAATGTACTTAACAAATTTTAGATATTTATATAGCATTGTTTTGTATATTGAGCATTTTTTTAGTAATGGTACTTTTTATCATTATGAGGGGTGTGACATCATCTACGTAGAATGTGATATCACCCACATGAAGCACACTAGTGGCATTTAATATTCCAGGTAGGTAATGTTATACCCCATGTGGATGATGACATCACCCACATGTGGGTGATGTCACATGCTACATGGATGATATCACACCGATGACATCACCCACATGGTACACACTGGTGACATTTAATACTCCAGGTGGATAATGTTATACCCACATGAATGATGACACACCCCTTCTAATGATAAAAAATACCCTTATTAAAAAAATACTATATTACAAAACCCGGGTATATAAGTGTCTACAATTTGTTGAGTACAAGTAAAAAGTGCAATTCAGTGTGAGCACCCTAACATAACCTTTTAAAATAAGGCACAAATAAAGTTGACTAAGAAATATTGTTCCAGCAATGGAAACCCTCCAATTGAGCATATGGACTTTGGATGCAAGGATATGAAAAAAAGAAAGATTCCAAGCTTTAAAATAGTGCAGTTTCTATGGGCTGTTTATTTTCAAGATTTTTAAGTGTTTATAAATCTGCTCGACATTCACCACTTTTTAATCTTTAAATTTAAAAATTAAGAATAGCAATAGATTTTGAATCCATTGTAGGGGTTTTTGTCCCCTTGACTACATCTTTCACTGGATTTTGGAGGTGTGTCTTTGCTTCAATTATTTAATGAACCGCCTAACAAAAAATGTGTAACTCATCTCCCACCATCGAGGAAAAGTGAAGATGGTGGATGTTGGGTGGTGTGACCAATGAAATTATTATACTCTTAAATTTGTAATTTAAACAAAAATTAAATACCTTTAGTCATAAAAATTATATTAAAATATGGAAAATATCATATTTTTTATTTTTACTGGAAACAAAAAAGTCCTTAAATGTCATGATTTAATTTCATTGAATATTCAAGTAAGGTTTACTTCCCACTGTGTAAGAAATTTCCTAAATTTCAATCTCTAACTTTGAAAATCGTATAAACAAAAATCAGGAACTAACAAAAATAAGATGATACATTTCTTGTTTTAAAGAAATAAAGAAACAACTATAATAACAGAAGAAACAACTATAATAACAGAAAAATAGTGAAAAAAATGGTGTAATATTTTAACAATATGTTTCTTTATTTAATTTTATTTTTATGAAAAAATTGTTTTTTCTTCCATTATAATAGCACTGTTTGTATTTCTCAACATTATTTTATGTTGGGCGTTAAGCAGTATATAACGGCCTTATAACCGAAATGACCTCCATTATTTAGTTTAGCCAACGTGTTTTAAATAACTCCTCATCACCGTTAAATATTATTTATTGAAGGACTTTTTTTTAACAAATGTTATGAACTTTTATTAAAGCAATGCTTTAAAAGCATGAGATAACAAAGATTAAATCAAATTATTAGAAACATGCAAAAAGGGAAGAGAAACACTATATTTAGCAAGCCCATCAACAACATCATTGGCTTCACGCATAGTGTGGCCGAAGCTTATCATCAAATTAGGCCAGCCACATAGTTATTGAATTTTTAACCAAATAGTAAATAAGGACCAAGGGATCATTTGCTCTTTTCTACACCACTTGATAACATTAAGGGAATCCCTCTTCAATTATAATATCACCAATGAAACCCTTGTCGATGATAATATGAAGGCCTTGAAGGAGAGTAGCCAATTCAGCATGATTAGTTGTTGTAGACCCACAAGGACTCGAACAAGAAAAAAGAACCGATCCAAATTGTTGCGAAGAAGCACACCAGCACCTGCAAGCCCTAGATTTCTAAATGAGCTACTATCAAAATTAAGCTTGAGGCAAGCTTCTAGAGGTGCAATCCAAGTTCTAAAGGGATGGCGAGAGTGAGAAGAGGAATGAGCTAGAAATTTTGGATTGATATAAATATCAGTTCGAAGAGCAACCCGTCCTTCAGGCATGGAGGAAAACCAATTCCAAAGAGATTGTAAAATGAGATCTTTTACCCTTTCAATACTCTGAGACATCCCATCAAAGGTTCTTTTGTTACGTTCTAACCAAATCTACCATAGATTTCACTTCTGAAAATTTTCCAAATCACAACTCTTTTTTTTAGTAATCCAATGGCAGAAAGATGGTTAATAATGTTGATGAGATTCAAAGGTATCATGAGGAAAAAACCTAATAAAAAGAAGGCCCAGAGCCATAAGCTAAAGGGAAAAGGAAAGTGAAAGAAAAGATGGGAGCCAGATTCTTCATCAGTTTTGCACATCAAGCAAATATTTAGAAGAATTTTACCCCTCTTTTGTAGGTTGTCTAATGTTAAGCATTTCCTTTGACATGCAGGCATAGGAAGGCTTGGATTTTTACTAGAACTGGCCATTTCCAAATAGAATCCAAAGAGATATCAACATTACGGACCCAATCCATAGAAAGGAGCTTATACACTGATCTGCTGAAAAAAAGTATGTCCGTTTTTTATTCCCATATGACCAAGTGTTCGACATTCGAAGAGATGTAAACTTGTTCAAGCTGTTGGAGGTGATTATGAAGCAACAAAATAACCATGTCTGGTAGCCTATTGTAGCAGCATCCGATATTCCAAACCATACAAATAGAGGGAGAAAGAGAAATCAACTTTGAAAGTTTTGCGTCAGGTTGAGCAACTCTAGCAAAGAGGTCAAGATAAGAAGAAGAGAAAGGTGCATCACCAAGCTATTTGTTGAACCAAAAGAAAGTGTCATCTCTATTGCCAATAAGTTATATTGTAATAATCCTAAAATTTCAAAAAAAAAACAAAAACAGCTTTTAATAAGTGATGGTTCGTATAAGCATGATGGTCCTTAGGGACAATTACTACTTTCAAAAGCTTTTACCTTCATTTGGTTTAAGCTTTGTTGCATTGCCACGTAGTTTTCATGTGTTAAAGGCAGACATTTACGCTACACCTCACACATGAGGTAGAGGCGTTCTAAAAGATTTAAATAGGGTGAAGGGTAAGGCGTCGCCTTACAGAACTCCACTCTCGCTCTCCCTCTTACAAACACAGTGAGGTCCTCTCTCTAGCAGAATTTTTTTCGGAAGTTCCCTTTCAAATATTCTAGGTAAGTGACTTCTTTATCTTGAAAAATAATTCGTTCTTTTTTAAAAAATGAAATGAAATAATTACTTCTGCTTATTATCATGAATTTTAGGCGCGATAAATTTATGTGCAAGCAACCTCATTAATTAGAAAAAAATAAACTTTCAGTAAAATTGAGAAATTTTATTTACTCTTAGGAATTTTAAATATTGTAAATCATTAGAAAAAAAAAAAAAAGTGTTCTCCCTTATATCCCTTATATATGTATGAGTTCTGAGGATAACAAGAAAGCACGCTTTGATGTTTCTCTTGGAGTAGTCATTCTCCGACCATCCCTTTTTAACAGCCTAATAATGAGGTCTTCCTTCACTTATATAATTTTTACTTTTGCCATGTAGTGGGCAATTTCAAGGGGCTTGACCATTCGATAAGGGTTAGTTCCTCCAAAGAAAATAAAAAGGTGAGAGTAGTAACTGTACAAAGTAAAGGTTAAGGACTCTAAACCTTGAATCTCTTAGACCATTTTGAAGGTCCAGACCTATATATGGTTCCGATGAATTAAATCTGGGGAGCAACTGTAAGTGATCTCATTGTCTCGAAAAATAATCTTTTTAATAAAATTGTGATATTTTATCTATGTTAGAAATTTTAAATGCTGTAAATTCTTAGAAATAAATGTATTTTTCTTGTCTATTGCTAGAGAATTTTAGATACTGTAAAATTATTAGAAATAAATGAGATATTTCTGCTTTTAGTAAAATTGTGAGATTTCTTTCTACTATTTTTTAATATTTAGACATTGTAAAATTCAAGTACAAATGACTACCTTATTATTTGAAAACTGATATTTTTTCATTTGATTATAGCAATGTCGGTGAAATATTTATTTGCGAATTAACATCCCATAAATTGTGATAATTCCATATTCTTGGATTTCTATAAGAGTGTTTCTATACATACTAGATTAGCAATTATGCTAGAATGTCTTTACGAACTGCTACCTTTCTGAATTTGAGCCCAAAATATTTGATTGGGTATTCTTGAAATGTTATTGAAAGTGACTGTTATTAATGGTTTCAGTGAAATTCATATTAATAATTGCAGTGATATGTTGAGTACATGATATTGCTGCTTTAGAATATTTAAAGAGATTTAGGAATACTTTAAGTAAGCAAGTGGACTCATCCGGTTCGCCAATGAGGTATAAGTGGACCTATCCGGTACGCCGGTAGGGATTAAGTGGACTCATCTGGTACGCCGGTGAGGTATAAGTGGACCTGTAGGGATTAAGTGGACCTATCTGGGACACCGATAGAGATTCTGTGGACCCATCAGGACGTTGATGGGGTATATAGGTGACCTACTTGGGACGCCAGTAGGGTATTTTGTGAAATCCTTAGAATTACGCACTACCGTTAAAATGTTATAGGCATTTCAATTATTCGAATTATACTTAATTATGTATTTTTGAAAGTAAAACTATTGATGCATTTTTGTTAATAGATCTCCTTTTTGAAAATATTGATATCTTTCAACCATAATTATTTTTAAGATTATGATAATCACTTACTGAGTAGCCAAACTCATCAAACTATGGTAAACATTTTTTTAAGATAACTGCTGTTTCATTTTGAGTGCTTGTCAGGATCAACTTTGGAAGATATTGTAGATGTGCTTAAACTTTCTTTTGTTACTTTGTAAGAATTCGTCATCGTAAATTTGTCCTGTCAATAGATGTATATATGTTTGGACCTTTATGTTAATATTAGTTATGAACAGAATTGAATGTAATAATCTTAAAATTTCAAAAAAAGAAAAAAAATATAAGGGGGTTTTGATTTTGATTCAATGCATGGTAGATATCTAAAATTTCTTTGTTTTGACTGTCACATCATAAGAATATCAGTACTGTAAATTCTTGGGGTGTTCTTAGGAAATTTAAAAAGAATGTACTTAACATCACATTTATTGTGTGTACAGACCGGGACAAAGTCAAGATCCATAATAGCTGAAGCTAATATGGAAGGAATTCACAAAGCCTTGAAAAATATGGTTGCTCTAATGCAACATCAGATGGAAAACAACAATCCACCCATGCAGTCAGTTACGGGAAATGGTGGGAGTAATGTCGAACAATTTAAGAAATTGAACCCACCTTCTTTTAAGGGTGTTGTAAATCCACTGGAAGCCGAGGGATGGATTATGCAATTGGAGAAAATATTCGAGGTAATGAAATGTCCTGATGATAGGAAGGTGGCCTTAGGAGTTTTTATGTTAGAAGGTGAAGCACAACATTGGTGGCGAATGACAAAAGGAGTATTGGTCAAAGAAAATAAACCCTTGACTTGGGAAATATTTTTAGAGGCATTTAACGAAAAGTATTTCCCAGAATTTATTCGAGACCAAAAAGAAATGGAATTTCTGGAATTAATCCAAGGAAACCGGACAGCAGCTCAGTACAAGGCCATGTTTACTGAATTGGTCAGGTTTGCACCACATATGATTAACAATGAGGCAAGAAAGGTGAAAATTTTTGAAAAGGGTCTCAGACCAGCTATTAGAAGCAAAATATCAGTCTTAAAATTGAGAACTTATGCTGAAATAGTGGATCGAGCCCAAATTGTTGAAAAAGATTGCGAAGATTACCAAAGATGAAAAATTAGAAAATTTAGGTTAGACCCATACCATCTAATCGACAACAGTTTGAAGGGGCAAACAAGAAGCCAAGGCCCTTTCCACTTCAAAGCCCAATAGAACCATATAAAAAATGTGGGAAAAAGCATGGATCAAGCCCTTGTTATTGGAATACTGAAGCCTGTTTTAAATGTGAAAAATTGGGGCACCAGATTAGTGAATGTCCTAGCTTACAGATGCAACAGCTTCCAAAGCAGGGAGAGATAGCTCAAACGCCTCAGATGAAAGGAAGAGTATTTACGATCACCCAGCAAGACGCTCAGGCCTCAAAATCAATGATCCATGGTACTCTTATTATCTTCCAAAAAGTAGCTCATGTTTTGATTGATCCTGGATCTACTCATTCATTTGTGTCATTACACTTTGTATGCCACTTAAAGGTAGAACCAGAACAATTAGAATACATTCTAGAGGTAGCCACACCGATGGGAAATTCAATTGACACCAATATAGTGTACAAATCCTGTGTAATAAAGATAGAAGAAAATGAACTGTTGGTTGATTTAATACTCCTAAAAATTCAAGATTTTGATGTAATCTTAGGCATGGATTAGCTTTCTGCATACCATGCAAGTATTGATTGTTACAAGAAAATGGTTACCTTTAGTATTCCGAATCAACCAGTATTTTACTTTAATAATATCAAAGAAGACTCCCCATTATATTTAATCTCCTATATTCGAGCTAATCGCCTCCTTCGAAAAGGGTGTCAAGGCTTTCTTGCCTATATCAAAGAAGATAGAAAGGAAGAGATAAATTTGGATACCACTCGGTTATCTGAGAATTCTTGACGTTTTTCCTGAAGAATTGTCAGAATTACCGCCTGACAAGAAAATTGAATTCTCTATTGAATTATTGCCAGGGTGTAGCCCCAATTTCTAAGGCACCTTACAGAATGGCACCTGCAGAACTTAAGGAACTTAAACAACAATTGGAAGAACTATTAGATAAAGGTTTTATCAGGCCCAGTGTGTCACCTTGGGGTGCTCCGGTATTGTTTGTTAAAAAGAAAGATGGGACCATGAGATTGTGTATCGATTACAGACAGTTGAACCAAGTGATAGTGAAAAATAAGTATCCATTACCTAGAATTGATGATTTATTTGATCAATTATAAGGATCACAAGTGTTTTAAAAAATTGATCTTAGATCTGGATACCATCAGCTTAAGATTAAAAGTGAAGATGTTCTTAAGATAGCTTTCAGAATAAGGTATGGCCATTATGAATTTTTAGTCATGCCTTTTGGATTAACCAATGCACCGGCTGCATTTATGGATTTGTTGAATAGGGTCTTTAAGCCCTTTTTGGATAAATTTATTGTGGTATTCATCGATGGTATTTTAATTTATTCTAAGAATCAGAAGGAACATAAGCAGCATGCAAGAATGGTATTGCAAATATTAAGAGAAAAGAAATTGTATGCCAAACTTAGTAAATGTGAATTTTGGCTTGAACAAGTGACATTTTTAAGACATGTCATATCAAAAGAAGGTCTATCAGTTGATCATTCAAAGGTTGAAGCCGTTGTTAATTGGAAACAACCAAGTAATGTGACTGAAGTTCAAAGCTTTTTGGGATTGACAGGATATTACAAAAAATTTGTAGAAGGATTTTCTCGAATCGCAACCCCATTGACTCGATTGACACAAAAAAATATCAAATTTGAGTGGACAGATGAATGTGATGAGAGTTTTCAAGAACTAAAAGTTCGATTAACTTCAACACCTAGTTTAACTATTCTTGAGGGGAGTGGGGGATTTGTAATTTATAGTGATGCTTCACATAAAGGCTTGGGTTGTGTATTAATGCAATATGGGAAAGTAGTGGCATATGCATCCAGACAGTTGAAAGAATATGAGAAAAAATATCCAACTCATAACTTGAAGCTAGCTGCAATAGAATTCGCTTTGAAAATGTGGAGGTATTATCTATATGGTGAACAATTCGAAATATACACGGATCATAAGAGCTTGAAATACCTCTTCTCTCAGAAGGATTTAAATATGCAGCAAATAAGATGGATGGATTTCTTAAAAGATTATGATTGTACAATCCATTATCATTCAAGAAAAGCTAATGTTGTGGCCGACTCTCTAGGTAGAAAATCTATGGGAGTCCTAGCTCATCTAATGATCCAAGAAATGAGATTGTTAGAGGAAGTAGTGGATTGGCATCTAGCTTCGTCCATTAATGGTGTGGTAAGTATGATTGCCGGCATTAAGGCAGAACCCCAATTAATCCAACAGATTCGATCGGCACAAAGAAAATACCCTCAGCTTATAATAATTGTAGAAGAGGTGAAGCTGGGAAAGAGAGACGAATTCTCTATATGTAGTGAGGATTTGCTGAGATTCAAAGGTCGGGTTTGTGTCTCGAATGATGAGAGTGTGAAGAAAGCTATCTTGTAAGAAGCACATCACTCTCGTTGTACAATATATCCCGAAAGTATTAAAATGTATTAAGACCTGAAGAAAACCTTTTGGTGGAATAATATGAAAAAAGAGGTAGCATTATTTGTGTCTAAATGCCTAACATGCCAGCAAGTAAAATCTGAGCATCAAGGGCCCGCTGGGTTGTTGTAGCCTTTACCCGTGTCAAAGTGGAAGTGGGAGCACATCTCTATGGATTTTGTTTCTGGCTTGCCTAGAACAAATTCAGGACATAATAGCATTTGGGTCATTGTGGACCGGCTGACCAAAGCTGCCCACTTTCTGCCGATTCGCACGACTTACACTTTGGATCGATTGGTCCAGTTGTACATTAAGGAAATAGTGCGGTTGCATGGAGTTCCTGTCAGTATTGTATCGGACAGGGATACTCGGTTTACTTCTAAATTTTGAGCTAGGCTACAGTCAGCCATGGGGACAAGACTCACCTTTAGCACTACCTTGCACCCCCAAACTGATGGACAATTGGAGAGGACTATCCAAACTTTGAAAGATATGCTGAGGGCCTGTGTCATTGACTTTACATGAAGCTGAGATGACCATTTACCCCTGATTGAGTTTGCTTATAATAATAGCTTCTAAGCTAGTATTCAGATGGCACCATATGAAGCCCTGCATGGAATGAAATGCAAGTAACCCATCTGTTGGGACGAGGTTGGTGAAAGAAAGCTTTTGGGGGTCAGAAATTATCCAGGTAACCACAAATAAGATAGCATTAATTCGAGAAAGGCTCAAGACTGCTCAGAGTCGGGAAAAGAGTTATGCCGATAACTGACGGAGAGATATTGAATTTGAGGAAGGTGATTGAGTTTTCCTAAAGATCTCACCAATAAAAGGCATTATGGGATTCGGCAAGAAAGGAAAGCTGAGCCCACGTTACATCGGACTATTTGAAATCTTGGAAAGAATCGGAGGTGTCGCTTATAGACTTGCATTACCACCCGAATTGGCAAACGTCCATAATGTCTTCCATGTATCATCACGACGAAAATATCAGCCCGACCCATCCCATATCTTGAAATATGAACCTTTACCGATCAGGAAGGACCTATCCTTCATTGAGCAACCAATTTTGATACTGGATACGAGGGTACAAGTATTGCGCAACAAGGAGATTCCTTTGGTCCGTATATTATGGTAGAACCATTCAAAAGAGGAGTCAACTTGGGAACGAGAAGACGAAATCAGAGAAAAATATCCCTATCTTTTTCAGTAATCTGGTACACAAATTTAGAGGACTAAATTTCTTTAAAGGGGGAAAAAATGTAATAATCCTAAAATTTTAAAAAAAACTTTTAATAAGTGATGGTCCATATGAGCATGATGGTCCTTAGAGACCATCACTACTTTCAAAAGCTTTTACGTTCATTTGGTTTAAGCTTTGTTGCATTGCCACGTCCTTTAGTGGACGTGGTTTTCATGTGTTAAAGGCGGACATTTACGCTACACCTCATACATGAGGTGGAGGCGTTTTAAAAGATTTAAATAGGGTGAAGGGTAAGGCGTCGCCTTACAGAACTCCACTCTCGCTTTCCCTCTTACAAACACAGTGAGGTCCTCTCTCTAGCCGAATTTTTATCGGAAGCTCCCTCTCAAATATTTTAGGAAAATTATCTTGAAAAATAATTCGTTCTTTTTAAAAAATGAAATGAAATAATTACTTCTGCTTATTATCCTGAATTTTAGGCGCGATACATTATGCACAAGCGACCTCTTTATTTTGAAAAAAATAAACTTTTAGTAAAATTGTGAAATTTTATTTACTGTTAGGAATTTTAAATATAGTCAACCATCAAAAAAAAAGTGTTCTCCCTTATATCCCTCATATACGTATGAGTTCTGAGGATAATAGGAAAGCACGCTTTGATGTTTCTCTTGGAGTAGTCCTTCTCCGACCATCCCTTTTTAACAGCCTATAATGAGGTCTTCCTTTGCTTATATAATTTTTACTTCTGCCATGTAGTCAGCAATTTCAAGGGGTCTGACCATCCGAAAAGGGTTAGTTCCTCCAAAGAAAATAAAAAGGCAAGAGCAGTAACCGTACAAAGTAAAGCTTAGGGACACTAAACCTTGAATCTCTTAGACCATTTTGAAGGTCCATACCAATATATGGTTCCGATGAATCAAATCTGATGAGCAACTATAAGTGACCTCATTGTCTCGAAAAATAGTCGTTTTAATACAATTGTGATATTTTATCTATGTTAGAAATTTTAAATGCTGTAAATTCTTAGAAACAAATTTATTTTTCTTGTCTATTGTAACAGAATTTTAGATACTGTAAAATTATTAGAAATAAATGTGATATTTCTGCTTTTAGTAAAATTGTAAGATTTATTTCTACTGTTTTTTAATATTTAGCCATTGTACAATTCATGTACAAATGACTGCCTTTATTATTTGAAAACTAATATTTTTTTCATTTGATTATAGCATTGTCTGTGAAATGTTTATTTGCGAATTGACATCCCATAAATTGTGATAATTCCATATTCTTGGATTTCTATAAGAGTTTTTCTATACATACTAGATTGGCAATTATGCTAAATAGTCTTTACGAACTGCTACCTTTCTAAATTTGAGCCCAAAATATTTGACTGGATATTTTTGAAATGTTATTGAAAGTGACTGTTATTAATGGTTTCAGTGAAATTCATATTAATAATTGCAGTGATATGTTGAGTACATGATATTGCTGCTTTCGAATGTTTAAAGAGATTTAGAAATACTTTAAGTATGCAAGTGGACTCATCCGGTTCACCGGTGAGGTATAAGTGGACCTATCCGATACGTCGGTAGGGATTAAGTGGACTCATCCGGTACGCCGGTGAGGTATAAGTGGACTTGCAGGGATTAAGTGGACCTATTTGGGACATTGATAGGGATTAAGTGGACCCATCAGGACGCTGAAGGGGTATATAGGTGACCTACTTGGGACGCCAGTAGGGTATTTTGTGAAATCCTTTGAATTACTCACTGCCGTTAAAATGTTATAGGCATTTCAATTATTCGAATTATACTTAATTATGCATTTTTGAAAGTGAAACTGTTGATGCATTTCTGTTAATATATCTCTTTTTTGAAACTATGGATATCTTTCAACCATGATTATTTTTAGGATTATGATGATCACTTACTGAGTAGCCAAACGCATCAAACTATGGTAAACATTTTTTCAAGATAACTGCGGTTTCATTTTGAGTGCTCGTCAGGATCAACTTTGGAAGATATTGTAGTTGTGCTTAAACTTACTTTTGTTACTTTGTAAGAATTCACCATTGTAAATTTGTCCTGTCAAGAGATGTATATATGTTTAGACCTCTATGTTAATATTAGTTATGAACAGAGTTGAATGTAATAATCCTAAAATTTCAAAAAAAGAAAAAAAATAAAAGGGGGTTTTGATTTTGATTCAATGCATGGTAGATATTTAAAATTGCTTTGTTTTGACTGTCATATCTCAGGAATATCAGTATTGTAAATTCTTGAGGTGTGTCACATATGATGTTGCTGAAAGTAATATTTCTGCAGCTATAAGTATCCTTCCAAATCTGTGAGGTAAATTTGCCTCATCTACCTTTTTTAATCGAGTAAGTGAGATGATCGAAATCATATTTAGCAATTAGCACATCCTTCCAGAGATGAGGAGAGTCTTGAAAGATTCTCTAGCCCAGTTCACCAAAATGAAACTTGCTGTGGTTATCCTCCATATTACCCCAAATAAAGTTTCGCATATATTTTTCAATAAGCTTGATTATTTCACTAGGTATTTGTAGGACTGACATCAAATAAATAGGAAGATGTGCATAAGTGGATTTAACCAAAGTGATACGCCCACCAAAAGATAAAGTATTGGTCGTCCATAGGTCCAATTTAATTTTATACCTATGAATAAGAGGATCTTAGGCTGTACAAGTGAGCTTACGAACAAAGATAGAACCTAAATATTTAAAGGGGAACTTCTCAACTCTGCAAAATTGAAGCAAGAGACTCCAACAGGCTGTTAGAGCAAGAGATACCCACAATTGAAGTCTTATAGAAATTAACTTTGGAGCCCAAAGTTAGCTTGCAATATAGGAGGAATGTGCTCATAATCTGCATTTGCTTTTCACTGGCATCATAGAAAATCAGGGTGTCATCTGTATATTACAAATGTGAAATAGGAGGCCTAGATGAAAAAACTTGAAAACCCGTAAGAAGACCTGCATTTGCAACATTCTTAAATATCAGGCTAAAACCTTTTGCTACTAAGGTAAAAGAAAAGGAGATAGAGGGTTTCCTTGTCTAATGCCTCTAGAAGTATAAAAGAACCCCTTAGGAGATCCGATAATGAGAACTGAGAAATGGGATGAAAAAATACATGCCATAATCCAAGAAATCCATCTGACACCGAAACTCATTTTTCTTATAATCTCACTGAGCACTTGTCATTCAACTCTGTCAAAAGCCTTCTCCATATCCAATTTAATAACCACTCCAGTTTATTGAAGGACTTATTTCCTTTATTTTTGATACGATGGACATTTTATAAACTTTGTAAAGTGGAGTCCACATGCTTATGATGGCTGCTTAATGAAAAGGAAAAATCAATATGTTGTTTTTAAATAAAAGAAAATGAAGCCATTTATTGTGATAACATACATTCCCTTTGTATTACTAATTATTTAATCATGTAAGATGCTCTAAAACTTGGATTTTAGTATAAATAAATAGTGTAGAACCCTTATTTTGACAAAGTACAAATTATAAATTATTCTCAATCTTAATATTTAAAATTGGGATAAATATTTCTAAGCAATAAAAAATCATAATTACAAACTAAAAAGACCTACGAAAGTGACATATTATTAAATTTTAATTGAAAATTAAAAATTAGGATTATCCAAACACACCAATATGAACAGATTTAGTATCATTCAAGAATCAAATTCTGGAATGGAGGTTTCATGAGAATATAGTATTAAGATAGATTTTTACTTTTAAATTTCTATATTTTTTATTTAAGAAAGTAGGAATTGTCTCTTTAACCTATTGTTTTTATCTTTAAAATTATGAATTTTATTGTTTAAAAATTTTCCTGATTTAAAATAAGGAATCTGTGGCATAGGGATCATTAGATATATTCCTCATTTTAAAAGTTTTAAAATTTTATATAAAAGTGTTAGAAATGTGGTTTTTTATTAATTATTAATTTAATTTATTTTCTAGTTGTTATTGTCTTAAAATATTGCCATTTTACAATTAGCAATATGAAAATTATTCACAGAACAATTGTAATAAATAACTATTAATAAATTCACTAAATTATTCTCAAACTTCTTTACTTTCTGTTTTCTAGTAATACTAAAAGGAATATGATACTTTGTATATAATTTTGAAATAAGATACTTATTTTTATAAATAAATTGCATCAGTTGAAACTAGGGTTTTAAAAATCGGTGAATCGTAACAGACTCGCTCGAGTCGATACGAGAATCGGTCACCACGTGTCGATTCTTGTGTAAAACCGAGAGTTACTCTATCCTAGAGGACAACCGGTGATTTTGGATAGTGAATCGTTCATATAACTTCATAAATCGCGATTTCAAATGGCTTGTGACGTCACAGGTAGGTGAGTCACTAACTGAGGATATTTTGGTAATTTAATTCAAGACATGGAAATTTAATTCAAAACATAAGACCGCAGGTGTATACCTTCTCTTGATCGTGCTAACAAAAACGCTATTGTACAAGTAGTTGGCAAACTTTCTTTGAATATTCGATGTGGGTTTTGTGCCGAGTGATATAATGTTCAAATTTCAAAAGTTATTCAATATGAAAAGTTATTGTAAAAAAGTATTCAACAGGGAGCGATGGGATGCGGTGGTTAGCAACAATGTTTCTTCTTGGGACGTCCAAAGCTCCAAGCTGAGCATTAGGGTGCACTATTGTGCAATTTTATTTGTCTTCAAAAAAACTAAAAATAAAAAATAATATCATGAAAATGACAAATAAAAAGAAGATAGGTTTTTCTTTTGTCTTCAAAAAAAAATAAAAAGAATAAAATAATATCATCAAAAAAAATAAAAATAAATAAAAAATAATACAACAAATATTTTTGGTCAAAAAAAAAATAAAAGATATAAAAAATAAAAAGTATTGGCAGCATCATTTTCTTATTTTCTTGTAAAAAAATAAAAAGTAATACAACAAGCAAAAAAAAAGGTAATACATCTTCTTTTTTTCTTATAAAAATAAAATAAAGGTAATACAACAAGTATCATATTTTATTGTCAAAAAAAAAAAAAAAAAGGTAATACAACAAGTATTTCATGTAAAATAAAAGAAAAGGTATTTCTTAATACAACAAATATTTTTTAATACAAACTAGGAATAACTGACCTAATTATAATTTTTATTTTTTTAATATAGTAATCTTTAACATAAATTTAGGAATATTAACTTTAAGATAGGATTTATACAATGAGACCTTTTGAAATATCTCTCTATCTCTAACAATCCCTTCTACTAAATTTATTCTAGAAATCTAAAAAATCATATTTTTGACAAATTGAAATGTTATTTTGAAAATTGATGCGCATTCTAATAATTTCTATATTGATAACCAAATATTTTATTTATTTATTTGCATTATAAATCTTGTAATGTACTATTGTTCTTACAGTTGTCAATAATACATTTTAAATTAAATGATATTATAAGATATTTTGAATTTGTTATTATTTATATAATAAAATGTAAACCAACAATTTTCATTTCAATATATAATATTGTATTTAGTTATATTGTAATAATTTTGGGTTTTTTTAGCGGATAAGGGTTAGCCACAAATTTGAGATTTAGTGGCCATTTTTTCATCGATTTAATCAATTATTTATTGTAGTCTATGTATGATTATATACTTTATCCATGATAATTCTATATTTTTTGTTTTATGTGATACAAATTTAATGGTTAACATAAGTTCATACAAAGAAAGAACATTTCAATATTCGTAAATTGATAAAAATATGAAATTTAATAATGTAATTCCCATATTTCATATTGGATTCTTAGAAAACAATATTTATAATGAATTTTAATAATTTTTTGGATTTTTTTAAGGCTTAATCAGACCTATTCGACCGATTCCCGATCTGAATTATCGATTCACCAATCCGGGTGGTTTTTGGGGTGCCAGATTCGGGGCACCGATCCGTTTTTTAAACCACTGGATTCGGATCAGGAATCGGCCGAATCGGTCTGATTAATCCTTAAAACAAATCCAAAAAAAGTATTAAAATTCATTATAAATGTCGTTTTCTAAGAATCCAATAAGAAATTGGGTTACTACATTATTAATTTTCATTTTTTTCATCAATATGTGAATATTGAGTTTTTTTTCTATATATGAACTTATTTTAACAATACTTGTTGTATTTTTTACAAAAATAAGAAACAAGTTTTTTTGACAAAAATATGAACTTATCTTAACAAAAATAAGAAATGAGTTTTTTTGGCAAAAATATTTGTTGTATTTGTTTTTATACGAAATTTTTATTTTTTTGACAATAACTTTTTATTTTTTATTTTTTTGAAAAAACCTTCTATTTTTTTTGACAAGAAAAAGAATTGATAAGAAACTTTCATTTTTTATACAAAACTTTTTATTTTGTAGATAAGAAAAAAAATTTTGACAGAAAGCGAAATTGACATAAACTATTTATTTTTATTTTTTAGAAAAAACATTTAATTTTTTTAATAAGAAAATAATTTGACAAAAAAAAAAGAAAAAAAAACAATTCCTCAATGAGAGGAATCGATCCCACGTCCATCCACACAATGAGCGTACGCAATAACCGGTATAGCATTTACAACTTAGTGTTAATAAAACCATTAACAAAACGTATAATATATGAATATTTTAAGGTATGAACTTTTCACATAGTCTTAGATCGAAGAGAGAGAGACAAATTTATGTGAATAAATAGTTCTTTGTACTCACCATTCGTAGCGCGTGTGAAGCAACGAGATTAGGTGAAACGTGTGGATCGTGAGCACACGTGCGTGAAGGAACTTAGGGCGGACCCCGTGGGCCTCCGGTCTTTGACGAATTTTGCCTCAAAATTCCTTGAAACATACAAAAATGTTGCCTCAAAAAGCCCCATGACTGTAGAAGAATGGGCATACAAAAATGTTGCCTCGAAAATCCCCTTGACTATAGAAGAATGGGCGTATAAAAATATTACCTCGAAAAGCCCCTTGACTGTAGCAGAATGGGCTGGTCCTGATGATTTACTATTCATTCTCTATGCAAAGAACCCGGGCGATTCCCAGCTTTACAGAAGAACCGACACGGGATGACTGATTCCCGATCCCGGGTGATTCTCGTGAAGAACCTGATGTGGGATGATTCCTGCCTTTACAGAAGAACCGACACGGAATGACTGATTCTCGATCCCAGGTGATTCTTGTGAAGAACCGACATGGCATGACTGACCCCGGTCTTTGATGAATTTTGCCTCGAAAAATGTTGCCTCGAAAAGCCCCTTGATGGGTGGATCCCGATCTCGGGCGATTCTTGTGAAGAACCGACATGGGATGACTGACCCCGGTCTTTGACGAATTTTGCCTCAAAAAATGTTGCCTCGAAAAGCCCCTTGATGGGTGGCTCCTAACGTCATGGCGTGAAGGACCCAACGATTTACAATGCATTCTCTATGCAGAGAGAACCCGGGCGATTCCCAGCTTTACAGAAGAACCGGCACGAGATAATTGAATCCCGATCCCAAGTGATTCTCGTGAAGAACCCGACGTGGGATGATTCCCTTCTTTATAAAAGAACCGACACAGGATGACTGATTCCCGATCTTGGTAGATTCTCGTGAAGAACCGACATGGGATGACTAACCCCGGTCTTTGACTAATTTTGCGTCGAAATTTCTCGAGATTTACAAAAATGTTGCCTCGAAATTCCTCGAAATGCCCCTTGACTATAGAAGAATGGGCGTGTCCTGACGGGGCGGTCCTAACGTCATGACGCGACGAACCCGGGTGAATTACTATGCAAAAAACCCAGGCGATTTACTATGCATTTATTATGCAGAGAACCAATTCCCGGCTTTACAGAAGAAATGACCGGGATGACTGATTCGCGATCCGGGTGATTCTCATGATTCTCGGCTTTACAGAAGAACCGACACGGTATAACTGATTCTCAATTCGTGATTCTCGGCTTTACAAAAGAACCGACACGGGATGATTGATTCCCGATTTTACAGAAGAACCAACACTAGATGACTGATTCTCGAACTAGGTGATTTACTATGCAGAAAACCTGGGCGATTTACTATGCAGAGAACCGGGTGATTCCTGGCTTTACAGAAGAACCGACACGAGATGACTGATTCCTGATCCGAGCGACTCTCGTGATTCCTAATCCGGTCGATTCTCGACTTTACAGAAGAACCAACACGGGATGATTGATTCTTGATTCGTGATTCTCGTCTTTACAGAAGAACCGACACGGGATGACTGGTTTCCCTGCTTTACAGAAAAACTGACACTGAATGAATAATTCCAGATCCAGGCGATTCCCGTGATTCCCGATCCAAGCGATTCCCGGCTTTACAAAAGAACCGACACATGATGATTGATTACCTATTCGCGATTCTCGACTTTACAGAAGAACCGACATGGAATGACTAATTCTCGGCTTTACAGAAGAACTGACATGGGATGACTGATTCCTGGCTTTACAGAAGAGCCGACACAAGATGACTGATTCCCGATCCGGGCGATTCCTGGCTTTACAGAAGAACCGACACGGGATGACTAATTCCCGATTCATGATTCTCAGCTTTACAAAATAACCGACACTGAATGACTGATTCCCAGCTTTACAGAAGAACCGACACTAGGTGATTGATTCTCGAACCGGGCGATTTACTAAGCAGAAAACCCGAGTGATTTACTATGTAGAGAACCAGGCGATTCTTGGCTTTACAAAAAAACTGACACGAGATGACTGATTCTCGATTCGTACGATTCTCGTGATTCCCGATCCGGGCGATTCCCGATTTTACAGAAGAACTGACACGGTATGACTGATTCCCGATTTGCGATTCTCGGCTTTACAGAAGAACCGACACGGGATGACTGATTCTCGGCTTAACAGAAGAACCGACACTGGATGACTGATTCCCGATCCGGGTGATTCCCGTGATTCTCGATCCAAGCGATTCTCGGCTTTACAGAAGAACCGACATGGGATGATTGATTCCCAATTCGTGATTCTTGGCTTTACAGAAGAACCGATATGGGATAACTGATTCCCGGCTTTACAGAAGAACCGACACAAGATGACTGATTCTCAATCCGAGAGATTCCCGACTTTACAGAAGAACCGACACGGGATGACTGATTCCCGATTCGTGATTCTCGGCTTTACAGAAGAACCGACACGAGATGACTGATTCCCGATTCGAATAGGCCGATTCTGTGCCGACTCGGCGATTTTTAAAACACTTGTTGAAACCATGAAATTTAAAAATTATGTATTATTTTATTGGTAAATTATGTATTATTTTATTGGTAGATCTTGTCCATCTCGGACATTATGGACTAGTTGTCTTTCGAATGGCATACTTCAATTAGATATTATTTTTAAAAAATAATATAAAAAATGTCATGTTAAAATTTTTTAAAGTAGAAAATCAAATAATCTAGAAAATAGGGATTTATCTTACTCTTCTATACCCAATTAAACATTATTTAACAATCTTCACTTATTAAGACTACTACATAGAGATTTTTGTAAAGTGGGTTTGAGTTTTGAATAACCTATATTATCTTTTCATTAATGGAGAGCTCAAATATATACAAAGTAAAACAAAATTGTTCCCTAATGAATAAAGGATACAAATATTACAGGGTTATAACTAAAAGGAGACTCAGTCTCTCTAATTTGAAATTCAAAATGATGATGTGTTGGATGTGCTGGCTTTTGTGACTGTAATTCTCCACTTCAAGCTAATATGTGTGCAAAAGAACACCCAGCTTGCTTAACAAAAACATAAATTGTTCTATGCCTAAAGCCTTAGTCAAATTATCAACAAGTTGATGCTTTGTAGGGACATAAGAAGTGGATATGAGACCGGGTTGAATTTTTTCTCTGATGATATGGCAATCTCGAAGTGTTTCGGTCTTTCATGAAACACAAGAGTTGGCTGCAAAGTGTAGAGCGGCTTGATTATCACAGTGGAGGTGCATTGGCTATGGATGGTGAATCCCCAAATTTGAAAATAGAGATTTTAGCCAAATTAATTCACAAGCAGTGGTTGCCATTGAACAACACTCAGCTTCTGCTGATGACTAAGACATTGTAGATTGTTTCTTTGTTCGCCAAGAGATAGGGATGTTCCCAAGATAGGTAATATAACCAGTCGTTGAATGCCGGGTAGTAGGGCAACTAGCCCAATATGAATCACAATATACAGAAATTTGGAATGAGTTTTTAGATGATAGAATGAGCCCTTGGTTTGGTGCGCCTTTGAGGTATCGAAGAAGTCGATGTGTAGTTGCATGGTGTGGCTCTCATGCTTGATGCATATATTAACTAAAGAATGTGGATGGCAAAGTTGATGTCTCCTATAGGATTCTGGGTTGCTTAGCAATTTTCCATCATCAGAGGAAATCTTTAGATCTTGTTCCATTGGAAGATATAAGGGTTTGGTTCCCAAAAAACCCATCTCCTGTAGTTTATCAAGGATATATTTTTGTTGGGTGAGTAGAATTCCTTGAGATGATCTTGCAACTTCAATTCCAAGGAAAAATTTTAACTTTCCTAGATCCTTGATATTAAAGCGTTGCATGAGAAAGCGTTTGATTTTTTGTATTTGATTTCCATCATTTCCTGTGAGGATGATATCATCAACATATACCAAGACAATAGTGATGAGATTCCCTAACTTCAAGGTGAATAAAGAGTAGTCGGCAGTTGATTAGTTGAACCCGGCATCTAGAAGAGCAAGAGAGAACTTTTGAAATCAGTTTCTTGAGGCTTGTTTCAGCCCATATAGAGATTTTCGTAGCCGACAGACTTTGTTCTCCCCTTCTAAAAAAAAACTCGGTGGAATTGTCATGTATATTTCTTCATATAAATCACCGTGCAAAAAGGTGTTGTTGACATCGAGTTGAAAAAGGGGCCATTGCTTAGATGCTGCAACTACAAGAAGGCCTTTGACGGTAACTAATTTGGTGACAGGAGCAAAAGTTTCATGGTAATCCAATCCCTTGGTTTGGGTACTCCCTTTTGCAATTAGATGCGCCTTGTATCGTTCTATGGTTTCGTCTGCATTATATTTGATCTTGAATACCCATTTGCAACCAATTGGTTGTTCCCATGTGGTCGAGATTCTATGGTCCAAGTCTTGTTTAGTTCAAGGGCTTTTATCTCTGCTGCCATGGATTCACGCCAAAGTGGGTCCTTCACGGCCTGAGAGAACCTTGTGGGTTCCTTGTGAGAATAAATAGTGGAAATGAAAGCTTTGTGGAATAAAGAAAAATTGGGTGCAGCAAGAGAAGGTTGGATAGGATACGCTTTACCTGAGGGTGGCTTTATGGAAGAAGGTTCTTATTATGATGGACTGTAGTCGGCAATGGAGCAAATGTAATCCTTAAGTTTGGATGACTTAACATGGGAACGTGAAGATTGTCGAAGAGAAGATGGAGGCTCTTTGATGGGTTGGTGAATTCCTGCATCCTGTTCAAGATTGGATGGTGCCAAAACACTTGGAACAACAGGTTCATCATTTGATGGACTAGGTGTATTGTTGGCCTCAAGTTCTTGTATAGGTTTTGGAAGGATAGCATGAATGTGGTTATGCTCGGATGGCATGGCTTTGAAGGGAAACTCTTCTTCGCAAAGAATGACATCTCAACTGGTAAAAATAGTTTTAGTATCTAAATCAAATATCTGATATCCAACAAATATGAATGGTTTTGAGCATGGAGAAAACTTATGTCGTTGGGTGTCATTATTGTACACATAACAAAGACACCCAAATATTTGAGATGGTCATAGGTGGGGGGCTTTTTCATGAGAAGTTCATAAGGGGTTTTTCCAGAGAGAATTGGTATTGCCATTTGGTTAATGAGGTAACAAGCTGTTAGAATACATTCACCCCAAAATTTAGTGGGTAGATTCGCTTGAAACAGTAAGCACGAGCAATCTCTAAGAGATGGCGGTGCTTACATTCAGTGATGCCGTTTTGTTGCGGGGTACGAATGCAAGTTTTTTGGTGCATAATGCCACAATTATGGAAAAACATTTGCATGACATTAGATAAAAATTCAGCACCATTATCAATTCGAATTTGGCGAACTTGATAATGAAACTGAGTTTTCACCATGTTGATAAAATGATGAAGGAATGCATAGGTTTCTGACTTATATTTCATCAAATATGTCCATATGCATCTTGAACAATCATCAACAATGGTAAGAAAATAATGTGCTTCAGATTGAGAAGCAATGGAATATGATCCCCAAATGTCCCATTAGATTAACTCAAAAGGAACATCACATTTACTCGAACTAGAGGCAAAAGGAAAGCGGGATTGTTTTACAATAGTGAAAACATCACATGAAGAAAATGAAGAAAGACAATCATGGCTCAGATGATAACTAGAAAACTTATTTCGAGATGGATGACCAAGGTTTTTTTGCCAAATGATAAGAGATATGGTAGCTGGCTTTGTCACTGTGGCAACAACAAGTAATTGGGTGAAGTAGTCCAGTCTATCATGCATTTTCCCCATTCCAATCAGCCTCCTCGAGGTCAAGTCTTTAAAGACACAAAATGTAGGAAAGAAAGTAATTGCACAATTAAGAGAATTGGTGACTTTGCTAATAGACAATAAGTTGAAAAAAAGATTTAGCACACACATAACATCTTCTAATTCAATGAAAGGGGACAGAGAACTTTTACCAATATGTGTTACAACAGTCTTACTTCCATTGAGCAAGCATACTGGCTTGTTTTGATGGCTGGTAATAGGTGACATTGAAGAGGATAGATGGGGTGTGAAATTGTGGGATGCTTTCGAATCTATTACCCACGATTTATGAGTGGTGTTAGAAGCAGAGAGATTGGATAACATAGCTGCAAAATTTGCATTAGAAGGCTGGGACTCAACGCCTAGTAAAGACAAAAGTTGTTGATATTGGCTTCGTGAGAGAGGAAGTAACAGTGGTGCTCCTCCCGACTGTGAAGTGTCGTGAGAACAACTGTCAGCAGAGTTGGCATTATTAACTTGTCTTCCTCCCTTTTGGTGATGATTTTGATGTCCATTTAGATGTCGTTTCAGATGTCCTTCAGGATGCCCGTGAATATCATAACACTTGTCACGAGTATGGTATAGTTTTTTGCAATGGTCACACCAAGGACATTCTTTGAAGCAGCCTTTCCCTTGACTGTTGTGGGAACTATTGACGGCGAGAGCAGCAGCCTCGAAGGGAACTACTTGGTTTACTTGCGGGCCCTTGTGTCTTTCTTCTTGAAGGACGAGATAGTAAAACCTTCTCGACATTGAGCAAAGGTTCCATAGAAAGGATTTGAGTCCGAATAGTCCCAAATGATTCATTTAGGATCATAAAGAATTGACAAACTCTTTCAGTCTGTTGATATTCTTGAAGTTCCTTAAAAGATCCATAAGTTCAGGTAGAGATCTTCGAATATGAACTCAATTCGCCCCATAACACTTTCAAAGAAGAGAAATAAGAAGTAATCGACATACATTATTGTTGTAAGGTGGCAATGGAATGTTTGATTTCGTAAATACATGGCCCATTCCCTTGGGAGAACCGGTCATCTAGATCAAGCCAAAGATCTCAGGCCGTCTCAGCGTAGACTATGCTGTCAACAAGATCTCGCACGAAGCTATTATACAATCAAGACATAACCATCAAATTACATCTTTCCCATTCTTAAACTTCAAAAAGTGGAGCAATTGGTTTGGGAAGAGTACCATCCACAAAACATAACTTGTTTTTTTGCTCCAAGAGCAATTTTCATGACACTTTTCCAAGTGCCAAAATTATCATCAACTAGAGCTTGTGAGACAAGAACATTACCTGAATTATCTGATGGATGGAGGTAATAATGAGATGACGTATCGGTGATGCCCGTTGACATGATGGACGACCATGGATAAATGATATAAGACTATCAATGCTTCTCACTTCTCAACTTCATGTAGCCCAGAGAATTTAAAGAGAGAAAATCCATGTATGAATGTGAAAACTGCAGCCTCAATTAAAAAGGTTGGTTGGGCTCTTTGAGGACACCAACCTCTGGCTCGTAGGAGAGGTGAGAGAGAGACCACTGCTCTGATACCATGTAAAGTGGGTGTGAGGTTTGAATTACCTATATTATATTTTTATTAATGGAAAGCTCAAATATATACAGAGTAAAACAAAACAGTTCCCTAATGAATAGGGATACAAATATTACATGGTTACAACGAAAAAGAGACGCAGTCTCTCTAATTTGAAATTCAAAATGATGATGTGCTGGATGTGTCGTCTTTTGTAACTGTAATAATTACTACATTGTTTTTTTTAATGTACTTTTTTCTACATTGTTATATTGCTTCAAAATATAAAAGTAAATTTAAAGAATTAGGAACTTATCTTGACATCATTGTTATCATTTATGCTTTATCCCAACTAGTTTGGGTCGTCTACACGAGTCTTATTCCACCATTCTTTTATAGCTAAGGTCATGCCCTCAATCCTAGAAGTCCTTCGAAAATATAAGATCCACAAAAGCAAGAACTATAACAAATTATCTTAATCCTATATGTACCATAAAACCTTATTGAAAAATAGTTTAGCTTAATTTATCCATAGCTCGAGCAGGAAGTCCTACTTAAGAGAAAGGTTCCATCGAGAACATAATATATATATATATATAGGCAAAGATGGGATACGCCACGTTGTGTATGGCTGGTCTGTGTGCCAACGGCTTCGATGGGGTCACTGAAAAATGGACGGTCGTCATTCAAAAGGGCAAATCATGTGTTTTGCCCTATAAAATTATGCATTCATAGCCCTGCCAGCTCCCACCTAGTATAATGGCAAGCCTACCTACTACCTCAACCCTCGTGCCCTCTCTCTCTCTAAACCAGTGCCTGCTTCTCTCATACGACATTCCCTCTTTTTTCTCTCTAAACTAGTGCATGCTCCTCTCATACGTCATTCCCTCTTCTCTCTCTAAACCAGTGCCTTCTCCTCTCATACATCATTCCCTCTTCTCTCTCTCTAAACCAGCGCCTGCTTCTCTCATACGCCATTGCTTCTTCTCTTTCTCTCTCTCTCTAAACCAGTGTTTGCTCCTCTCATACTCCATTTCATCTCATTGTTTCCTCTTTGCACTCCATTTTTTCTCATTGTTCCTTGACTCAGTTGAGCCTCTCTCTCTCTCTCTCAGCGCCTCTCAAATGAAAATAGAAAGGAAAGCCCTCTCTTGCTTGCTGTCACAGAGGTACGAATACCACTAGTTTAAAATTGTATTAAAACTGTATTTTTGGGTTTTTTGGTTTGAAAACCCTATGATGGGTTTGTATTTATGGGTTATTGGACTTGAGGTATATTGGAAATATGGCATATCAAGACCTAAACTTCAGTAGCCTCTCATTCAGTGGGAGCGATAAGATTGAAATATTGGCGTCTTACGAAATGGAACCCAGATTCTTTTACCCCAAGTGCGCATGAGGCATCGAGAGTTCACATGTTGAGAAAACAATTTCTCAAGAAGGTGTGAGGGTCACCTCCTAGTCAGGATTTTATAGGTTAGCCTCATGTTTAGCTGCAATCAGCCAGGGCTTGGAGAATCCAAATGAAAAAAATAGAACCTGAGTACTTATTGAGTATTCGCCACGTATGGAATGGTCAATACTTATGGGATATAAGTCCGTATCCTGACACGATACCATTGCATGGCATGTGCATTTTCATTTCATACGGAAAGTCACTCTTCCAAATGGATTATCCAAGTTTGGAAGAGCCAGTGCACATGTACTTTGAGAAGACCCATGTAATTGAGTTAGATCATGTCCCACAGGAGTACACTTGTAATCCATTGAGAGCTGAATGATCAAATGTTCTGGCTCAACGGCTTTGATATGGCTAATTATGTGTCCCTACTTTAGACTATGGAACATAGGTCTATTGGGTCGATCTGAGACTCGACGGAATAACATTCGGGACTAGCCCAATGGAGTACTCTGATACCTATAGTTATTAGCCTGAGATCTCACTATGCATTTTGTTCGATTTTATAATGATGTGAAAAACCTAATAATTGCTCAAAAATACTTTAAATATTTATTGTGAATTTTAGAGAATTTTATTTCCTAAAAAAATGAGGGTTTTCAAATTGTTCGACTTAAAATCTATTTTAGTCCTGACCTGGTAGTACCATGTGGCGTACAAGTCGCGATAGGGCTGCCACATGGCACCTCAAGCCTCACTCTAGGATTATAGCCCAGCTGGACGCTGTTCCCTAGGCAAGTGACTAGATTGGCATTTGGTTGCTTGTTTTATAAGGGGTTGTATTATGGTGTCTTGTTATATATTGTTACATTTTGTTATATAATATTATAAATTAAGGCTCCCTTTTTATTACATGTCTTAATTAACTCACATATGGATCATGTATGGCATGTGTGAAGTTCAATTAATTTATTTATTTAATATTAAAAAAATACATTTTCAAATTTGAGTTGAAAAATATCTTCACACACATGTGTGAAGGGGACATTATCTTTAAATTGATGGGTTTGAAATTTTAGATCTACAAAGTGATTGACTTTGATAAAATAATATATCTCCACATGTGTGAGCTTTGCCAATTACTTCTTTACCATTTAGCTATTGTGGTTATCTACTCTAATACATTATTAAAAAAACTAAGGATATTTTTGTAAGGCCATATTGGACACAATTGAAACAAACACATAGGCCAAGGATAAAATGGTAAAATAGCATAACTTAGGGTTAAGGTAAGTAATAAAGGTGTGAAATCTCATCCCTTCATTCTAGTGGTTGGATGGGGATGGGAACCTAGGTATATTAACCTCTCATGTGCCTTTGGATTAGTGCATCAAGGGTATTGATTGAGTCCAAGATTACACTCATGTTATAAGAGCACATCATGAGATTCCAAACCCTAACTATCTCAACTCTTGAACCATTTTGGAAAATTGTTCCTCCCCTTTTTCTTCTAAGGTTTTGTGAGAGAAAATTGAAGATAGAGAGCTTTTAGAGTTCCATTAATGGTGATCATGATGTTGGTCCTCCTTTCTTATGCTTAAGTCCATAGTGTGCATTTATCAACGTAAACTTTATTGAATTATCTTTTCTCATAAGATCATATTCTTGGCATCTATAGTTGTTGGAGTTTTAAATTTAGAAAGTTTCATTATTCTTAGAATCCCTATCTGATCATCTTTTCCATTATGTTTTTTTCATAGTGTGGTCCTTCATGAGTTATAACCTATATGCATGAGAATCCATGATCATGCATAGTTTCCATTAATTACTTTGCTTCAAATCCATCAAATAATTTAGCCTCAAAGTGTCACTCATTTTTCAAAACTTCTTAACCACATTTTTACCTATGGCGGTTCATAATCTTTCCATAAAAGACTGTTTTGGTGGTCCGAGGGACCACCTTGTGTAGTTTAGCTATAACTCTCTTGTTCTTTATTCGATTCGATTCAAATCTTTTGCATTCTTTTTTTGATGATAATTTCAGTGTGTTGAGATATTAAGACATGATTTAAAGGTGTGTAATTTCTTCCCATTTGGATTAGATACTTTTGTTAGATTGAATCACTTTTGTACAATCTGAAGGGACAAACTTAAGTCCTTATAGCGCCCGATTGCGTGACCCCGGCACAAGGGGGTCGAAACATGACTTCCCTATTTTAATTTGCATTCTAATTCCATGTTCAATTTTTATTATTCCATATAATTTTGTTTAGATTAGTTACATGATGTATTTAAGCTTTGAGACATAGTTTATGTAATTTGTACTATGAAAGTGTAATTCATAAGTTAGTCTTGCTTTATATGTAATTAACCCATAAGGGGTTGGTATTTGAGTTTATTTACAGTGGTTATACAAGGCTAGAAATAGTTTTAATTGTTATCTAAAGGATTGTAACTTATTCACTTAGCTTGGTTTTTAGCAAGTGGCTTGTTGAATGTCTTTTTTGCTTTATTTTTCGGCTTGAAAACTTGCTCTAGTCTTTGTATTTATTATCAATTGGTATCAGAGCTAGGCTCATTTACAACCTCTTTTAGTGTATTTAAAGGGATTATAGAGTGTCAAATAAGAACCCATGGCAGCCCGTTCGATTCTCACTGAATTGCTTAAAGAGGAGAGGTTCAATGGAATCAACTTCTCTGAATGGAGAAGAAAAATTGGTTGTGTTTCATGAAGATGGTCTATTTCCATTATTGACTTCTAAATCACCTAATCAGCCCTCAATCAATGCTTCTCAAGTTGTTAAGGATGCATATGAGATATGGCATAACAAAAACCAAAGTGCCATGAATATTATTTTTGCGATTATGAGTGATTCATTTGTTAAGGAGTATGAGAATTTCGTATGTGTCAAAGATATTATGGAGAGCATGAAAATGAAATACGACACACCGAATGAAGCTCAAAGGATCATTAGAATGAGGAATCTCATGTGCTGCAAAATGGATGATCACACTAAAGTGGGTGATCATCTAAGAGAGTTCAAGAGTTGTATAAGAGAGAGTGAGAGAGCCGGTCACTCATATGATGAGGTGACACAAAAGGCGATGTTTGTGCTTTCAATCTCACCCTCATGGGATACCTTTGTTGCCAATTTGATGGCCAAAGATGTGCATACAACAGTGGAGGAGATTGCATTTTTCATGGAAGGGGAAGAGCAAAGAAGGATGGAAAAAGATAGACCATCTTCCATGGTCCACTTAGTAAAATCTCAACAACCCTCATCTTCTTCTACTCCCTTACTCATTACTCATATCTCTTCTTCTCTTCCTAACTCTTCTATGGTGAATACATGTAATGTGGGAGTGAGTGGGAGTGATAATGCTAAAAACATGAAAAGAAAGGAAAAGGACAAATGGAAAGGGAAGGGAAAGTAAAAGGGAAAATCCTACTCCCCTTATCCATTTAGCTCTTACCCTCCTAAAACCCATGCCTACCCACCAAACTTTGCTAGCCCCATGCCTTTTGGGCCTAAACTACCACTCAAACCCATGATGGTAGGTGGAAGGTCGGTTTGGCCCTCAAGTCAAGATTATTTGAAGATGTAATGCTTTAGATACAAGAAATACATGCATACCCAAAAGTTTTGTAGGTATCCGCCTCCTCTATAAAACTCTCATTTTATTCCTAAGTCGAATACCTGTAAGCCTCAAGCGAATACCGGTGGAGGACCAAGGAAAGAGAGAGTTTGTGTGGTCCATAAGACTTTGATTGCCAATGAGGAGGCAGATGTGTGGGTTCTTGACTCGAGGCTACTATCCATGTGACAAATTCTATGAAGGGCTTTATAAGGTTTTATGATGTCAAACCCGGTACCTATAATCTTTATATGGGTGGAAATCAAATAGAAAATGTCTTAGGAAAAGAGGACTATGTGTTGGAGCTCACTAATGGTGAGTCTCTCATGCTTAAGGATACCCTCAATGCACCCGGGATGAGGAAGAATCTCATCTCAGTTTTCAAGATGAGTAAAACCGAGTTTGTGCTCTTGTTCAAGGAGGAAAAGGTCTATGTGCATGATGACTCTATTAATGGAGACCTTGTTTTTGTAGCCCACTTGGTTCAATGGCTTTATGAAATTAAAATGAAAAATGAGTTTGCTTACTTGAGTGATGATTTACAAAATTTTACTTTATGTCATTTAAGGTTTGGTCACATTAATCCATCTAGAATGCATATTATGGTGAAAGAATGATTGCTTGATAAAATGAATATTGATTCTCCTAATAGATGAGAGGCTTACCTTAAAATAAAGATGGTAAAGAAGTCTCACCAAAAGGTCGAAAGGGTCTCCAATCTTTTAGAACTAATCCACTCGGATGTGTGTGGTTCTATGAGTGTGCCTACCATGGGGCGTATGAGGTACTTCATAACATTCATTGATGACTATTCCCGTTTTGGTTACACATATCTCATGAGAAACAAAAGTGAGGCTATAACCAAATTTCAACAATATAAAGCGGAAGTTGAAAACCAATTAGGTCGAATCATCAAAAACCTTAGATCAGATAGGGGTGGGGAATATACCTCCCAAGCCTTCCAAGAGCTTTGTGTCCAATATGGGATTATCTACCAAACCACCATGCCTTACTCATCCGAACAAAATGGGGTTGCTGAGAGAAGGAATATGACCCTAGTTGAGATTGTGCAAAGTATGATGAGTACCACTAATCTTGGATTAGAGTTTCGGGGGGAGGCGATTCTAACCACTACATATGTCCTTAATCGGACTCCCACCAAAGCAATTCAATCAACTGCTTACCAAGTCTTCATGGGTCGACCTCCCTCACTAAAGCATCTCAAGGTTTGGAGATGTTCAGCCCATGTTCTCATACCATCCCAAAATAGGTCCAAACTTGATCCTAAAACCATAAAATGTGTTTTCATAGGATACTTAAGTCATGGGAAGGGATTTATGTTTTATAACCTCTCGAATCATAATGTAATTGAAAGCTTTGATGCTCATTTCCTTGAAGATGAATTTTCTTGAAAGAGAATCAACCCAAACGAGAGTAGACTTCCATGAGTTTCAGCCTAATAAAAAAATTGAAACCATCCCACTTAAGCGAAGTGAGAGAATAAGGAGACGACCTACCTTTTTCACTTACCTTGGGGAGGACTATGAGATGATTAGTGAAGAACCTGATGATGAACCTTATTCTTACCTACATGTTATATCTTGTCCGGATCATAAGTTATGGAATGAAGCCATGCAAGATGAGATAAATTCAATCATAAAGAACCATGTATGGGAGTTAGTCCGATTACCACCTAACCTTAGATTCATTGGATGTAAGTGGATATTCAAAAAGAAACTTGACTCCGAAGGGCGTATTGAAAAATACAAGGAAAGACTTGTAGCAAAAGGTTTTACTCAAAAGAAAGGGGTACATTATTTTGACACATATTCACCTATTGCCAAAATGCCTGCAATTAGGATGATCATATCCATAGCAGCCTATCTTGACCTAGAATTGCAACAAATGGATGTGAAAACTGCTTTCTTAAATGGTGATCTAGAAGATGATATATACATGAACCAACCCATGGGTTTTATTGTGAAAAGAAAGGAAAAGTTCGTGTACAAACTTAACAAATCACTTTATGGTCTCAAATAAGTTTCAGAAGATGGTTCCTCAAGTTCCACCAAACACTGATTACATATGGATTCAAACCAAATGATGATGACCATTGTGTATACTATAAGACCAGTGGGACTGGCATTACTTTCATGACTTTATATGTGGATGACATTCTAATAGCTAATAGCACCTTATACTATATAAAGGACACCAAAGTAATGCTATCAAGTCATTTTGATATGAAAGATATGGGAGAGGCTTCGTATGTGTTAGGGATTCATATTATAAGAGATAGAGCAGCCCGGACTATTTAATTATCTCAATCTACATATTGCAAGAAAGTTCTTGAGAGATTTGGTATGAGTGACTCCAAGCCTATAAATACACCTGTGGAAAGGAGAGGAAAATTAAATGTCAATATGAAACCAAACAATGATCTTGAGAGAAATGAGATGGAAAGGATCCCGTATCGGAGTGCCGTTGGATCACTAATGAATTTAACCATGGGAACTAGACCCGATCTAGCTTTTGCTCAAAGCGTGATTGGTCGATTCCAAAGTGATTCTGGATTAGAACATTGAAAAACCATGAAAAGAATCATGAGGTATTTGAAAGGAACATTTGATTATGGATTAACATATGGCAATGTGAGTGAGCTTAAAGTTTTAGGATACATAGACTCCGACTATCAAGGAGACCCGGGTGACTCGAGATCCACTTTGAGTTATCTATTTCTTTATGCGGTTGGTGTCATTTCTTGGTGCACTAAGAAGCAAGACACGGTAGCCCTATCTACTACAGAAGCCGAGTATATAGTTTTAAGTTTTGCAACTTTAGAAGCCATTTGGATTACGAAGTTCTTGAATCAATTTAACTTCAACCCTCTAAAACATGGAACTATTATAATCATGTGTGACAATCAAGCAGCAATAGCAGTGGCAGTTGAACCAAGGTTCCACAGTAAGTCAAGGTACATTAAAGCTCAATATCATGGAGTAAGAGAAGAGATGGCAGCTGGTGAAGTAGAAGTTAGTTACATTCCATCTGAGGTTATGCATGCAGATCCATTAACCAAAAGCTTGAGGACAAATGATTTTGTGAAGCATGTGCATGGGATGGGTTTAAGGAGGTTGACATAGTTGTCATTACTTTGTCTATTGCTTGTGAATGATAAATCCATGGATGAGTATGCATGCTTTGATTTATTGTGAACGATAATGAGAGAGATATACATACGAATTCAGGTCTCAAAAGGCCAAGTGGGATATTGCTGGAAAATATGGCCTATTAAGACCTAAATTCCAGTAGTCTCTCATTAAGTGGGAGTGATTGAGATACTGAAATCTTGGCGTCTTACGAAATGGAGCCCATATTCTTTTATCCCAAGAAAGATGAGGCATCGAGAGTTCACGTGTTGAGAAAGCAATTTCTCGAGGAGGTGTGAGAGTCCCCTACTAGTCAGAATTTTATAGGTTAGCCTCATGTTTAGCTGCAATCGGCTAGGCTTAGAGAATCTAAAAGAGAAAAATAGAACTCGAATATTTATTGTGTATTAGTCCTGTATGGAATACTTAAGACTTATGAGACATAAGTCCATATCCTAACACAAAATCATTGCATGGCATGTTCATTTTCATTTCGTACGGAAAGCCACTCTTCTAAATGCATTATCCGAGTTTGAAAGAGTCAGTGCACATGTGCTTTGAGAGGACCACTGTAATTGAATTAAATAACGTCCCACAAGAGTACACCTGTAATCCATTGAGAGCCGAATGATCGAAAGTTCTGACTCAGCGGCTTTCATATGGTCAATTATGTGTCTTTCTTTAGACTGTAGAACGTAGACCTATTGGGTCGATCTGAGACTCGACGGAATATCATTCGGGACTAGCCCAATGGAGTACTCTGATACCTATAGTTATTAGCCTGAGATCTCACTATACCTTGTTTTCAATTTTATAAGGATGAGAAAAACATAATAATTGCTCAAATATACTTTAAATATTTATTGTGAATTTTAGAGAATTTTTCAAAATTTTATTTGCTAAAACAATGAGGGTTTTTAAATTATTTGACTCAAATTCCATTTTAGTCTTGACCTGGTAGTGCCATGTGGAGTCCGAGTGGTCATAGGGTTGCCACGTGGCACCCCACGCCTCACTTTAAGATCACCGCCCAGCTGGATGCTAATCCGTAGGTGGGGGATTAGATTGGCATTTGGTTGCCTGTTTTATAAGGGGTTGTGTTATGGCGTCTTGTTACATATTGTTATATTTTGTTATATTATGTTATAAATTAAGGCCCCTCTTTTTATCACATGTCTTAAAACTCACACACGGGTCATGCATGGCATGTGTGAAATTTAATTAATTTATTTATTTAATATTAAAGAGAAAATGCATTTTCAAATTTGAGTTGAAAAATATCTTCACACATGTGTGAAGGGGACATTATCTTCACACACATGTGTGAAGGGGACATTATCTTTAAATTGATTGGTTTGAAATTTTAGATTTACAAAGTGATTGGCTTTGATAAAGTAGAATATCTCCACATGTGTGAGCTTTGCCAATTAATTATTTGCCCTTTAGCCTTTGTGGTTATCTACTCTAATACATTATTAAAAAAACTAAAGGGTATTTTTATAAGGCCATATTGAATACAATTGGAACAAAAACATGGGCCAATGACAAAATGGTAAGTGACATAACTTATGATTAGGGTGAGTGATAAATGTGTGAAATCTTATCCCTTCATCCTAATGGTTGGATGGTGATGGGTGGCTACGTACATTAACGTCTCATGTGCCTTTGGATTAGTGCATCAAGGGTGTTGATTGAGTCCAAGGTTACACCCATGTTATAAAAGCACATCATGAGATCTTAAACTCTAACTATCTCAACTCGTGAACTATTTTAGAAATTGTTGCCCCCTTCCTTCTTCTAAGGTTTTGTGAGAGAAAATTGAAGAGAAAGAGAGTTTAGAGTTCCATTAATGGTGATCTTGATGGTGGTCCTAATTTCTTATACTCAAGTCCATAGTGTGCATTTATCAAAGTAAACTCTATTAAATTTTATTTTCTCATAAGATCATATTCTTGGCATCTATAGTTGTTGAAATTTTGAATTTAAAAAAGTTTCATTGATCTTAAAATCATCATTTGATCATCTTTTTTATCTTGCTCTTTCATAGTATGGTCCTTCATTAGTTATAGCCTATATGTATGAGAATCCATGATCATGCATAGTATCCATTGATTACTTTGCTTCAAATCCATCAAATAATTTAGTTTCAAAGCGTCACTCAATTTTCAGAACTTTTTCATCACGTTTTTACCTACGGGGTTTCATAATCTTTCCATACATAACTATTTTGGTGGTTCGAGGGATCACTGTGTGTAGTTTGGCTATTACTCTCTTGTTTTTTATCCGATTCGATTCAAACATTTTGCATTATGTTCTCGAACAAAATCCAATTGACCGTATGCTTTCAGTAGAGAGAGAAAGGTTTGTGAATCTGGTGACTTGTTCAAGCATCTCATCCTTTTGAATAGGTATAGAGAATTTATTGGTTGCCCATGCTCCATAATTGCATAAACCTTTGAAGCCCAAGCCATGGAGCTCCTCTCAGGCATCTCATTAAAAATGTCAGTTGCCTCTTCGATTCTTCCACAGCTAGAATACATATTTATTAGAGGCCCCCCTACTTTTGGTTCTAAATCCATTCCTTTCTTGATAAAATAAGGGTGAGCATGTTCTCCTACTACCAAAAGAGATTAGTTTGAGCACGATTCTATTACATAACAGGATGTGATATGGTGTAAATTTGCAAAAGATTGATGAACCTTTTTGAATAGTTAGAGAATCCTTTCATGGTCCCCTGTTCTTAAACAGGCTTGTATCAAGAAACCCCATAAGATTTTTTACCACGGAATTGAGTTACAAAGGTTCAAAGCTTGCTCGAGAAGACACAGTACAAGTTGATAAGGGTGTTAATAACCGGGACCTCCGATCCATAACCAATTCTAATAATGTTGCAGTGGATCTCTTTTCCCTTTTTGAGTTGACCTAAAGCAATGTAAGCCTGACAATAGCAATGAAGGTATACTCATTGGGAAATGTTATTACGTATTAATACTGCATTTCTGGGGTTTTTGCTTTGAAAACCCTGTCATGGGTTTGTATTTATGGGTTATTGGGTTTGCATATGAGAAATGGTATTAGCTTTTGATTGGCTTTGTAGAGGTTTTGTATTTCATCACCATTTCATTGTTCATCCTATATTTCTTTCCTAAAATTTGAAAATGGCTTTTATTCTTTTCTAGGTACTTGTGTATTGTAAATGGAATCAACCTTGTTATTGAGAAAGCATTACATAGAGGTAGTACCTATGCTACATAGACAAGGTCGCATATATGCTATGTTTTGCTGATTCAAGTTATACAAAAGTTCACCATTCAAGTACTTGGGTATTTTAAATGGCTTTTAAATTTGAAAATGGTTGTTATGCTTTTCTAGGTAGTTGGATATTTTAAATAAAATCAACATTGCCATGTCGAATGCTTCTACTAATGTGTTCTTGCCCACTAATTTTCATGTTTGCATGCTTTACCATCCACATGCTATTGCAAGAAAATTATGATATGTCAAATGTTAATTGCCTTATTATCCATGTGCCATTGTAAGCAAATTTTGAAATGTTACATGTTGTATGCCTTTTTTGTGTATTGAGATGTTGATCATGTCTATATAACTATGGATTGTTAATCTCTTCAAAATTTGCATAATGGATAATACTCTTTTCTCGTACACATTACTTTAAGAGTTAAGTTCACATTAATAAGGGTGTCACCCCTGTTGTCTACAATTGCTTCGAATATGGTTGATCCTATAATGGAAGCAATAAACTTTGAATAGTTAACAAATGGGCTATCTGGTCTACTAAGAGTGTTGTTATGTCTATATAAAGGTTTGAATACATATATTTATATACTTTGTCATTTTATGTAGGATCAGTTGAAAAATTTAGATGGATCTCACCGTTTCAAACTGTGTATCATCTCCCACTTACGCAATTGTATACAACATGGGTGACACCAATGAGCTCATGGAGCAGGCTCCTTATCTGGCAACCACTCCTAGAAAATTCACAGAAATGCAAGATGGAGAACTTGACTCCTCAACCAAAGGCTTAGAAACGAGTGTACCCCGTGTAGGAATGAAGTTTTCTTCCAAGGAAGATGCAATTGACTAGTATAAGGCTTATGCATTAGCCAAATATTTTTGCATCTGTAAGAGCACTACCCATAATAAAAAAATGTGAAAAGATTCATAGGGAAATTATTTGCTCTAAGGAAGTATTTCGCAAAGTGAAAGATCAGGTAAGTGGAAAGGAACTTCCTAAATCAAGGTGTGGATGTAAGGCTAAGCTGGGAATCACTAGAAAAGCGGACAATCACGATCCAGTCAGTCCAAGAAAAACTAGTCTAATTCGCATCCACCGAACATTGTCTAATGCCACAAAGTTGATGATAAATTCAATGAGTTCGGCAATGGTTAAGCCAAGACATATTTATGACATATTCATAAAGCAAGATGGAGTGATCGAGAATGTCACATATACATAAAATGACATCGAAAATGAAATTGCTAGTGCCAGAAGAAAACTAAGAGGAGAAGATGGCAATCTAATTATGCAATGGCTCTATAAAATGAAAGAATCAAATCCATCTTATTTTATAGATTGAAATTAGATGAAGACGATTCCATTCTCAGCATCTTATAGGTAGATGCGACATAGTTTCCTATCAATGCTTCTCTTATGTGGTTACATTTGATACCACATACAAAACAAACTCTTTTAGTATGTCCTTTGCACCCATACTTGGTGTAAAGCACCATTTAAATACAACCTTCTTTGGATTTGCACTCATATTTGATGAGAATGTATAATCATTTGTTTGGGTATTTGAAGATTGGTTAGAAGCAATGGGTAGACAACAACCGGGGGTTATTCTCACTGATCAAGACTATGCAATTTCAGCCGCAGTGGGACAAGTTTTTTACCAGACTGAGCACCATTATTGTAAGTGGCATATGTTTTTGAAAGTTAAAGAAAAATTATGTCATGTCTTGCGCATGCATCCTTCTTTTTCATATACCTTTAGGAGTTGTATATTTAGCCCAACAGTAGAAGAATTTGAATTGGTATGGAAATTAATGATTGAGAAATATGAGTTGCAAAGGGACAGCCGACAAATACAAGAAAAGAAGCTCGATCAGAGAGACGGAAGCCAGTGGAAAAGTCTAGGAAATGCACAGCTTTCCAGTACAGTGGGCATGACAGAAGAAATTGTCCATCATTCGCTCATGAAAAGTAGTAATTCATACCTTTAGATTCTTTTGAAATTTAATTGTATAAGCTTTTCAAACTAGAAGTTGCAAAACCCTTTAATTAGATCGTCTTTACCTCAAGATGCATGGGTATAACTAAAAGGATATCAAGTCATAAACATACTGTATCATATAATACATTATCTAGATTATCCATTTCCAAGTGATTATGAAATGTTTCGTATCATACATACACAAACTTTAAAATGCCTATGAGTGAATTTCTACATCATTCACTCCTAGGCTCATCACCATCCAAATTCATATTTGTGGTGTGCTATTACACACGTGCACACACACTCTTAAAAATGCGTATGAGTGAATTTCTACAATGTTTACTCATTGGCTCATCATTGGGTAAATTCCATCGGACAGCTACTTTTGTTTAGTAGTCTTTGAATGTTATTTGTAAGTACTTCTGAGACCTTCGGAAGACCCACAAGAAAAATTTTCCAGCAACAAGAGAGAGGTTTTCCATCATGGGTTGATAGAGAAGACAAATATTATGTTGATGGGGGAGGGGATGGAGAAGACAATGATCACAGGGAGCAGGAATGTTGTGGATGGCTTCTCCACCTTCAACTCTTCAACACTATGTAAGTTTCTCCCTCTGTCTCTCTCTGGTTTGTTAGCATTTCTTTCTTGATGGCGTTTTATAAAACAAGAAATAGATCTTGCAACAAAATTCATATTTTTTCAAGTATATATCTACTGAATGTACATCTGAATAGTTTTTTGAGAAATACTACTAGAACTAGACTGGCCATCAAATTAACAGTGAGGTTGAACGGTCTTAACCTGGTTGTAACAAGCAGCTTGATGTTCCAGAAAAACCAAACAAACTAAATTGAAAAAAATAATGATCGCTTATTGAAGATTAGAGAAATCAAGGAAAATTCATGAAAAATGATAAAATTGTAAGCTTGAGAATTTGTTTGTGAAAATGATTTACATAATATTCTTTAAGGTTTCACATTTTCCATTCTATGAAGTGCTGCGTATCTTTACATTTTCTAGTTAGTAGCTTTTTTTCCTAGAGTTTTGTATGATCACTGGCGACATGTTAGCAAAATCCAGCAATGAACTAAATTGCCTGGAGTTATAATTGGGATATTTATGCGTCAAAATTTACCATCTGATTGAAAGTATAATGAAATTACCATCTGTTCAAGAAAGCAAAAAATACCCAACTTAGTGTTACTTTCTTGAATATCAAAATCAACTACAGTTTCATTTGTGTGAAAGATTTTAATTGAACTTAATGGAGTAGGTATTGCTTTTAGAAACCAATTCACTTGACGCTCATGAAGTAGGTATTGATTTTATTGATATAGCAATATAACTTATATTTGCATATTTGATAACCTTGTCTGAAATTGGCCCCTTTTTTTTGTCCCCTTCTCTCAATTATTTTATCATTACAACTTAGACAAACCTAGGTTCTCTTTCATAAATGGAATTGTGCATATCTCGAGGTGCATTTTTTTTTGTCTTCTTTTCTGGTTTTTCTTTGATATAAGATTTCTCTTTTATATGTACGGGCCTTGGCATGCTTCAAAATTTAGCTTTAGAGAGGCTTGCTTGTATAGCATTTAAGCATTCTTTTTTATAACCTTTATGCTTGTTTTATCGGTAAGTTATTGAGATCAAGATTCTGCAATTTGAATCTCACCGTCTCTAGACTTTTTGTGCTTTTATAACTTTGAACTTCAGTGGCTACTTGATGTAAAATAGAGCAGCTAGTGGTATGTGGTTGGCTGTGTCTAAATTTCATCATCTCTGCATTGCAGCTCTATTTGGAGACGGCTTCATGGCCCGCGATCTCGCCTTTGTCAACACTACCGGCCCTGCCAAGCAGGAGGCAGTAGCCCTCCATGTCCAATCAAACTTCGCTGCTTTCCTGAGGGTCAATATCTCGGCCTACCAGGACACCCACTCCCTCCACCAGTTCTATAAAGACTGTCACATCTATGGTACTATTGACTTCATTTTCGGTAATGTGGCCACAGTATTGCAGAACTGTCAAATTTTTCCACTCAGACTGATGCCCAAACAGCAGAACATGATAACTGCTCAATGGCAGGTTTGAAACCACACCGGATACAGGATTTATTTTTCAGAATTGTACCATTCAAGTTGCTCCTGACCTAGAGACAATATCTGACTGATTTGGGAAGGCTATGGAGACCTCATGCTAGGGAAGTTATATTGCAATCATATTTAGGGGATGCCGCGAGCAAGGAAGGGTGGCATCTGGGGCGAAGGAGCTAATGCAACATACAGTGAAGTGTGTGGAGTCCCAGAATTGGGGGCCCGGGGTGGACACAAAGGGAAGGCTGAGGTGGGGGATTGAAGGTGGATGGGGAGGTGAAGAGAGAGGAGGTGTGGAGGTTCACGGCAGCAGAATTCATACAGGGGCAGTTGTGGCTCAAGGCCACCGCGGTGCCCTTCAAGGAAAGGCTGTGTGCAGGGTTTAAAAAATTGGTAATTCAGATCGGAATCGGCAGTCAGGGTAACCAATCCATTTTTTAAAACCTTACATGTGAGAAGTAAACAGAGAAAACGCTTAATGCCCTCTTTTCACTTTGCTTGCAGTTAAATGTAGTGTTTGATTATTTTGGTTCTCCAGTTATGAGAATTGTTACTGGTGGGCATGTAACTATGGAATAGTGATTTTGGGAATAAATGAAAGCAGCTTACTTTTCGCTCGCATAAAAGGTGGATGTATTCGTTTCTTTTTTGTGTGTTCCACGTTTGGTTTTGTTTTGTATCTTGCATGTTCCATATAAATCAATACTTTTATTGGGTGTGGTTTCTATCAGGTTGCAACCTTCAACAATCCAATTAAAGGCCACCTCCGAATTTTATCATAATATATAATTTTGGGGTAAAACAATCTTAGGATTATCTCAAAATCTATTTTTACATCTAATTATGAAATTTTAACTCTAAAAATAGTTAAAATCAAATAAATATATAAACATAGGAAAATCTTGAAAATGGACAGTCTAGATAATGTGTTGCAAGATACACTATTTTTAGAACTCGAAATCTTTTTTCTTTTTTCATATTCATACATCTCGATATCGAGATGGTCAATTATAGAGTTTTTCAACATTAAAACAACATTTTTCGATGGAATTTTGACATACATATTTAATTCTACATTTTAAAATTGCAACCTTATATAAATTTTTGCCATACATATTTGGCTATCTCATTCTCTTACCATTCCAATTTATCAAAGTTTGCATGTAAGATGTGCATGCTCTTTATATTTTGTTTTTAAGCTTTTGCAAATTAAGCTACACGTAATAGGTTGCTTGATATGCTGCAAGAGTACCACCGATCCGTTTTGATGAATGTATAGCTGATTTAAATTTTTCTACCAATTGAGCATACTGTGATGGACTTGAAAGGAGGAATGGTATTACATAAACTGTCCTTTGACAGGGGCACCGTTACCCTGGCAATCCATGCTCTTGGTCAGTCACATGTCGACACGTAAGATATATGTTGGTTCATATGAGCTTCTTTGAGTATAGTGTCGATACTTTTAATATTAGTATTGGCATATTTTTGTTTCATGTTGTATATATGGATGCATGTGCATGTTGTATGTTGCATGTCTCTCCTCAGTTTCTCTCCCATGTGTTCCATGCTTATATCACTGTACATTTTGGTAAAAGATCAAGACTATTCTCCTCTATTTCAGTGTGTAATAATAGATCAAAACTATTCTTATTGTTGCAGGTCGAAAAGATGATCTACAGGAGATGCTCCACCAGATGTGGGTTGCTCTTTCAGGATGTCATTGGTCGGAAAATCAGCTTGCATATAATATTAGACTTTGCTGTAAATTTTGCTACATGCTCCTTGCTATATAGTTCAAGAGCAATTTTTTGTTACACGCTCCTTTAGTTGTGGTGATTGTGTTGTATGAAAATGGGGAAGTAAAGAGTCATTTTTTTGGTAAAATTAAATTTTGTAATGGACGTGTGGTGATTTGTGTTGTATGGAAATGTGTCTGGTAATCCATTCATTGATGCTCAAGTGATTGGTGGTATTATTCATGAAAAATGTGATTGGCGGAGAAACTTTACCTACATTGTATCACAATGTACTGGGTTGTGGCCATCAAAAAGAAAAACTTGATTTGTCATTGCTGTATTTTCTTTTCTCTCAGGTTATGAGGGTCAGTGGTGTCTTGTAACATATGGAAAGGTTTTGTGATTTACTTTAAATTTTTTAATATTTTCCTCTGGATTATTAGCAAGATTGATTGAAGTAAATCGGAGAAACAATGTGGGAATCATATTGAGGCTTGCTCCATATTTTGTTGTAAAATATCTTACCTGACTGAACTGTGCAATCAAAGGCACTTTTGAAATTTGAACTTGGAAGTATATCCCAAAGACAGAGCCTGCAATATAAGTCTTCTTTTAAAGTCATTCGTCCTGTGTTTTACAAGTATTCATCTTTTCTTGCATTCACCTTCCAGTTTTATATTATCATTTTGAAAACATCTATGCATTGAATGGTCTAGTTTTAATTTATTCCTTTTGTACGTTTCTTTTACCTCCGGGGGCTTGAGAAGTGGAGAGGGAGCGAGGATGGGGGCAAGAGAATGATGGGGGCTGGAGGAGAATGATGAGAGCATTAGAATAGCTATGGAGGAGGGGGCTGAGAATGATGGGGACGCGGAAGTCATAAAGTATGGGGGATTGGCCAGAAGAAGGGGGGAAAGAAGGAGAAGGGGAAGGGGAAGGGAATGGGTATGGGCAAGAAGAGGGAAAGGTGGTCCGCAGGAGGAGTTGAGATGGGATGGAAGAGCAGAATCGGAGAGGTGGAGGTGGAGGTGGAGGTGGAAGGAAGAGTGGGGCCCTCCAAGAGAAGAGAAGGGGAGGCGATCTTGCTGATAGGAGGGGTGTCCCGTGTCGGCGAGGGGCACCCCCGAGTCTTGATCTGTTCCGGCGGGCCATTGAAGATGAGGGGAAAAAGTGTTCAGAAGAAGCGAAGGAGATGGTTTCATCGAGATTGGGAGATTGCGAAGGGAGGGGAGCAGAGGTGGGGAAGGGAGGGGCTCGGGGTCGGGTCTCGAGAGCAAGCGGTAATGAAGGGAGGAGGAGCGGAGATAGAGGGCGGGGGGGGGGGAAGGATAGGTGACGAGGAATGGGGAATCGAGAGTGGAGAGAGGGCTGAATGCGTTTTGGGTGAGAACCATTCTGTCTGGCAGGTAAGAAGAGAATGTTCGGGCGAAGCACTCCAAGTCTTTGGGTTTTGCCTCACCAACCAAGTCAACCGAAGACGGTAGAGTTTCTTCTAAAATATTCTGTATGAGTGCCACGTATACAAAGAATTACAAATAGGAAAAAAATACTCCAAACCTACTTTGACACGTATAAAGTATCAACTAGTATAATGAGCCATATCACCTTACCGACTTTTAAAGGTCTAAATAGTCAAAAGAAAAAAAAAGATATTGATACTTTCAAATTTGAAGAACAATTTAAGTAATTTTTTATTGTCATGCTCTTAATCGAAAGGCTTTAAAATTTTAAATTTAAATTTGAAAGCATTAAAACAATCATTTTATTTATTGTTGAGTGTAATAATAAATTATATATTTTTAATTTTTTATAAAACTAAAAAATATTTTTATTTATTTTAAAATATAAAAAAATAACTGAAATCTTGTCCAAAATCAATCGAAGCACGAATTACTTTAGTTTTTTAGACCAAATCAAATCGAAGCAGACTCCAAAGCGAATATGGCAACATTGAGTTTAATTAGAAGAAGGGGCGAGACTCCCAAGGGGGGAGAATGGGTGGCGGTTGCTTGGAGAGAGATGGGGGTCGACGAGTGATGGGAGGGGCCTGATGTGATCAAACAAAGTCGATGGGGTGAGAGATGCAGGGTAGAGGGGAGACAGAAAGTGATGGTGGAGAGATGGACACGGGGCATGATGATGATGGTAAAACAAGGGATATTGTTTGTTGTTCTATTCCTTATGCACACATCTATATTGGTGTCAGAGCCTTGTTATTGAGTTTAAAAGTTTACTTTGTTGACTGGATTAATCTATAATTCATACTGAGATTAGTATGCTCTGCGACTGCCTAGTTGATCTAGGATCTTTCGCATCAGAAAACATAGTATGATTTAAAGGTTAATTATTAGTGTTGATGTTATTCCACTGTCAATACTTTCTTAGTGTTAACATAACAGGAGCTCTGTTGGAGGCGAGAATGCCGTATTTGGAGTTCATATTTTGTTAATCAGAAAAAGAAAGTTGGCCTTAACCTTTTTTCAAAAATTAGACAGTCAACATTGTAGCTTATTTCAAAATGTCAGAAGAAAATATCTCAGATATCTCTTTAGATATTGCCTCTTCTTCTAACCAAGATTCAGGACCCATATTTTCTAAACAAGAACATCTTTTTGAAATAACCTATACTCTTGAAAAATTTTCTGAAACTAGTTCTCAATTAATTAATCCTTATCATGTTTATGATAAATCTAGCTTAAATTGGACCAAAAGAATAAAAAAACTTTATGGAAAAAAGAATCCTGAAGCTATTAAAGAATATGTTCAAGCTTTTTCTTTTGATCAACATCAAATCCCTGCTACCCAAACTGAGCAATACATAACCATCACCTTGCCTAGAAACCTTTTTTCCCAATGGCTTAAAGATGGGTATACACATATTCATTTTGGAGCCATTAAATTAGCCTTAACCTTTCATGGAAGAAAAGGTATGGAGGCAGTTTCCTGAATTGCTTTGTTAGATTCCAGATTTTTAGAATACCAGCATGCTTGCATAAGAACTGTACAAACAACTTTAAATGCTGGCACCATTTTTGTTACCTTCTGTCCAAATTTTAACATCCCAATTAAAGACCCCCATTTGAGTTTTGCTTTTAAAGTTCACGTACAGATTATAAGAACCAGACAAATTGAAACAGCCATTGTAGCTACACTCCATTATCAAATGGTGTATAGACTGCAGAACCATGCTTTTGATATAGCAACCCCTTTATCCCCAAAACATAAAAATACTGCCTTGTTCATTAAAGTTGATAATAATTCCCAACATATCTGTCATTATATCCCCAGAAAAATATCTCAAGAAAGATTGCTTGAGTTGATACCATCTACATGGGTGACAAATTATGAAAATTCTCAAAATCAAAGTCAGACAGTGATGCAGTCAGATTTTAGAATGACAAGAATGCCTAATGGAACAGTACAAATAAGTTTTCAAACTCCAAGACCTATTGAAAATCAAACCAGAGAAATTTTCCCTACCCAATTTCGCGGACTTCTTGAAAAGGTTCCAGTGGTTGCATTTGATAAAACAGGGAAACCTATTTATGAACAGAAGACTTCTGATGGTCATAATTGGTTTGATAGTTGCAATTGTTCCACTTGTCTTCAAGATGATTTTGATGATATACCAAAAAAGAAAATAAAAAGAAGATATCATCTCAACAAAAACTTCATCAGAGATTCATTGAAGGTGATCCAACAGTTAGAATACTTGGTGAAAGCTTAAGAAAATAGGATTATTATGTGACTTATGGTAGTCACAATTCCAAGAACATTGTTGTCCCAGAAATCGTCCCTACAGGATGGGATGACTCAGATGAAAGATTTGAAAGAAAAAATCAAATTCCAGAATGCTTAGCCTTTGACCATCAAAGTCCAAGTTATGCCTCTAATTTTCCTCCATTACATGATTATAAAAAAATTCAAGAAAATGAAAAACATGTATGGAAGATAAAAAATCCCAGCGCTAGAGATTCTTCTGGATTAATAAAATCTATATCTCCAGCAGAAGCAAGCCACAATTGGCAAGCTGATAATGCTAAATCACAAAATTTAGCATTACTCGGGATTGAAGAAAAACAAAATGTGATGAATTCACAGTTACAGGGATTAGTTGGCATAATTAGTCAGTTGAAAGAAAGGATTCAATCTTTGCATGAAGAATTGATGCAGATCTTGTATGGAGCCAAAGATATTCATGAGCAATCTTATTTACTGAATAAAAAAGGTAAAGAAAAAACGTTTTTAGAAAAGCAATTACAGAGTCTTGAAAAAGATCGTTGGATGAAATATCAATACTCTCAACCACAATACCATTCACAAATCCAACCCTTGCTTGCAAACCCATATATTCAAACTTATCGTACTTTAAGAAGTCCAAACCCTTTCCCATCTACCAGAACCCTTTAACCACCTACAGGTTCAATTCTTCCAAGACATTTTGGTTTTAGAGCTTTAACTTCCTTTGAAGATGAAAGAAGATTTCTTGAAGAAATGTTATTTCCCCAATTGAGAAAAAAACCAAACATTTCAGTCCTAAGTTCTTCACAAACCCCAATACCAAAGCCTTCTTTTACCTCACCACCTATTCCAATTCAAACCCAATCTAGTCCACAAGTACCTAAAAATGAAACCTAGATGTTCCTGACACCTGACCATGTACTAGATGTTACTGCCTCCTCTGTCCCAACACAAACACTTTCTTCTTCTGAGCCCATTTCCTATAAAAGTTCATTCCTCAAAAACCTAACCAAACAACCTGAACTGAACCTCCAAACTAAAACCCAATCCTCTGAAAACATGACTGATACCTCTGAAACTTTTGATGAAAATCTTCTTTCATTTCCTCTGACCCAGAATCCTTATTAATGATGAACCCCCCTGAACAACCACAACAACTAGACCCTGATATAGATGAAGAATTTAGACCTCCAGACCACCAAGAACCACAGCCTATCCCTACCTATGGAGATTCATCTAAAGGATTTACTATTGAAGACATTCCACCAGCAAAATGGAATGACAAATTCAGATAGATCCAAGGATGGATGCATTCAGATATGCTTAATCCTGCAAATACACTAGCCAGTATAATTTCTAAAGTCATTGTAAGGTTAAGAAGATGCCTTTTTGATTGGTATACAAGCCTCAGATAATACAGACAAACACAGTTGAGAAATAGTCAGTCTATTGTTGAATTTCTTAATTATTTAGTTGCTGAATTCTCAGGCCCAATTAAGCATGAACAAATTGCTGCCCGAGAACAATTTTTCTAGCTTAAGTGTTGTTAATTCAAGAGACAAGATCTTGAAAAGCATTTTTCTGAGATGAACAAAAGATACCATAAAATAGGAGGAATAGATGATATAAATTTAAAACAATTTTATCTTGAATCCATACCTCCTACTCTTGGTAAAGAAGCAACAAAAACACTGGAAAATCAAGGACTTACTATTCAAAATACCACTTTTGGTGAATTATACCAGTTTGTTCTCCATGCTTTAGAAAGTCTCTGCAGTCAAGTTGAATTTGTGAAACAAATGGAAAAAAATAAGCATTTATTAGGAAAATCTTGTGATAAACCATATCTCAAGATTAAATGTGATGCAGAAAAACAATATTTATGTCCACCTGCAAGAAAAGGAAAAAAGAGGTCTGATCAAAAGAGAAAAAAGAAGAAATTCAAAAGATTCAAATTTCTCAGAAGATCAAGATTTAGACGAAAGAGACAGTACAAAGGAGGGAGATAGATGCTATGTTTGTGAAAAGAAAGGCCATTTTGTAAAAGATTATCCAAACCAGAAAAAGAAGAAAAATATTATACATCTTTTATCACAAGTTTTAGATGAAGAAATTGATGATGATTTAGAACATGTGTTTTCATTGGATGATGAACAAAGTCCATAAACTTTGATATCCATCTCTTATTCTGAAGATTTTGAGCTAAATGAGATAAGCAATGAGCTTGTTCCAGAGATATTGTCTCCACGGGATGAAATTTCAAAATTAAATAGCCTACCCTACTAGCCTACCCCAATAGCCCTTGTTCAGATACTCCAAGAACACTATTCCAAACCTTTAACTATCCCAGCATTTTTTGATACAGAAGCAGCTGCCAGTATTTTAAAACCTAATTTGCTACCAAAACAGTTTTGGGAAACATTTAACCAAACCTTTAGAGCCGCAAACGGTGAAAAATTTTCAATAACCCAAATTAGCAAACCTATTTTGATAAAAATATTCCCTAAAGTAGTCATCCAGCATAAACTCTTAGGATCTTATTTACGCAACAAAGACCTTTTACTTAGATTTGATGTTTTACATCACGTAAAACTTCAATAGACCTCCAGAGGATTACACTTTATAAACCTCACCTTACCATGGATAGCCTGTATAGACCAACCATGCACCTTAGAAACAATGAAACAGAAAATTATATCAGACTGTTGTGTAAATTCTCATTCTGAATTCCTTAAAAAATGTACCAACCCTTTATGGAGAAACCAGAATTTTTATGTCAAATTACCTTTCAAGAAAATGAAGACATAAATCCCACAAAGGCTTCCCACAGAGATTTAATCCAGATTTGATGGAACAAGCTAAGCTAGAAATACAGGATCTGATAAAGAAACAGTTAATTGAGCCAATCAATTCTCCTTGGGCATGTGAAGTTTTTTATGTAAATAAAAGAGCTGAACAAATTCGATGAAAACTAAGGTTAGTCATCAATTATCAGCCTTTTAATACTTTTCTCTCTGATGATAAATTCCCATTACCTAATCAGATTGCCTTGTTTTCTCAAATCTCTCATGCTCATATATTTTCCAATTTTGATTGAAATCAAGATTCTGGCAAATAGAAATTCACCCTGATGACCGTCCTAAAACAGCTTTCTGTTTACCAAATTACCATTTTCAATGGACGGTTATGCCCTTTGTGGTTTGAAAAATGCACCCACATATTTTCAAAAAGTTTTAACCACCATTTTTTAACCAATCTCAACCCAAGCACTGATATATATAGATGATATACTTCTCTTTTCCCCTGATCTAGACAGTCACATCCTTTTGTTAGATAAATTCTACTCCATATGTTCTAAGTATGGTATTATGTTTTCTGAAAAGAAATGTGTCTTTGCTACTATAGAAGTAGACTTCCTTGGTATGCATCTCCAAAATGGAAAGTACAAACTCCAGCCTCATATAGCCAAACATCTTTTAGAATTTTCTGATACTTTATCCTCTATAAAACAAATCCAGCAATTTTTAGGAATTGTAAATTATATGTCCCCTTTTATTCCTAAAATTTCCTTGTTCACTAGTCCTCTTTATCTATTGCTAAAAAAAAAAGCACCACCATGGACAAGAAAACAGACTGAGTGTGTTCAAGAGCTTAAACGATTATCTCAAGATTTACCTTCTATAACAATTCCTTCTACAGGAAAAATAATTTTACAAACTGATGCTTCTAATGAATTTTGGGCATGTATCCTACTTGAAGAAAAGGACAAAACCATAATGATATGTGGATACAAGAGCGGAAAGTTCAAAGACTCTAAACTCCATTACCATTCAACATTCAAAGAAATCCTTGCAGTAAAAAGAGGAATTGAAAATTTTCAATTTCACTTGGTAGAACATATTTTCCTTGTTGAAATGGATTTATCTGTTTTTCCAAATATGCTAAAATTCAAAAATAAGATTCTTCCGAATCCTCAATTACTCAGATGGTCTAATTGGTTTTCTTAATGGAATTTTGAGTACAAGCATATTTCTGAAAAAACAATATTTTGGCTGACATGTTTTCAAGAAGAAAATTTTCTGAAGAAACCAGTCTTGCTATTGTTCCCTTCATAGGAGCAACGATCAGACTTGAAGAAGAGACAAATGAAGTTCCTAATGAAATTTATGACATTATTCTCAAAAAAACTATGGAATCCAGAAATGAGAATATGCAACAAAAGATGCATGAAATATTGATCAGAAATCATAGAGATTGTTTTCAAAGAATTCGATGCCATCCTACCTATCCATTTTTATCCCTCTTTCAAACCCGACATTATTATAATATGCCAAAAGAAGCTATTTATTTCCTCTGGTACCTTACCCAAAACCATCATATATGTTTTAATTGCCATGTAAGAAAATTATTATCCTACCTTAGACATTATTATTTCCTACAATGGAACAATTACATCCACTCCAATCCTAGAGCATTCAATTTCTATAAGTTTCTTATAAAACATTACCATTATAGTCAATGGATTGAATCATTTGCTTATCTTCACAAACCATACATCATTATTACTTTCCATCAAGACTTTAGACCTCAAATATACCCAGATTGTACCTATTTCACCCAACATCCTTTAATCCAAACCATTGGATGGTACAATTCTAATCTCATGAATCACTGGCTCTTTCAAACAGAATTATGGAAAGAATTGAAAATTCTCATGTGCTATATTAATAGAATCCGGCCCAGAATGGATTCCCTTGGATGTGTATACAGGAAAGACAGTATGGACTGATGAAACACCCAGAGGACCGGCATTATTACATCAGTTACAGATATGGCTTGCTGATCATCCCCCTCCTGCAGAACCACCCACAGACAGTTCCAGTGATGATACTTATATTGGACCATCTCATAGCCCGTCTATTTCTTCTTCACCAAGTTATGATTCTAATGGCTATCCTCTCAATTATGACACAGATTGAGCAAAATTACTGTAGTAGAAACATTGTAGCAGAATCACTGTAGCAAAAGTACTATTTTGTCGGCAGCACTGTTCAGTACTATTTTGTCGGCAGCACTGTTCAGCACTATTTTGTCGACAGCACTGTTCAGCATTATTTTGTCGGCAATACTATTCAGCACTATTTTGTCGACAGCACTGTTCATACTTGCCACCTGTCACTGTACATTACCTTTTTACTATTCATAAGGCCATCTGTCCTGGCCTGCTGTGTTTTTTTTTATCATTTTGGAATCCGGATTTCAGGTCCGGCGTCTATATAAGGCCTCTTAAGACATTCGAAATGGCAGAGCGCTTCTCGAGCCTTTCGGCCTAGTTTTTTATTTTGGGTGTCTACTTCTTTCAAGTTCCGCTTCTTCTTTTTATGCCTGTAAGATCTTTCCATCTACTCGTGTATCTTGTTTATAAGTGTGATCCTTATTAAGTTTATAAACTTTGGTGTGCCGTATGCTTTTAGCTGGTTGTTGTTTACTGTTCCCTGTTGTTCATCTATTCCTTATGCACACATCTATAATGTTCCCTGTTGTTTGCTGTTCTATTCCTCATGCACACATCTATATTGTTTGCTGTTCTATTCCTTATGCACACATCTATATATACCAAAGGCTCGTTAGCAGGGAATCGGGTAGGGGAAATTGAGGATGGATGAGCAAAGCCAGCAGGAAGTGACTGGCGGCAGAAAGGTGGAGGAGAGCTGAGGTCAGGCGATAGCTGAATTAAAAGCGGAGTGGGAGATGAAGTGACAGGCAGAGCTTGAGAACTTTCGCGGAGGCCATTGGGGAGTGCTAAATTCCAAGATAAGGTGAGGCCGACAAAGGCTCCTGCAAGGCAAACCCATAGAGACGAGACGACGGAATGGATGCCAGATCGAGGACCTCCACCATTGCTCCGAGGGTTAGGTACTCAGTGAATTGCTTCAACTTTCCCGCATTTTTCCCCAATGGAGGCAAAAGTATCAAGGTGCCAGACATTCAAGGGAATTTCACCGATTCTGAGCCAAACCTTCTTCAGCGCATATGCATCAGTCAAGGGGGACCATCTCCATCACTTAGCCTGGTTTTACTACACTTCCTTCGTTCACAAGAGATGGAATTAAATCCGTCGCCACCTTCCACTAATGAAAGTGCTGGCAGTGGGCCAATCACCCTTTGAGCAATTTTCCCCACTTTTAAACTCACCCTTGTTTTTAGTTGAAACTACTCGAACTCCTCAGAGAAATATAGCCAGTAAATCCTGGGCATAAGCACCCAACATATATCTCAGGGACTGCCGATCCCATCTCATGTATGGGAACCAAACTTACCAACTTCGCAGCCCCCGAGTAGAAGCATACTGGAGTACTTGTTAATTTGAATGTGGGGTATTATTTTCCAAAAAACGACCCCGATATATTCAAAATTCTGTAAATCTTACACATTGACAATTTTCAAAAAGATACCTTATCATATTGAAAATTTCTAAAAATACAAATTATATACAGTACATATTATATATTATAATACTTCAGCTAAAGCATGATTTTTTAGAATTTTTTTTAGCACATGCAAAATATTCCACCCCAACCAGCCAAAGAGCCAAGCACTCTCTTTCTGGCCAAAAATGAAAAGCCATCTGTATTAACCTTATGTGGATCAGGATCTTTACCATTTACCATACATCTCAAGTTTAGCTCCCAACGTTGAGCTACCCAATAAAAGCGAGAGAGAGAGAGAGAGAGACAGAGACAGAGAACAAAATGCAAAAATAAAAGTAACACATTGCCTTTGAATTCTTAGAATGCTTAAAATACCACCAACTTCTCAACCACTCACTATCATATAGTCAAAGGCACGCATCATATAAACACAACAAAATGCAAATATAAAAATAACTCATTGCCTTAAAATTCTTAGAATGTCTGAAATTCTATCAGTTTCTCAACGACTCACTATCATATAGTCAAAGGCACCTATCATATAAACAGAGAGAGGGAGAGAGACAGGTGATGTATAAAGGCCGTGAAAGCATTATGCATCTCATACAGAATGAAGCAAATGAACCCACTGAGACACCCATATATGTTTGTCAAGAACCTATGATGTACAGATAGATACTTGAAATTGGGCGCCACATTTCTGTGCCCTACCACCTCTCAAACACACATAAAAACAAATGACATATTTATCCGGGCCAGGCTCAGAGTTGAAGTACCTCTCAAATAACATACAGATTTCCAAACCACCGATTAGAACTGTTTCTCCTCGTATTATCGCCCAGGCCCAGTTTCTGGGTAACCACAAACTTACTTGATCAACAGCATTCTCACTAAACAGAGGAATCAACACAAAAGAAATAAAATGGAAGGCAAGTATACGATGAAGTCACTCAGGACCCATACGTCAGTTCAAACGAGAGAGAATGAAGCAGCCACCAAAGAGGTGGCAGAGGAAACGAGCCCAAATACACTTCAAATCATTTAGGCATTCACCAAATCCCTTCCCTTTCGGTTGTGCAGCAATGCCTTCGAGTTCCAACATCCACCTAGTTAAATTTCCCTGTGAATAGCTGAACCTTCCCTGCAATCCTCAGAATCAACAATTCCCACTCCATGGCTAAAAGTATATTATAAATTGATTTACAGAGAGAGTAATAGTAGAGAGATAGATGTAGTGAGAGAGAGATGGTTTGCTAATATGGCCTCTCTACCGGCCTCTCCTCTGCGTCGAAATTTAAGCACTCAATACCCTTGAGGGCGGACTCATAGTTCTTCATGTTCCTGCCAGAAGAAGTGCGTTTGGGCTCAGAGGAGCCGACAGGGGAACTCCTCTGCCCACTGACCACCTTCCTCAAGCCACCCGGACTAGCATCAGTGGTTCGAGGGCGAGATGAGGGATCGGCCTCGCTCCCAACCATCGCTTCTCGGCTGCTCGACACCGCCACACGCCGAGATGAGCCACTTGGTCGCAGGAAAGGAGCTCCAGACAGCTGCAAAAGTACCATACTCATGAGCCTCGGCAATGGGCATAACATTATAACATCAATCTTTCTTTCCTTTTCCTTTCTTTTTTTTTGCCTCCTCTTGGCAAGTGTATTTTTTGTTCTTTTGAGCAAGTGTTCACAATAATTCATAATAGTACTATGAACTGCCTTCCAATCTTGGTAAGTATATGCAAACATCAATTTCCAAGTAAGAAAGTTCTTGGATATGCTTAACCAGCAATAAGATACTTGATCATATTACATAAATTCATAAGATTTATTGAAACCTATGACCATGAAAACCCAGTTGATGATGTTACATTTGAGGCTATGCATTATTACAATACAAATCCTGTGAATTTGATAAGTGATGTGAACATCAATCTAAAACACTCCAATTAGAATACACGATTTATACGATCATGCCACCAAAGAAATTCATGCCATGATACCATTGAGGCTATGCATTCCAAAAAAACTCTTACAGGTGAGGGACGTATATAGATTGCTAAAGACAACTTTGAAATCTTACATAATACAATGCAACAAAACTGTTGATCGAGTGGAAATCATCTGAACATTTCATAAATTGTTCTAGTTCATTTAGTCTGTCAATTAAGCATCAAAATAGACAATAAAATAAAAAAGAAATACCATAGACAGTTTACTGTTTCTGCTACTCGTATCATTTGAGGACGAAGTTTATATTGCACCAGTCATTTTTTATTTCAATGCTGGCAATAATCATCTGGTGCATGACCAGAAAATATGAAACAGAACAGCAGAGTCCAAAATTGACCTATCAAGGAATCCATTAGAACCTAAACACTCCAATACAGAATACAAACTGAATTATTTTCTCAACACTTAGACCTTGATCTCTGGTTAACGAACACCAAGTGAACCCAGTATGCTGCACCAGCAAAAATCAGGAGAAAGCCCACATATCAAGTTGGACTACAGCGCATTATCAACTAGCTTATTCAGTTCATAAACAGCAGGAAAACAAGAAAATCAAGATCCATAATTCAATTTCATGTGATGCCAATGGTGTTTCCTATTAACCACCTAAAGCATTTACATTGGGAAATAGTTGACATGCTGTAATGGCATTCAATTGCCCATTCATTTTTCAAAGATGAACACATCCAGGATGGGATTATCTCAGTTTGAACATTGCATCAAACAACTCCTCACTGGCTTGGCCAAATTGACCATGTGATGGCCAAAACATACACATTGGGTTTCTCCCAGAAAAAAACATGGAAAGTAACCTAGCCCAGCAGGATTACAACACTATGGGAGTATTGAAAAATAATCATTACATAAATCACAATTCAAATTTTTGGTATTAACCTACTCCCAGACCTTGGGAAGGCCACTAAGCAACCACGGCTACTGAAAAGATAGCTGACTAACCACTCATGCACAAATGCCTAACCATTGTTTTAAAAAGCGGACGGCCCAGCGCCTTGGTGGCCGCCTAGGTGGTCCAGAAGGCATGGGTGCATCACCCAAGCCTAGGCAGCCAAAAGAAAAGAGTAAAATCGTGGGTTTTAGGTTCATTTGAAACCTAAACCCCATTAGAACATATTTTAGAGAGAGAGAAAACCAAAAAAACTAGTTTTTGGCGATTTTCATAGGATCGAAAGGTTTCTCAAAGTTACGAGAAATTGATCTAAGCATCACCCATTGCTATTAGATTTAGCTTTGGATGTTTTATAAATCTATGAGAGAGTTTTTCCAAAGATTTTGAGTCATTAGTAACATCTTAGAGGTGGAAGTTTGGAGATCGAGCAATCAAAGTAAGTGAAATTTTTTTTTTTTATGGCTTATATTATTTTAAGATGTCTTCTTCGGGATCTAATCGAAGTGGTGATCCAAGTTGTGAAGTATAGACTATCAGACTATGGATAATTTGGATATGGACTTATGGAGGAGTGTATGCTATGTGGACTTGTGAACTATACATTTAATGTGCCCTAAGTCCCTAACTCTTATGTGTTATACAGTTATGCTTATATTGTTAGACTATAGAGACATTTTTCTTTCTACTAGGCCGCCCATGTTCTGGGCACCCGCCTAGGCGCTGGGCAGCCTGAACACCCCCCCCCCCCCCCTCTCTACCTAGGCGCCGCCTAGCGTTTTCTAAAACACTGTGCCTGACTACAAGCTACACACAAGAAAGCCTCAACACTAGTCAAGGAAACACAAACCACCTTGAAATTCATATAACCCTCCAAAATCTAATGCTATAAACGACTACCAAGCCAAATCCATCCAAAAAATAATCCATGATCCACCTATGTAAAGTCAATACCTAGAAAATCTAAAACATTCAGACATCTCCATAACGAAATCAAAACCTCCCTTTTGACATAGGACCTAACAGGGGCTTAAGTAACCTTGCAAGCTTCTTTCTTTCACTGAACTCTTCGACTCTAACCATCAACATATCCAGTCCTCTTCAAGTGCTAGTCTGAAACCAGATTTTGCTATTGTCAATATGATAATTCTTCATTATATTTAACTAGACACATCTTGGATCTTCTAAGCATCTATGCAATGGAAACCAGATTTTGCTATTGTAGTAATTCCGCATTGAAGATGGTTATTCTCCATTCAGAAGTTCATGACTGAGAGCATCCACTCAGCCTGATGTATGATTGCTAATCAGGCTTCTAAAGTTTCAAGCAATCTCTATAATCCAGACACTCGCAACCAAAACCTATTCAAGTTTGTCATAGGAGAGGCCGGAAAATTGGCTGATCAATCAGGTAGTCTAATCCGAGTTACCGCATAGAAGGTCAAGAATCTCCACAGCAAGGGACCATAAGAGCAAGGAAATTTACACCACACGCCCTCCCCACAACCAAGGTGTCCAAAGCACCTCATGTCTACAACACCTACATGTGGGATCAAAACGTTCCAAATAATATATTCCACAACTTCCAAATACTATATTCCACCCTTACCAAACCTTTTCAACACAAACCAAATTTCTTCTCTAACCAACCTATTTTCTTTCACTAGTCCCCAACAACCCTTCCACTTTTACCCCTCCTCCAAACAAATGCCCTGCCCAGCTCCTTTAAGAAAATCAAATCATCAAACAAGTGCCTCAGAATACAGGGATCCATCTTAAAGGGAAAGAGAGCCCAATTCAGGGATTTGATCAGACAAACATATGGGTAAACGGCGTGCCATAATACGTGGAAAGCAGTGAAACCAAGTGAAAGAGGCGGGCAAACTTTTGAATCCATATACTTTCATTCTCGTTCTTTCAATACTCACCAAGTTCCACCTATCATTCCTCTTTCTCTCCTCCAAACTAATATTTTGGTCGGTTAGAGGTTGGTGCCAAAGATTTTCCAAATTCTGTCAGTGCAAGAGGGGAAGGGAGACTAAGAAAGTTGTTTAGTTGTTGGAGTTTAGAGGAAAAAGGACTTTTGCCAATTACATATTGAGAAAGAACGAGAACGGGGGGGGGGGGGGGGGGGGGGGGGGGGAGAGAGAGAGAGAGAGAGAGAGAGAGAGAGAGAAAAAGAGAGTTTTTCTGTGGTATACATAGAGAAAGACGAGATTCTACCCGGTCAGCCAACTTAGAGGATGGGAGAAATGGATAGTTGTTTCTCTCCTGGAATGAGAAAATGAGAGAGGTGTTTCCTTTCAACTTCCCAATTTAGAGCGATAGACGGAGACGAAGAGAGAAGATTTTCCACAGAAACAAATATTAGACAGATTTCTTTCTCAACTCCCGAACACCAGACTTATCCTTGATAGATAGAGAGAGAAGAGGGTGGGGGAGAGAGGATTTACTGCAGTAATAGAACATCAAGACTCCAGAGAGAGAGTGAGAGGAGCTTCTATCCCAACTGAGAGGAGCTTCTATCCCAACTCTTGAACACCTAACTTCTCCTTTCTGTAGAGAGAGAGAGAGAAAAAGAGAGAAGAGAGAGGTTTTGCCATATACAGAGCTTTGAGAAACAAAGCAGTAATCAATGTTATCCAAATTAGATTGGCCATCGAACAGGTTAAAAGTCTGGTGCAGTCAAAATCAGTTGAACATCCAGTCAAATCAGCTAGACAAGATTGTAAGCTGGACAAGATTCTAAAATATAGAAAAAAAAAATAATATGAACAAGAATAACTTAAAAATATGAAATACATTACAAAAAAAGAGTTTCTCAACCTTGTTTAGCCGGTCCAATAGATCAAAATCACGACCAAAACCATTCAAACATTAGTTTTGATTGGTTTTCTACCAAACCTAGTTTTGCTTAGAACCAAACCAGTCTGGACACTAGTCCGTAGTACGACAGGCTTGATAGCAATTGCAACAAATGCCCGACACCCACCAAACTTACGGTGGATAGAGAGAGATGGGGGGTCATCTGTTTATCACTCTAAACTTTACCGTAACATAGTCAAGATGGTGCTAATGAACATGAAAGAGAGGAAATTGGAGTCTCCTTACTTACAAGTTCTCCAACCTCAGCTCCTCGAAAGAGGAAGAGAGGCAGAGATGAAGAGGGAGAAGGCAGAGGAGTGGGGATGGGGTCATGAGAGGGAGAAAAAGAGAGAGAGAGAGAGAGAGAGAGAGAGAGAGGACCATGGGGAATGGGGAAAATTAGGGATAAAAAATAGATAGTTAGTAGCAAAAATGGACATTGATTGAAAAGGTGCAGATGGGGGTGGATATAGGATTAGTGAGAGGTTTTGGGGCCGCACGTTGATAATATAAAGGTGAGGTGGTGTTTTTTACACCTTTATTTGCAGATATGCTGCAAATTTCTCTAAGAAGAACAAGCAGGCAGGACCACAATGACCTTAGCAGGCAGAGTTTGAAGATCAGATATTCCTCCAATGATAGTGGCATTCAAAGGCTTGCAATATCAACAATTATGGAGCATTAATCTTCCAAAAACATGACAATGCGATCGTCCGTGATAGTATCATGAGTCATGCTTTGTCCTGTTTCATTGGGACCTTCACGATGCATATGGCATCCCCTTTCCCCACTACAGAGAATTGGGCACATTGATCATTATCAACAGGGAATCATAAGTCATGTCTTCTACTGCTCACAAGCTTCCATCACAATTTTATAGAGGGGATGTAAAGACCAAACTTTCAGTGTGATGGTGAAAAGGATGCAGAGATTAGCAAAAAGTTCTTAATGAGCAATACTCTCCCCTCCATTCAATTTCTGCCAAGGGATTGGATAGAAATTCAACTAGATGCAACATAATCATTACTCCCATGCACCTCATAGAGCAGGGAACATGGAAAATCACAGATCTCAAGGCTTAATTATGCTTAAAATTAAACATTGATGCACTAGCAAGATAATCATCTGTTCTGGGTTGTAACGAAGTTTTTAGACATCAATTGATATGTCAATAGCTAGCACTAAGCAATCAACATTCTTAAGTGATCCCCAAAATAAATTGATTGCAATATGGAAAGGGAGGTACGGTAAACTATTTCTCTTACCATAAACTATTTCTCACAATTGCATGGTGCAGATTCATCATTTATACAATTCTCTACGTGCAGTCATGCTATACATGGACATTTCATTTCTTTACCTTCTTTGTGACGTCCATGGTATTGATCTGACTGTATATGGCCCTAGCATATATACATTTTCAAGTTATAATTATGCAAAATTGCTTCAAAATTGTCTGTGAACTGTAATATGAAAATATGCATCTAGATGCCAAAAACTACCCATGATAGACTTATCCAAGAAACTACCCATAATACATTTCAATTCCAAAATTTTCTAATCAGGAGAGAATTGTGGGGGTGCATTGCTGAAGCCATAGCAAAAAGAGAGTTGACAACTCAGGTAACTAAACAATAATGCCAACTCACGTAACTAAACAATAATCATAACATCAATTCATAACTCAAAAGATGTCGCATAGGCCAAGAATTTAACCTAACTTCTAAAGGATATGTATGATTTCTTTACTACAGATCTAATGCATGACTACATCCATCAAACCATGACCTAATGACTATGACTCAGGAAAGTAAATCCATTTAAATATTCTTTTTCAGCCACAACGATCACGGAATGTGATAGAAACAATGGCACCATTCTACCACCTAAATGCCTTACTGTAACAAGGAACAAGCAAAGGATCATATATTAACTTACAATGTTGTTTTGAGAATTTGAGCTTGTAACAGCATCATTACGCGACCAGACTTCACATCTTAAATGAATGATGAATCTCTCTGAGCTAGTAATGGAAGAAACAATGCTAAATACTCAGAATCTCAAAGTCATATCCCTGTCCAAGAATAGAGATGTCAAGAGCTCAATCTCACACAAACACCTTTGAGGAGTTCTGATAAACTACCACACACCATAAGAGGTAATTGAGGTGAATGGCAATTGTTATAAGCGGTAACAACATGGGCACCAAGGTCCAAGAATGGTCATATATGGGCAGACACTTCAGATCTATTGACTAGATCTATATCTCATTTTTCCTGCTGGGTTCCTTTCAATACGGTCTTCCTCAAAAGATCCCTCGAATTATAGATTTCAAGGACTCTATCCAATGTAAGGAGACACTACTCACTTTTTGAAAGTTAAGCCCCATTTCATAAATAACCCTAATTAGGTTAAAAATACTTCTGATACGAAAGGCACATCTCTTTCTCCGGTATTGGATCTGTTTGTACTACTGTATTCATCCTTCATCTCACCAATCCACTGTTTCCCTAATGTTTTCTATGTCTCAGAACTATCAATATAAACTAAGTTTCTATAGAATTCATATTGAAGATGTCATGTTACGATTATGAACGGTATGCTGATCTTGAAACCAGGAAGATGATTAGTAAAAACTTAAAAGCACAAGGTTGGACAGTTCTTCCAAGGGAAATTGGCTGAGACTAAAACATATTTCCTTGGGCTAAAGCTTACCAAATCATCTCATGGCTACTCACTTCCAAAAAGCAAAAGTGCGCACATACATGTCACTCAACCACGTTGCACAAAACATGTCATAGCTACTCACCTAGAGCTAAATGTGAAACAGTCCAGAATTATGGAGCACTTGTGGAAGATGCCACAATTTATATGAGCTCAGGATATCTGAGCAAGACTCAAACCAAGACCATCCATGTCCCTCTATTCCTTTTCGACTGTCTTCATGTACAACTCAGCATATCATGTGGTAAATATGAGGAACCCTATATAACAAATCTCTTTGTTTGCAACATCTGCAACTTTGGAACTTACAGTCAGGAAAAGATGGATGAATCACAGTTCAAAATTGCAGCTCATATACGCATTTTGCAAACTTGCTAGCACAGCATAACTCTAAGCACTAATATCATCCCAAATATTGCACTAACTGGTGTGGAACTGAACACATCTTTGAACCTCCCATGGAAAGAGAAATCAGACTAACATTAAAGGTAAAATAACAACCGCATTATTATTTTTTCGTGAATATCTTCTTAGGTTTTGAAGTGCTAAAACAAGTATGATCAAGAAGCCTCCCGCATCAGTTTCTTACATTTTAACATAAACTCAGACATGACAAACATGTTACCTGTAACAAAAGGAAATTTGCACACTTAGTCTTACAAATCAATGAATACCAAGAAAAATATCAGCTAAGCATCCAAAGTATAATCCAGACATTCATCTAAAATACAATCGACAGAAGATGCCACAGCATGAAACAGTAAAGAAGCCATGGAATGGAAGCAAACAGGCAAGCCAAGATTGCTAGCTAGGCAACAAAAGAAAGCCACCAGCAGGACAAATATGTTACCACAAAGGCATAAGTCAGCAAGGAAATAAACAAGAAACAATCCTTGGAAATGCAGCCCATACAGAGGTAAGACTGTTGCAATGATGTACTTAAAAATGCAAGTCAAATTAGATGCATCTGAAATGCAATAATAACTCTGAAGCTGAAGCAGCTAAGTATGAAAGGGCGATCATCTGATGAGAGAGCTAAGTATGAAAAGACAGGGTGATCATCTGATGAGGGAACTTACCATAGCATCTTTTGTCCAAGTCGATGACTCATTAGCCACAGGACTCTTCTGCTTTGATAAGCTCCCAGCATTTATAGCAGGTCCTGAAACTCTTCGGCGGGAGGGATCAATTGTAGACCAGCCCGAAGGGCGCCCCTCTTCACCACCTAGTTGAAAAATAGAGAGCAGGTATCATCTGTTCAGTTCAAGAGCATTCTCCTTACTGCTTCCCTAAAAGCTAATAACAAATACAAAAATACATAACAGGAAGGACCTATCCAGCATAAGACTTCTAAAGCAAGCATGTATATGGAATTTGTTTTAGAGAGGCATATGCAAGTAATGCAGATACCTTCAAAAGATGCAAGAGTTACATTATTACTTTAATACATCAGACCCCACTCCATAATAAATGTCTAAGGAAAAGAACGATCTTGAAATATGTGAAAGGATGCTGAATACATACCTAATGTTCTTTCAGCATTTGCACCAGCAGGCACTGCACCAGAACTTGGGCCTGCACCAGGGCCCTGAAAACATAACCATATTCAGAGATTGCAACACAAATGAAACAAAATGTATAAAAAACACTAACTCAAGTTTTAAGGCTACATCAGAAAAGCTACATTACAAGAGCCACATTAAAAAAAAAAAAAAAAATCTACATTACAGGAGCTCGTTGAGGAACACTGGCAATTTGAGATTGTTGATACTTTAAAATGGTCCAGTCAAATACATAATCGAATTGGAAACCTGCAAGCCACCGAGAAAAACAAATAGATAAAATAGATTTATGCTGATATTTCACATGCAAATTGCTTTCGCTCAAAGAATTTCAAAACATTTTGATGCCATATTGCACCTCCCTCTTATGACTTCTTGCTTCCTAAGGGAAGAAGAATACAGACCTTCTCGAATAAAGAGATCACGGAAAATTCTTTTCAAATAAGCATAATCTGGCTTGTCATCAAAGCGTAATGAACGACAATAGTGAAAATATGAAGCGAATTCTGTTGGATAGCCCCTGCACAAGGCCTGGGTGAAAAAATTAGAGCTCGTGAGCACATAATTAGCCCAAAATATCTCAACTAAAATTCTCAGAAACCACGTTTCTGGAGTCAAAGATTACCTCAATGGATGTGGAAACCTTTCTCTCACTTATTTTCTCGTATTTTTGTTTCTTTGTCCCCGCCTTGAGACCCTGCCAAGGAAGGCTAAAAAGGACCCCACAAGAAGTCAGATTACAACATATTCCATTAAAACCAAGAAACTCCATCAAAAAAGGTGTAAGAAGGAATTCTCACCTTCCTCTCAAGAAATACATAAGAACATATCCAAGAGATTCTAAGTCATCCCTCCGACTTTGCTCTGAGAAGAAACACAATCGACATTAAGTTTACATACAATGAAAGAGATACATTCCATCAATATCTCTATCAATTGAGAAGAGAAAGGCCCAGCCATCAATAAACAAGTATGGAAGGTTCATGAATGCAACTTCACAAAAAAATCATGTAGCATACCAATTCCAAGATGGGTATTCATGCTTGCATATCTAGCAGTCCCTGTCAAATTCTTGTTTTCCCTACAGAATTTAAAGAAAGTCAGAAGTCATAAGCCATCCAATATAACTGCAAAATTAATGCTTTCACTAAGCAGTTTTAACTATGATAACACCTTATATTCTCTGAGTTATACAAAATTTGACAACTAAAAAAGAACTGTACTCCAAGCACAAGATCAGCTAGAAAAAATTACATTCAACCCACTATGAGTTGTAGAACCAATTTGTCATGCCATAGCAATATGAAGATGAAAGGACTAGATGGTTAAGTTTTGAGACATGCCTAAAAAAAGAAAGTACAACGATGCTTAACAGGCCAATTGAAATCAGGTAATCAAATTATGATCGAAAAAGACAAACTAATCTAAGACATACTGAATCATTAATACGGAGAACATCCAAGGAATCTGAAGACACAATTTGCTGGTCATCACCACCATTTGATTTCCTGAAGTTAAATATGGTGGTTTACTAAAGTTAAATTCAATGGAAGTTTTCAGGGATAGAGACTCAACTGTCTTCCCCAACCCCCCCCCCCCCCCCCCCCCCCCCACCAAAAAAAAGAACAACTAGCACATAAGTAGTTGCCTTTCGACCAGCCTAAGTGTATTGTTTCTTTCCATTAGTCAGGCTCAACAAAAAGCCATTTTCCAATGGAGTATGAAGGACATCCACCTCAGTCAAATGCCAAAGGTAAAATTCCATAGCATCTTCAAATTGAAAAAACCATTCAGCTGGCCAAAGAAAATTTTGAACGATAACCTTAATAGGTTTCTCTACTTATTTCTGAGTCCAATTCATTTGTAGATGTATATGTTCGCTGTAGTTGGAACTACAGGTACAATTTGCACTTGCCTTATGAATCTACCTGTGATTATCCAAAAGGAAAATAATCCTAGATTTTTAGATGTATAAAAACATATTCCAGTCATCATCATTGCAACCATCAGACCAAATGAAATTTTTTTTTTTTGAAAGTGTTAATTTACCAAATGGAAATTATTTAGGAGGCAATATCTGGAGCACTTAAAATGGGTGCCATATCCAAAATCAATATTCTAGAAACATATATGTAAAATCACCGAAAAACAGTTCTGTTGCTATTGCCAAGCATTACCAGGCATCATGAGCATTCACACTCTCAAGGAAAGTTCTACAATGACCCTTTCCAAAATCCTCACAAAATAATGATTGAATAGGCAAAACAATTTCACCAGTACAGAACTACAACGGCCAGGAAATGGTCAAACCCATACATGACTGAACAATTTTCTAAAAATATAGAAAATGTTACTATAGTTCTGTACACAACACATCCAGAGATCATAGTTTTTATGATTCATACACTGCAATAAACATTTCCAGAATCTTTAACAAATTAGGGCTAACACAAAAACACCCAGAGATCATAGTTTTCATGAATCATACACTGCAATAAACATTTCCAGAATCTTCAACAAATAAGGACTAATACAGCAAAATGCTTCTGTCACTACTCAAGAGATAAACATGCCAGCCTTTTTGTGAGTGACAAGTTAGCCTGTAAACAGCCAGCTTACTAAACATTATATGGTTGATAAAAGCAAAGAACTCTATGAATGATACACCAGAGCATCAGTGAAACAATCTTTCATTATCGGTTTGGTTTATATGTGTAATATGTCGATAAAGAAAAAAAAAAGAAAGCAACTCACCTATAAGGTATATGCTGGTGGGTTGCAGTATCTCGATACTTCTTAGCAAGTCCAAAGTCAATTATGTATACCTGTGCAGCGCAGATGTTATTATTACCAGGTTAGCTATTCATAGATGAAGACATACATGCAAATCAGTAACCACAGGAATAACTTCAGAAGCAAACCTGATTAGCTCGCCTTCCCAAGCCCATAAGAAAATTATCCGGCTTAATATCCCGATGCAAGAAACACTTAGAGTGGACAAATTCAACTCGGTTGATCTGAATAAGAGAGAAGGTTCATTAGTTCAAACATGGGATAAACAAATTCAGAAAAATTAAAAAATCAAATGGCTTCATAAGCACATGCAAAGTAAGAGCATACCATCTGATCCGCAAGCATAAGCACAGACTTAAGTGAAAGTTTTCTACTACAGAAGTTGAATAGGTCTTCAAGACTGGGCCCCAACAAATCCATAACAAGAACATTATAATCTCCTTCAACGCCAAACCATCTAACATTTGGAATTCCAGCTGCAAAAAAGAGTTATCAGAATTGCAAAACAATGAAATGGTCAAAAAGATGAAATTATATATGACTCGCAAGATCAATTAACCAAAAGAAGAAATATCAAATGAATCTTTACTTCCTCCTTGTAGGATTCTGTACAACTTTGATTCATATAACAGTTGTGGATGCTTTGTCTTGACATTTTCCTGAGTAAAGTCGGTAATACAAACAATATTTATCAGTATTCCCACGTATTGTCTATAGAAATTTATACAGGGGCACGGCACCAGATTGAAACTGCAGCATTAGCAAGACAAAGAAAACCTCCATATTGAAGCCAGTGTATGCCAAATACAAGCACAGAGTGTCAAGCAGGAAATACAAAAAGATCGAATAACAAAAGACAGCAAACTAGCTAGATTGAACTCAACCCTAATGGAAACATATGAAGTCTGGAATCCTTGCCCAGTAGTAGTAGGGGAAAGGTTCCAATAATAGTAGAATATTTCTTCAGGGAAACAAAAGTAGAAACTGCCCTAATGGGACAAAAACAACTCTTAAGTAGAAGTAGGCAACTGTCTAAAAAAAAAAAAAACACAGACACACACACACACACAAGAAAAAAGAAATATGAAGATTCACAAGCACGTCACTCCCCAGGAACAGAAGAGATAAAGAGTACTACTAACTTAAGCCATGCCTTTTGTCTTAAGAGGAGCTCAAAGTGTGTGATCAGAGCAGCTACAATGTGGAAGTAGAGGAATGGGAGTATGAGCAGGCTCCTATAGACACCATTATTTCGATAATTACCTCACAGGTCTTATCGCATAATATGCATGCTGCAGCAATAATATTACATTGCATTCTGGACATATTGATTAGTTTATCTAGAAACTAAAAAAAGCAGCAAGGTGTTCGTGTCCAACAGTTGCAGGATGCCGTCATTCTATGGGCATTGGTCAATTCCAGCCAAATTTTTGAGATAGCCTTGGTGCATCCAAGTGCGAGACACAAATTACTGTTTTTGCGTAAGAAAGTGAGCTCCGAAGAAAAATTTTGACAGAGCCCCAAAAGATCAAAATGAAAAGGAAAAGTTTGAGAGAAAATAAAAGAGTGGCTAAATAAAAACCAAGAATTAAGGACATGGTTTAATGGGTACTACCAATGAGGTCGAATGTTGAAGGAAATATTAAAGTAAAAAGCATCCATTTGGCAGATGAAGAGTGATAAGTGAAGAGATGGGAAAAGTACTGCACAATTATGTAAATGTATATTGAGATTTTGGGTGGTTGCTATGGCCCATAACTTAATGCAGGGTTAAAGATGATAGAAGCTTGTCTGAATCCATGATCATATACAGGTTCATTTCACACTATCCAGGGTGCTCCACTATATCCACTGCCATCAGCATAAACCACAAAAGGCATGGGTTTCTAACATGGCAATCGGAGTTGAGTTTCTAGGTCACAGTCAAGATACTACTTGAGGTATAATAAAACTTGCCAACGATGTGGAACACCACTTTGAAAATTTATCAAACTTTCTACCATTTCGAGGCTATGGAGTGCAATTTAATCCTTCAAAGAATGCATTGAGGAACACGATACAGAAAACTGGTTGCGGGCACTGGTTCTGAACTTGGGTGTAATCTTGTTGGTAAAAATAAAGAGTGACTTGGAATGGAAACGATCTTGTTAGTGGCAGCGGAGAAAGAAGAAGAGGGTGGGTGGGAGGACAAAGTGGTAAAGAAGAAGAGGATGCGGATGCACGTGACATCCATCCACCACAAGGTGGTGAGAATGAGGTTAGGAGTATATAATAGTGTAGCCTCTTGCTTCAAAAGAGAGATAGGCAGCTAGAATTCTTGTTGCATACATATTTTTCTGCATGCAAAACTTGGTCCTCAAAAATATTGCTCATTTATTTATAATAGTAATACAAAGAGGTGGTGTCCCTCCAAAGCAGCCTAATCTAGCCAAAAGAAGAAGAAGAGGATGCATATTGCTTCACTGCACATGATTTTAGTTAATTTTTCTGCATCATTTTTTTTCATTAGCATTGAATATTCCTAACCTTTTGTTGTTATGGTAAAACATATGCGAACACCAAGTTTGAAGTCTTTAATGAACCCATCTCCAAAAAAAGATGAATTATTTGGGCCTCATGGACCATTATGTGATTGAATTAATACTTCCGATTGTATGAACATATCCGATTGAAACAATATGAATAGGAAAATACACCAATGAATACCTTCATTATGATCGTCAAGGAATAATACGGTCACTTTCTATCATAAATCTCATTTTAAGTATACATATCATGCTGTATCTACAGTACCTCTTAGACCACTATACACTGCAACTGTAGTATCCAGCGATTGCAAAAGCTCCAGTTGCGCACTCTATCTCAATATTCTTTTTGTTAAGTATGCACTCTAAACTAATTAATGGACGTGTACACTTCAAAATTTAAGTAGATTGACCACAGTTAAACTTTAGAATTTAAATAGATGGAATGCAGTTACATGACTTGCAGAGAATAACTATCACCAACCCCAAATATAAGGAAAGAAAAAGGAAAACACAAAAAGGAAGAACTCCAGATATGGGTAAAAAAGGGAGGCAAAAAAGGAAGGAAGAACCCTATCAAAGGCATCAAGTAAACTACACATGCCCTAACATTCTTCTATAAGGTGTACATATTGTTGATGTGCTAAATTCCCAAGAAATAGAAAAGATTCATTTTTTGCTGCAAAGTCTAATTCCAAATCAGTAGAAGTTTACAGACTTGAACCAACAATTTTCTTTTTTGAGGTAAAGGTTAACTCACTTGAACCAACATTCCTGCCTAAAACATCTACAAAATCCAAAGAGTCACAAAACCTAAAACAATCCAAAACCACCGCTGAGTTTACTTATAGGATTTTATGTGTGATTCTCACGAGAATGTAATTTGGTACAAGACAAAAATCTGAACTATACATATTTTAACAACAAAATATAGGTAAATATAAAAAATATGAATCAAAGTAAATTAAAAAAAAAATTTCCTTTCATCCATAAAATTAGGTAGATAAATTCACATCTGAAAAAGAAGAGAAGGGAAGGATGAACTCACAAGTTTTATCGCAACCTCTTCGTTGGTCTGGATGTTCGTTCCTGCAAACAAATGTAACAAAAACAGCTAGTTTGAAAGTATTCACACCAATAAAAATCAATTAAGACAAAAACAAGAGGTAGGTACATATGGTTAGATAGAGAGAACAAAATTTAGAGAGAGAAATATATATACCGAGATAGATCTCCCCAAACGAGCCGCTCCCAATCTTGCGACCGAGCCTGAACTTGTTACCAACACGAGGCTCCATTGCACAATCTCGGACCCCCTCAAAATGCCCACCAAAAATTGAACCCAGCCAAAAAAAATACAACAAAAAAAAACGGTGATAAAAACCCCAAGAAATTTAACGAAAAAAAATATCAAATTCCCCTCTCTCTCTGTATCTTCAAAGAGCAAGAATCGACTCCTACACAGCGCGAACAAGGACTAATCAACGCCCATATTTGCAAACAAATCGAAACCCTAAATCGAGATTCATAACCAGATGATTGATAGACACAAGGTCAAGATCCAGGGTTTCATGAGGAGGAGAAATGTAGAGAGAGAGAGAGAGAGGAGAAATGTAGAGAGAGAAAGAGAAGAGAATTAGAGGCATCGAAGAAGGGGAAAAGGAAAGGGCAAGAGACGAAGAAGGAGAAAAGTAGAGGGAGTAGTCATCGCCTCGGCATGCATGGCCATACATAACATGATGACCATTCCACATATCATCATCATCATATTACAGCGTTGATCCCAGAGGGAGTGGTCATCGCCTCGGCATGCATGGCCATACATAACATGATGAACATTCCATCATATCATCATCATCATATTCCAGCATTGATCCCATCGAAACCGGATTGGATGATAGGGTTTGCCCTTTTTTAAAGCTCATGCATGAGCTGCTTCTTATGAGGTGAAATTACTATTTTGCCCCTAACTCGGTCTAGGCCTCATCGTGTCTGCCCTACCTAAACCAAACCGTGTCCGCCCTTTACCTAAACCGACCATCTTTGAAAACGTGACTACTAAACTACTACACCAAAAATTTAAGTATTTGTTTTTTTTGGACAAGAAAAAAAATTTTTAAGTAATTGGGTTCGAGAGTTGGTTTACGTGCATTGTTGGTGCATGGTGATCAATTTACACCTGCGTTTTAAAACCCTATGTAGAAATCGTCGATCTAGATTGGGAGTTGGTCTAGATAACGCGGTTCGTTGTTTAATTGGGAATCAGTGTGGTTCCTATGGACTTGCCTGGTTTCTTGAACCAAGGTAGTAGATCACCTGATTCCAACAAGACTATCACAAAGATTTTCAATATTAAAACTGCATTTCTCGAAACCAATGGTTTAAAAAAAGGATCGGTGACCCGGATCGAGCTTCCAAAAAACAGATCCGGATCGACTAATCGGCGATCCGGATGGGGAATCGAGTGAATCGGTCAGAATAAAACTTAAAAAAATTTCGAAAAAATTATTAAAATTCATTATAAATATTATTTTTTAGGAATTCAATAAAAAATGAGGGTACTCCATTAAGAATTTTCATGTTTTTGAATGAATATGCGAATATTGATATGTTCTTTCCTTACATGAACCGTCATTCAGCATTTAATTTACAGTATTTCGTGCTCATCCCTACATTGTTGCTGTTGGGACTCGATATGTGAATAATATGGCTGGGATAGGGTGGCCTCAGAATCATCATCTCTCTCATTTTCTCTTTGAATAATATGGATTAAAAAAAAAAAATAACAAATTTTCAAAAAAATCAATCATGGATTAAAAAAAAAATCACAAATTTTCAAAAAATTCTATCATTGATTACAAAAAAAAATTCGATCATGGATTAAAAAAAAAAAATCACAAATTTTCAAAAAATTCAATCATGGATTACATAAAATTCGATCATGGATTACATAAAATTCGATCATGGATTACATAAAATTAGATCATGGATTACATAAAATTCGATCATGGATTACAAAAAAAAACAAACAAAAAAAAACAAAAAATTCAATCGTGGATTACAAAAAAAGAAAAAAACAGTTCGATCATGGATTACAAAAATTTCAATCATGGATTACAAAAAACTCTATCATGGGTTACAAAAAAAGCAAAAAACAAAAAATTCAATCATGGATTACCAAAAAAAAAACAAACATTTCGATCATGGATTACAAAAAAAAACAAACATTTCGATCATGTATTACAAAACATTCGATCATGGATTACAAAAAATTCTATCATGGGTTACAAAAAAAAAAAAAAAAACAAAAAAAGCGATCATGGATTACAAGAAAAGAAAACAAACATTTTGATCATGGATTACAAAAAATTCTATTATGGGTTACAAAAAACCAAAAAATTCGATCATGGATTACAAAAAAACAAAAACAATTCGATCATGGATTACAAAAAAATCGATCAAGTATTACAAAAAAATCTATCATGGATTACAAAAAAAAATAAAAATAAAAATAAAAAAAATAAAAATAAAAAATAAAAAATCCGTACGGACTCGCCGATTCACTGTTCGGACTCGCCGATTCCGTACAGTGAATCGGCGAGTCACTGTGCGGAATCGTCCGGTTCTCTCTAGAACCGGACGATTTCCGATTTTTCAACCGATCCGGTTCCTTTTTGCTAATTCCGAGTCGAACCGGGCGAGTCCGGTTCGACTCGGCCTTTTTTAAAACGCTGCTCGAAACTATTTGAAAAATAGGCTCTAATTTGATTGTTTAGAGCCTAGGCTCTATGCAAACCGCACCCCAAAGATAACGCTTATGCATTTTTTGGAACCTCACAGCCTGGAGACCGGAGTAGAAAAATAGAGTTCAGCCATTATGGTATCAAGTGGATACCACTAATACTGCCAGTCCAAGATTGCCTTTAGTGCTGCCATCAACCTAACCAAGTAGGAGGGAACATCATATATGCTTTTGTGGACCATGCAAGAGATTGACTTGGCATTCATATGAAAGTTCGATCAAGGAAAAACTCATGACTTAGGCCATGCTTTGGTCTACAACTTGACACCCAAATTTTGCTTTTTTGATGCTTTGAGTTTTAATTTTGATCTCAAAAGACTTGGTCATCTTGTTCCTTCTAATTGGACGGTTGTTGAAAACATTTTTACATGAAAAAAATTCTCACGTGATTAAGTGTGAAAATATTTTTATATCAATTGGTTGTCAGTTGGTATGAAAGAATGCATTAAGACCAATTAGTATAAAAATTTTATCACATTTAACCACATGAACGAATTTTTTTATGTGAAAATATTTTCTAGAAAAATGTAAGAGATTTAATTTGAGTCGTTCATCTCCAAGATCAACCATCATGATCTAGAGTGATTTTAGGCACCTTATCCCCCAGAGTTGACCAATATCCACTTCTACATAATCTATATTTTGTTAACAATTTTAGAAAAAAATCTATATTTTGTCTCATCATGATCTTATCTTCTAGACATTACAAAATAATTCAAAATATTCAAGATTTTCTATTCTCTCACATATGGATAATTAAGAAAGACAATAATGATCAAAATCTAGCTCCCTTTAAATCTCTCACAAAAACTATTTCCTAAGATATTTTCAATTAAAATATTTAATTTCTAAAATTCACCCTTAGGTGTCGCATTAAAATGCAAAACCTTTGGATGCCCCTCTTAGTGAGGAGTGTGGCCCATGCGGGCCCCATGTCCCAAATCAGCCGTGGAGGTTAGGCTTATAGGCCCCCCACATGGGGTCCTACCCATACAGAAAATAGGAAATTCAAGAAATACCCTTATGGAAAATTTCTAGAAATGTCATTAAGGGGCTTTTACACATTTAATATCAATTTTAAAATTCTAAAATTTTTTTAAAAATATTAAAAACACATTTCTACTTGAAATCAAATTTTCTAAAGTCCTTAAAAAATTTAAAACATTAAAAATATTAAAAAAGTAGTTAATAGAAGTGGATCGGTACCCAATAGGCTGCAATCCTATGTATTGAGCTTGGGCTGCATGCTTATGCACCATCCACTTATTTGGATGGTGTAGATTTTTTCCACCACCCCATGAGGGAAACTGGAGCACCGGAAGCCCTAGATACAACCCGCACAATTTTTGCTCGCCATGTAACGAAATTTTGCTGAAATGTGAGAGCCTTAGCCCCACGCAATCTAACAACCTATGCACAAAACCAACGAAATTTTGGTGAAATAAATCAAACCGTTCCCACGAAAATTAGAGGTTTTCCTAATAGAGAGAAAGACTCCGTTCTAGAGAGAGAAAGGGAGATAACAAACATTGTTACCTTGATCACTGAAGAATACGAGATGGCTAAAGGATTGAAAACAGAGTGGAGGGCAACAATCTCATTCCCATCTCTCGAGAATGGTTGAATGGCTTCACCATCAAATAGAGATGTGTAGGTCAAGATTTACATTCACGGTTTTGTGACGAAAGTAAGAAATTTATCTCTGAATGCCTGTTGATTGCTTTGGATGTATCAATCATTTTATTTTTGGTTTGTGCAAAGTTCAGAAATGCAAGATTTTGATATGCAATAAAAAAAAAAAAATCATCGAATGAAAATACCTTGTCAAAAAAAATGAAAATTAGGTTTTTCTTAAAAATATCAGCCAAATTTGCGAGCTAAGCGGGTGTTCTCTCATTCTCCCTTCTTGCAGTAGATTTTAAAGCAGCTCTATTTCTCTCTCTTCAATTAAAATAGTAACCCAATTTAAAAGCCACAGGACTATCTACTCCACCATCCTCAATGCTATGGTGCTCTTCTCTCTACCCATCATCCCCTTCATTCTCTACATCTTCTCCTTACCTTCTCATTAAATTCCTTCTAGTTGACTTTGAACCCTAAATATGCGAACTATGTAGTTTATCCTTTGAGCTCAATCTTTACATGGAAGCTCAACCCTCACCAAATTGCCCCAATTCATTCGATCTAAGGGCAAAGAAAAAGCTATGGATTGACATCTTAGAGAGAGAAGAATACAGTGAGAGAATGAAAATTGAGCACCGGTTAACCCTGGTTTTCATCTTCAAAATGTGTACCCAATCAATAAACTTTGTTGACATATTTCAATCGATCCTCACTGTCAAAAATGAGTGGACGGTTAAAAAGGCTGCCGCCCTTGTTTTTTTTGATAGGGATGCAACCCTATCAAACCATTTTCCTTTCTAGTTGAAATCAATTTTTTCGAAGTCCTTAAAAATTTTAACACATTAAAAAATGCTTAATAGATGTGGATTGGTACCTAATAGGTCAAAAACAAGTGAATGCAAGAGCACTCCACTAGTATCAGGATCCATAATTCTCTACTGTTTTCTCAAACTAACCAACAAGACCCACGATCCACAGTCAAGTGCAGGGGCTCACCGTTGCAATTCAAAACCTTACATCCTTAGAAAACCTACCTGAAAATACCAAAATGAACTTTTCCGAATGGGAGGTCATTATCAAATGGGGGAATGTAACGGATAAACCCCCATCCATGGAAGCCAGGTCAAAGCATGTACCTAGGACCTTATTTGTCGTTGAATGCCCCTATGCCCATTTGATTCTAGCCACAAAATCTTCTAATTCATCCTGTTCTGAGGAACTCTCTCCTTGCTCTAGTAACTAGAGGCAGGACAAGGAAAAAAGAGGTTGGTGAGAGAGCGGGCTAATGAGATGCTAAAAGACATGACAATCAAATTTGATGGCTCAGTGAAGGTTATTGAAGAGGGCATTGCTATAAGGGAGATAGCTTGGAAAGAGGCCCTAATAAGAAGGAGAAGGAGGAGGTCTAACATACAGAATGAGGCTGAGGAGCTGGTTGTTGAGCTCCCATTTGACCACTCCTTGCATGCTTCTCAGTAGTCACCAGAGACTGAAAAAATTTCATGTGCAAATAAATATTTTCTCCTGGAATATGCGGAGGTTAGGTGATCAAAGAAAAATAAGGATGTTGAGGCAGCTAGTGTTCACCCATAAACCGCAAATTTTACTCCTTCAATGAACAAAACTAGCTACCCTTGATGTGGCTTTGATCCGTTCTTTTTAGGGCAAAAGCCCTTGGGATTTTCTTTTCCCCCCCTTTAATAGCAGGTTGGGTGGTCTCTTGGCTGTTTGGGATCCCCATTTTTTACATGGAACTTGTATTTCTATTTCTTTGTGTTGTGTTTTAGTGCTTTTTTCCCCCTTGGGGTCTCCATGTGTATGGTGTGTTACAAATGTATCTTGCCCCAAGGACTTGAATGAAAGTAAGTGTTTTCTATAAGGAAGTATCCCAAATTATTCAGTAGTCCTAGGTGCCTTGGTGTGGAGCTGAAGATTATAATCAAACGAGTCAAACAATGGAAATATAATTGTGCCGACAATGAAAAAATTCAATAATTTTATCATATCCAATGCACTAAATGACCTCAACTTGATATGGACAACGTATACATGGAAAAATAATTCTTCAACATTACCTCAAATGTCCCATATTGACAAGGTTCTTGTTACAAATCAATGGGACTCAATCTTCCCAAAAATTGTAGACAAAGCTTTACCCCATTTAATCTCATATCATGTTACCCTATTAATTGATATAGAAGGTGATTGATTTGGACTTGTGCTTTTTCGTTTTTAATTAATGTGGACGAAGGATAGTTCATTGGAACGAGAAGTACGATCAATGTGAGAGAACACTTACATTCAAGGTTGGATAGGTCATGTGATAGCTAAAAAACTTAAAATCTTGAAGGAATGAAAGTGTGAGGTAAGGTTCAGGTTTAGAAATATAAGTAGTGAAATTCTAATGGTGACGAGAAATATTGAAAATTTCAATCAAATAAAACAAATTAATGGTGGTCTTCAGGAGGAACAGAAAAAAGATAGAGATACACATAGAGATATTATGGAGGGCTCAATGAGAAAAGAATAAATGTTATGTTACCAACGATCTAGATCCAAATGGATCAAAGAAAGGGATAACAACATGAAGTATTTTCATGTATTAGCTAGCTCTTAAAGAAGAACAAATAGTGTTTCTAGAATTTCGATCTCAGTGGTGGAAGAAGATGATTTGGAAGCGAAAGAAAATGCATTTGTTGATTTCTTTAAATAAACCTTCACCTCACAACTTCGACTTCCATGTTACCTTGAGAATATTCCCTTTCCCTTCTAGAAGAGCAATTTACTTTTGTCGGCAATCTTTGATTTGCCATGGGATACAACACCTTGGCCAAACATATTCCAAAATGATTTTTTTCAAGAGTCCTGAAATATAGTGACAGATAATATTTTGTCTTTCTTCTCTCAATTATATCATGATGGTGCGGTTAATAAAGCCTTTAATTCTACATTCATAGCTCTAGTCCCTAAAAATACTAGTTCTAGAAGCTATTCAAGATCTGAGGCCTATAAGTCTTTTATCCTCCACCTATAAAATACTAGCTAAGGTCTTAGCAAATAGGCTCAAAAGGGTAAATCATGAGGTAGTTGGGGGAACTCAAATTGCTTTCATTAAGGGAAGGCAAATCATAGATGGAGTTTTAGTAGATCATAGGAGCTCATCTATACTAACCATAAAAAATGCGAAGAGGGGAATTTTGCATAAACTAGATTTTCAAAAACCATATAATATGGTATAATAGGATTACTTGGATGAAATCATGACCTTGATGGGGTTTGGGAGCTGATGGAGAATGTGGATCAGATATTGTTTATCCTTAGCACATTTCTCAATTTTGCTCCATTGAAAGGCATGTGGATACTTTCGTGCAACCAGGGGGTTAGAGAAGGGGACCCACTATCCCCCTTCTTGTATACATTAGTTGGCGAAGCCTTCAGCCAGATGTTAGAGGGTGCGTTAAATGGAGGTTTGCTAAAAGGTTTGTCAATCACAAATGATGGAATGGATATTATTCACCGACAATATGCAGATAATACACTAATTTCACTTGAAGCTTCGAGTAAACAAATTGAGAACCTTTGGTTGTTTCTTAAGTGTTACGAAATAATATGCGGGGCTAAAATTAATATGGGAAAAACTAAGTTAACGGAGATAAATTGTTCATAAGTAGAACTCACAAATTGGGCGTCTCGTTTACAATGCTCTATTGAGACACTTCCTATTAAGCACGTGGGGATTCCCCTCACTAAAGGCAGATTACCTCCATCAAATTGAGATTCAATAATTCAGAGGTTCCAATACAAATTAAATACTTAGAAAAGTAGATATCTATCTTTCCGGGGTAGAGTAACCTTGATCAGAGCAATTACCTCCAATATACTAGCGTATTATTTCTCTATGTATAGGGCACCAATGTATTTGATCAAAATATTGGAAAGAATGATGATGAATTTTTATAGAGTGACTTAAGTGATACAACTAAATTCAATTTAATTAGTTGGGTAAAAGTTTGCTTACCAAAGAAGGAAGGAGGTCACTATTCAAAGATTAAGAGTAATGAATGCTGTCTTGTTCACAAAATGGTGGTCGAGGCTCAGTCAAAATGAATCCCAATTATGGCAGCAATTTGTGTTTGTGAAATATGGAGTTGACCCATATTGCCTCTTCCCAAAAAATAATATCTCAAACTGCTTCTGTCTCTATGGTCTGTAAAGGAATTAATTCAGTAAGGAACTTATTTATCTCACATGCTAGATTCTTAGGTGGTGATTGTTATAAAGTAAATTTTTGGTCTTCTAAATGGCTTGGCAATACACCCCTAAAGCTTCAATACTCTGATCGTTATAGCATAGTTATAAACAAAAGCATATCCATCTGTGATATGGTGAATGGTGAAGGAGAAAGAGCTGTTTGGGATATCACACTCAATATTAGGAGGGTAGATGGTGTTATCAAACACCAGTTTTTATCAGTTATTGAAGCTTTACATTCCTATTTCTATAACCCAAGACGAGAGGACAAATAATTTGAGAGCTAAACCCCAAATGCAACTTCACTATCAAATCCTTATATGCCCTTTTATCCATGGACAGATATGTAGAGAGCACAAATATGAAAGTTTGGTCCATCAAAGCACCCATGAGAGTTGAGGCTTTCTTATGAATCCTGGAGCAAGAACACTTTCAATCAAACAATTGAGGAAAAAGGGAGTAATAGTTATAAATGTCTGTATACTCTTCAAGCAGGATGCTGAAACCAACTTCCATCTGTTCCTTACTTGCCCGTATGTATTAGCCTTATGGGAATGGAGCAAAAATATGTTTTCTTGGCACTAGATTGTCAACGAAAGGTCTCAAGATTTCTTCTAGCATTGCCTAAATCCATCATTATCAAAAAGTAGCAAATAACTTTGGAGAATAACAATGGTAGCAATTTGCCGGAATTTATGGAAAGAGCAAAATGCGAGAATCTTCGAAGATAAAGCTAGGGATGTTCAACAAGTTATCTACTCTACTTTTGCCCATGTTGTACAATGGGCAAAAGCTCTGTCAGAATTCAAGGATGCTCCACAAGAGTTCTTTTTCATCAACTACAGAGACTTGTTGTCGAGGATGAAAGTCAGTACAAAAGAACTCAATTTAGTCCCCCCCTCAAATGGAGTGGTATAACCTCAATTTTGATAGAAGTATTAGGGGCGAGGCTCAAAAGAACAGGTTATAGAAGACTGTTGAGAGGTAGTGATGGAAGCATCATGTGGACATACAATGGGTCCTTGTAGATGTGTGATATCAATGAGGCTGAACTTCAAGCTTTGAAGGAAAGTGTAGTCAAACTCACAACAAATCAGAGATGCATTATGAGTTTGGGCACCATTGATGAATCAAATATCTATGTATCTTAAAGGAAAAGAGGTGTTGTATTAGCATGTTAATCGTGAAAGGACTGCAGCTAATGCACTAGCAAAGGAGGCCACCCTTATAGAAGGAATTAACAACAATTAGAATGCCTCTGCACTATTTAGTCATACCTATCTTTCCTACTCTACCTTCTTCTTTCTTCTCTTCCCACTTCTTATTCTGTCTCCTTTCCTCTTTCTCTTTTGTTTTGCTTCTCCAATCTCCTTCCTTCCTCTCTTTTTTTTCTTTTATTTTATTTTCTATAATCTTACACTCGCAGTGATTCTCACAATGGAATGCTTGCTTAAAGTTTAAAAACTATGTATGTATGTGAGTGTTTATATTGCATAACAATTAACCAAAAATCTAGGTTTTTATTAGGGAATATTACATTTTGGGAACACGACACAAATTTTTCTATATTAATAGGAAAGAACGCAATTACTAGCTACCAAATAATTTTTTTTTTTGAGAGACACTACCAAGTTGTTATATTTTTTACTAGTGTTTTAGATCTCAATGATGATCATAGGGAATCTTGATAATTCAACTTGTTGATCTGGATTAGATTTAATGGTGGCAATCTGAACCCCCTAAAAATCACCTGACACAATTATTTTATAGTTTTAATTGATTTTTTGACAATTAGCTAATTGGGATCTCCAATCTGGTGATCCGGATTGATACAATGAGTGGGCAATCCAAAACCCCAATCTGGGTTTTGAAAGAATATTTTTAAAAATTAGACACTTTGACCATTGTTTCTGACTTTAGATAAATGTGGTTGCTATTTTCTTCTCTTAAGAGCGATCTCTATGCCTTTTTTATAAATGGAAAGCATTCTATATCCCAATAGATATAAGGAATTCATATATACCACCACTCTCCTACCGTCTGATTTGAATAGATGACTAAGATGGCCCCAATCACATTGTTACTATTTTATTTTTAAATTTTTCTACAAATCATATTGATACCAAATTTGGGGTGTCCGATCCTCTCATAGGGTTGAACCTATGGAAAAAATACAAAAAAATAATCCTAAAGAATAAAATAACCAAAATAAATTTGAAATCTTTAGGGGAAGTTTGGTCATTTTGTTTTTTGAAGTGTTTTTTTTTTAGGTGCACCCCATTGACATGATGAAATACACCAAATTTCATGTTCATATGATTTGTGTGAAAAATTTAAAATGAAATACTCTAAGCCATAAAATCTTGATCAAATTGTTAGAGGTTCACATGTGACATTATGACTAAAGGTATCCTAGACATCCATTTAGATTGAATGGTTGGGAGAGAGAGGTATATATGAATTCCGTATGCCTAGTGGCATATAGAAAGCTTCTCTCTTTTACATTGTCACAACATATGGATTAAAATTCTCTCAACTTGAACTTGGATCAGCTTAAAGTTTTTGTGGCCTAGGGACTCAGACTCAACACATCAATGTGTGTTTGTTGAGAAGTGGTGGCTTGTGTGAGTGCGAGAAATGCATAAATCAAATTTGCATAGAGGGAGGGGGGGGACGGGGGGGGGGGGGGGGGCGTCATGAGGCTTAGTGACCCAGGTTGGCAATAGGAATGACTGAGCAATGTGTGTGGGGTGAGAAGGGGTGCATGTTTGAGAGAGAGAGAGAGAAAGAGAGTGAGAGAAAGAGAGAGTGAGAGAGAGAGAGATCAAATTTGGCAAAAGAAACAACCAATAGGAATTTTGATAAGAAAAACACCTAATGAGAGAGAGAGAGAGAGAGAGAGAGAGAGAGGTGCTAATCGAGTCAGGTTGAGAAGACCTGGAAACCACAACTGGTGAGTTGGGTATCGTCGAGTATATTCAGAAACGACATGTCCAGGGTTCAATTTGGACCTATTTGAAGTCAAGTATGGATCTAGGTCTATCTTGACCCGATATGATTGCGTGTGAATATGAGTTTATATAGGGGGTTAGACTTGGTGGTTCTACCCTACCTAGGTCCAAGTTGTAAGTCCAGTCCTGATCCAATGGACCTAGACTGGGCTGGGTTAGGAACCCATCACGTGGGGCCCACCCAAGCTATTTACAGCCTGAGTGTGTGTGTGTGTGAGAGAGAGAGATACGAAAATTGCAAAAAATATGTTCCCCAATCAAAGGCGATTAAGATACTATTAGTTGATAACCCATGGAGAGAAAGAGAACTGGGATATGGGATGTGGAGAAAAAGGGGGTGAAGATTTGGAGGCATAATGGATTTAGGACTTATGTTTTTATTAGGGCATTTTTTGAAAATTTTTGTTTTTTTATTGCCCAAGTGCCAAAATAGCCCTTATTATATAAGGGAATGATTTTATGTTACCATGTCATTATAATATAATGAAACTATACTTCTAGAAAATTATATTTGTAGTATTTGTATGACCCCAAATTTTACACATACACTCTTTTTATCCTAATAATTAATCACCAAAAAACTAAGAGTTAATTTGCACTGTAGATATGGTCAACATGAATCCCTTCCAACAATAAATCTAGACAATCCATTTGGAAGATCTAGGTCTTTACAAATTTAAAATCATTTTATTTCTTTTTAACATTGTTAATCTATTGATAATAAAGCTATCTAAATTTTTTTTGGAAGGGATTAAAAGCTATCTAAAAAAATTTGAAAATACACCGCTCGCCAGCGTTTAGAGAGTCGGCCTAGTCCACGTGGACTCGGCAGAGTTACTTGGCCTTAGGCTTGTTATGAGGCGATTATGATAAGGAATATGTAGTTTTTTGAAGCAGATAACAAGGAGAAGCAGTAAATTCCCTTTTAAATTCCCTTTTTTGGGAGGGTATCCTCAATTTTACATCAGGAAAGAAGAATATTTTTCCATTAACTGATCTTGTAATTTGCATACAACCTTTTGTTTCTCCTCTACAGATTTCAAATCTTCTTAAAAATTTGCTATCAACTTTTAAGGAAACTATCCTAATAAATACCTCTACAACAACAACTTACTAATTGAATTAATTCATAATAAGAAATTAACTCCTACTATTTAGGCTCTGATGCTTATTCCACCTTACCCAAACGAGCACCTAACATTCCTGCCCCTTTGGAATCAATCTTGTCCTCAAGGTTGAAAATGTAGATGGTTTTCTTTTAACTGATGCCAAACTTCCCATGTTGCATCAACGGTTAACTAGCTTGTGGTCGATGGCTACAACATGCTCAAGTTTGAATGTTCTATCTTCATTAATCTCAAGCAAGTTAGCTTACAAAACAACATGACCAACTAACTTCTTTTTGAGGAAGGATAATGGAACACTGGGTGGACATCAGATGTCGCAGGCAGTTGCAGTTTGTATGCCACCTTCCCAATTCGCTGAATGATGGGAAAGGGGCAATAACATCTCGAAGATAGCTTCATGGCATGTCGAACTGCCATAGTGGTCTGTCGATACGGATGTAAACAAAGATAAACTAGGTCATCAACCTCAAATTTGCTTTCTGAACGAGGACGGTCTGCTTGGATCCTTCATACGGTTTCAAGCTCCTTCCAAATTCTATTTTAGAAGCTAGAGAACTGCCTCTCGAGCTAACAAACTTCTATTCACAACATCAACATTAATAACTCTTGTGACATACAATATCATTGCAAGAGGTGGCTGGCCATAAACCACCTGCTATGGAGACATCCGGGTGGACATGTGAGTTGTGGTGTTGTACCTCCACTCTGCTCACGACAGTCACTTAGGCCAATATTTATGTTTGTCCCCAGTGACACATCGTAAATATGTCTTGAGACAATGATTAACCACTTCTGTTTGGCCGTCAGTTTGTTTGTGGATGATAAAACAAACTCATATGTAGCTGCGTCCCTTGCAACCGAAAGAATTATTGCCAAAACTGACTAATGAAGACATGATCACGGTCGTTGATATTTGACCTTGGCATCCCATGTAACTTGAAAATGTTATCTAAAAAGGCTTGGGCTACTGTTATAGCAGTATACGGGTCGAGACAATGAGATGAAATGGGCATATTTTTTCAATCAGTCGACCACCACATAAATGACACTCTTTTCAAAAGAGAACAACAACCCTTCTATAAAATCCATGGAGGTTTTAGTCCAAAATCGATATGGATTTGACAAGGACTGTAGTGTACTTGGGGTAGCGACAGTTTCCCCTTGTATCTTTGACACGTATGATACTCAGCAACAAACTTGCGCACTTTGTGTTGCATTCCTCACCAATAAAATGATGTTGCGACCCTCTTTTGTGTCTTATGCACTCCCAAATGTCCTCCTTCAGGGTTAGAGTGAAATTCTTACAACACTTGAAACTTCAGAGATGACTTAGTTCCTAGCACGAGCCGTCTCTTGTAATGCAACTCGCCCTAAGTTCAAGTGAAACCCGAGTGAGCAGTAGGATCACATGAGATGGCTGTAATAATGCCATGCAGCTCCATGTCTTCAGCCCAACCCTGCTTAACATTCTCAAACAAAAGGTGATGGCGAGAAGATATAGCCAAAATAGTAGCATTATTGATATCTTCTTTTTGGCGAGATAATGCATTAACAACCTTGTTTTTACTACCCTTTCGATACAAAATCTCATAGTCATATCCCATGAGTTTTGTGAGTCATTTTTGTTGAGCTAAAGTGACTACCCATTGTTCCAATATGAATTTCAAACTATGATGATCTATATGGATCTTAAAATGTCAGCCTAACAAATATGGTCTCCATTTGGTGACTGCATGTACAACTGCTAACATCTTCTTCTCATAGGTAGAGAAGCTTAGGTTGCATCCAGAAAGAGCTTTGCTTGTGAAGGCTATGGGTCGTCCCTCTTGCATTAGCACCCTTCTCAAACTCATGCTGGATACATCACACCCCACCACAAAGGTTTTAGAGAAATCTGGTAATGCGAGGACTGATGTGGTGGTCATGGCCACTTTGAGTGCTTCAAAGGCATATTCAGCCTCATGGGACCACATAAATGAATACTTTTTTAGCATATCAGTTAACGGCTTGTTGATTTTTTTATAATTCCCTCACAAATATTTGATAATATCCAGTCAAACAAAGGGACCCGTGTAAGGTCTTGAGCATCTTTGGCTTACGTCACTGAGTCATGTTGGCGATATTAGATGGATCAATTGTCACTCCATCACTTGAAATAATATGGCCAAGATAATTGATCTCACGACGTCCAGACAGTCACTTGGAGCACTTTACGAATAGTTTGTGTTCCTGTAATACATCAAGGGTGCAACTCACATGTATTAAGTGGTTTGACGAGCAGGAGCTATAGATCAAAATGTCATAAAAAAAATACTAGAATGAACTGGCGAAGATATGGTCGAATACCTCGTTCATAAGGCCCTGGAAAGTGGATGGTGCATTTGTCAACCCAAACAGCGTCATCAGAAACTCATAATGTCCTTCGTGAGTGCGGAACTCCGTCTTGTACACAACATCTACATGCACTTGGATTTGGTGGTAGCCGGACCTAAGATCTAACTTGGAGAAAAAACAAGCACCATATAGCTTGTCTAAGAGCTCATCCACTATCGGAATTGGATACCGATATTTGATGGTGAGTCAGTTCAAGGCACGATAGTCATACACATAAGCCAGGAACAATCCTTCTTTCCAACTATTAAGATCGGCAAGGATTATGGGCTTGTACTAGGTCGAACAATACCAACTTCAAGCATTTTATGCACAAGCTTTTCCATTTCATTCTTCTGCATATATGGGTACTGGTAAGGCTGCACATTTGCAGGTTGGTTCTCAAGAAGTAGGGGAATCCGATGGTCATGGGTCCATTCTGATGGTAGCCCTATAGGTTCTGCAAAGATATCTTCATCCTCAGACAAGAGTTCCTACAATTCTGGATCAACAAGCTTTAATTTTCAGTTGCAGCCAACGAGAAAAGCTAAGCCAACACTCATTTTGCCCCCTTGCTAATGAGCTTACCCATGCGAGATGGGTCAACAGGGCGTACTGCACCATTCTAAGCCCCACATAAGGCGTGTTTCTTTTCATCAAGGGTAAACTCTATCCGTGGTCGTGAGAATTCCTATATTATAGGGCCAAACATAACCAGCCACTGTACTCCCAAGATCAAATCACATCTTCCGCATGGTAGCCGTCTAACATCAGCCTGGAAAATGGTGCCCTACATCACTTATTTGAGATCCTTGCAGATCGCGTTGCTAATCAGTTTGCCACCGTCAGCTACGGATACATCCAAGGGCGGGGCAGCTTGCACTAGACAACCGGTTATCTTGGGAACTTCAAGGTCTAGAAAATTGTGTGTGCTTCTTGAATCTATAAGAACAACAATCTGTTGTCGTTTGATGAAACTCCACACTCTCATAGTTTAGGTTGAAGTTGACCCGGATATGGCATTCACGGAAAGAATTGGGTCCTTCTCGTTGTCAGTGGGGTCCTCTTCTTGCTCAATATCAGTCTTATCACCACTTTCATGGCTAGTTTTGGCGTCTATGACATCAAGTAAGTATATTTGCTGCCTTTTGCAGTGGTGGCCCGAGGTATACTTTTCGTCACAATTGTAGCATAGCCCCCCGATCCCTTCGCTCTTTCATCTTAGCTAGTGAGAATCGTTTGATCGGTGGAAGACCCGTTGTACTAGTGGTTCAGCTGGTATGACAGCCACTTTTGGGATGCCGGTGCTAACTAGTGGGGCATCAATTTTGACCATTCAAAACTATTGGCGCTGATTCAAGATATCAGTGTCCTCTTCTTGTAGTCACGCCAAACCAATAGCTTGCGTGACATTTGTAGGTCGAAACATATGCACTCCTGACCGAAGGTCTTCCCTAAGTCTGTTGACAAAAGAGCTGACATAGAAGTCATTGAGCAGTCCCATTGTCCTGTTTACTAGTTGCTTGAATTGTTCTTAGTAAGCACTAACAGTAGAAGTTTGTTTTAGCTTGCAAAGCGCACCAGCAAAATCTTTAAAGGGATTAGGCCCAAACCTTATGTACAAAGGCTTGACGAGCTATCTCCATGGTATCAGTCCGATGATCTTCTTGAACCATTGGTACCACTGGAGTGCTTTCTTTTCAAGATGGATGGAGGTCAGAGCTACTGTTTGGCCTTTCGGGGGTGTTGTTATATTTAAAAAACTACTCTGCCCTATCTACCCACCCACCCAAGGCTTCCTCTTCATCAAACATTGGAAATCAACTTTTCCATACCTTGTTGGGGTTGTTCCAGCAGCCATCATCATTTGCAGTGGTGTAGCCACATTTGAGTCCTCCATTTCATATTGATGATTGGCTAGAAAAGCCGACAATGTTTCATATTTAAGGTTGATGGCAGCCACCAACAGCCAAATTTCCTGGATTGCCTCATCGTGCTACTCATTGTTCTCTTTGATTTGTTTCAGCGCCATCTCAAGTCTCCTGGCCTCGTGTTGTCTAATTCCATCTGCCAAGATTCAAACCATAGGTTCAAGGTTTGCTCCGATACCAAATGAGAATAATCAAGCAGTTTTTTTTAGAATATAACAAGGAAAACTAGTAAATTCCCTCTTTCAGGAGGGTAACCTCATAGCAAGAAAGAAGTGAATTTTTCCATTAATTGATTTTGCAATATGCGTACAACCTTTTATTTGCCCTCTACAACTTTCAAATCTTCCTAAAAATCAGCTAGCAATTTTTAAGGAAACTATTGTAACAAATAGCTTTGCTACAACAACAACTTATTAATTGAATTAATTCAAAATAAGAAACTAACTACTAGCATTTAAGCTTTGATACTTATTCAACCTTACCTAAATGAGCATCTAACAGTGTATGTCAGTACAACTCCTCTTATCAGTGTTATGAGTCTCGTCTCAACCAAGGTACATGGGGCCGAGGTTTGCAACTCAAGCGAGTCCGAAAAACTCGTCAGAGTCATGCCTGAGTTAAGGAAAAGGCTCAAGGAAGTCCAAAAAATGAGGATTTTAAAAAGATACAATTGTAAACCTTTTGGTTTTTTGTTTTTTACTTTGAAGCGAAATTAATCGAACAAAAGAAAATTGAGCAAAAAAATGTGCATACATTGTCTCCAAAATAGATAGTGCTCTTCCACATATCTGCATTTTGGAGCCAGACGTATCAATTGTTTGGCTCAATTCGAAGCAATAAACCATTGTTTGGCTCGATTCGATGCAATAAACCCGGAGCTTCCATAGAGGACAATAAGCTTCAAAATGAACCTAATTTCATGAAATTTAGTTAAGAAAATGATGAGAAATCCAGCAAATGGCGGATCGCGTTGAAGAACACTATATTCTTCAACAGCCCCGAGATTTTGGAGCCAATTCTCTCAAGCTTTTTTCTCAAATCAAAGCAACATACCAGGGCTTCTGAACAGGACACAATAAGCTTCAAAACAAATATAGGTTCATGAAATTTAGTTTAGAAAATGACGAGAAATCAAGCAAATGGCAGATTGGGTTGAAGAACGTGGTATTCTTCAACAAACCCAAGATTTCTAAGCCAGATCTAGTAATTTTTTTTTCCCTATAATCAAACAAGTAAAATCATGTAAACTGAAGAGGATCAAATGAACATCACAATGGAAATGATTTCAAGAATTTTGGATGGCTACGCAATAAGAAATTCAGAAGATGACAGCAATGGTTCACAAACTTCGGGTTCATTGTAGGAAACTATCAAAGAAAAGATGGATCCAATCCAAATAAAAGTGTGGATTGAATGTTGGATCTCAAAACATATTACTAACAAATTGGTGCATTTTCTAGCTTTTTTATTTTAGCGTTCAAAAATCGCCAATCTAGATTATAAATTGGTGAACATAATGTTAATTCTAAGTAGAAACCAGTCATTTTGTTGAACATGTAAGAGATAATTGGTCATATTACATCAGCCAGGTATAAACAGCCAATTAGGAGCTGCATTGGGAAGCAACAAATCGTCATAGTGGCAAAGGCTATACTGGTTGGGTGATTGAAAACAAATTCTTTTTTTTTTAGCAATATTGATCGGGATCGGTAGGTGAACGATCCCCTCCACGAATATGTTTTTAAGAAAGCTACTTTATTTTAATTACTAATGACTAATTTACATAACCAATTCTGAGGATCACAACTCGTTGTTGAACCCTGTGAGATAGAACAAATGCTTGGTTAATGAAAACTATTCATATTCAAAACTGCCTAGTAGGCGAAACTTCCAAAATGATGACCATGCGTTCTTGCATTATTGTGCATACTGGAATCTCTTGTTTTTTTATAACGTTGTACACACTGGAATCTGAGCACAGCATAACAATATGATCACTCAGAATATGTATGATTGAACACAGTTTATGCTTGATATGTATACACATCCCAGTTGAAGGAAAATGGATATACTAACGATGCCGTGATAAAGCACGGCAATCAAAGGTAAGAGTAAATGAAGAAACACTAGATCCTTGAATACGGATAAAATAATAGTTAAAGAAAAACAAAATTACAAACAAATGCGAATTTCCGAACCGGACTGCAGAAGATTTACGTAGTAAGACGAAAGAATCTTGCTAATCCAAGTATGATCTTCTTCGACTTTAGATGCTGGTTTACACTTCACTTGTCCAGCTTTACACTATCTCTATTGCTTTCGGATGTGTCTCTGCACAGCCACGAAACGAGTTCTTTTAGAATTTCTGTTTTCATTCAAATGCCAAATAATCCTAGTCTCTTTGATAAGTCAACCAGAGAGAACATCAAGCTTTTCACAAAAGATCACTCAATAGTAATTTGGAACACGGCAACACCAATTTGGTTTGCTCTGAAGTGTAAACAAATGACTGTGTTAGCATGTCACCTAAGAGAGTAAAGGAAACAATGACATCAGGTCTTTGCTTTGGCTGGAGAAGCTTTCAAGTGGTGGAGAGGGCTGATCGAAACAAGGGTAGTAGGACTTGGGTCTCTGAGACGAACTGAATTGGACCTTCTAATACCGAAATTCCTTTCGCTGCCCCCATGTAGAAACTGTCTCAAAGGCCGAGGAGCAAGAAAGAGGAGCTTCTGCGAACTTACAAGTAGGATTACCCCAGCCATGATAAGCAGCCTGCTCAACAAATGATAAAAGTGGGTTTTGATCAAATAGCAATTGATTGCCGAAGAAATCTAACCCCTGACTTTATTTTATAGAGAAAGTGAAGTACTCGAGAAAAGGAAAATAAAAATGCCTATCTAGAAAACCAGTAATAACTTCATCATGGAATCATAGAAATACTACCTTGCTACAAACTATAAAGCGATTAGAATTAGCAGTAGGATACATATACCAGGTTGAACGAACAGCTAGGGCTTGTACAATCAGGCTTCAGTACATTGGGTATTGGGAAATTGTGGATACTAGAACACTAAGATTATTAGGAATTGGGCTTGGGCTTGATTGGTAATTTGTTGACCATAGCAACATTATATCCCATATTTGCTTCTTACTGCTGATCTACCTAAAAAAATAAATATAATTAAGATAACTTTATACTGAGGAAGGGCTCCGCATAACAGAGTTACAACCTGTACAGAAACCATAATAGGGACCTAAGTGGACCTGGCTGAGGCTGACCAGGACCAGGACCCGGCCCATGGCCAGCCTCACCAATTACGAGGGGCATTGACCTAGCCCTAGCCTCCAAAGCTCTCCTTGTTTAGGGGGGTCAAATATTTATTAGGGCGTGCTTTTTTTTGTTGGGGTGGGCGGTGGGGTGGGGAAGGGGGTGCATGGTGGGTGTAGGTCAGTACATGGAATGCAGTCGCAATCTTCAACACCATAACCAATAAAACCAGTGTTCGAGTTGTGGGAAGTTGGACTATGTAAGTATAAATATATAAAATAAGAGTGCTAACGGGTCCAGCTAGTCCGTGCCCTGCCCTTGCAGCCTTGCAGCCTTGCAACCCTGATCTCAGCACTGCCAGTCAACTTTAAAGGCCCTAAATTAGGCCCTGCCTGATAGGCCTTTTCTTGTGATCTGGCCCTCCAGGCCGCCCTGGCCCACTTGCAGCCTTAAGCCCAGAGTAGAAAAACAGAAATCTATTTCTCTTTCCAGGTATAATCACTTAAGAATAATGCACTATTTCTTCACAAGAAGTTGGGAAGAAGGTTTTTGCAGATCTCAACAATGTTCAAATCATTGCGTTCACGATACCCTTTGAAATGAAAAGGATAGACGTCTGGTTCAACATCTGGTTCACTCTTAAAAAGACATTTGGTTATGTCATACCAGAAATTTTGGAGCCACCTCATATCTCTTTCAAATGTTTGGTGTGTCTAAACAAGCAAAGATTTTGCATTCAAAAATAGCAATCCAAGTGGGGGGGTTAGGTCATTTTACATGTACCAAAAGGAGGAAAAGAAGAAAAGTAAACATTTATTTTAAAGAAGAGAAGGGACTCACGCAAGCATGGAACTCTGCCACAACAATGAAATGTATATGTTTAGAGAAATGGATACTAACTTACCAGCCAAGCAAGACGAAAAGACGGGCCAATGGAGCAGCAGGCAGTTGTTCACCCAGCGCAAGCATGCCAGCAAGCACACCTGTCAGGATTGATGCTACAGCTGCACATGTGGAAACCACAATTGCCCTTCCATGCTTTAAGCCTCGAGTCTGATTACAAACATTAATTTTATGTTATTCTCATTCCAAGAAATGATACTCAAGCACAAAAATAATGTTAAGCAAAGTGAACTTCACCAGGCTATCTGATTTGCAAATTCGAGGAAATTTACAATGATGAATTTCAAGGTAATCATCACTATCACCTAAAACTTGGGTCTTGAACACAAATGGTAACTTGCGGAACTTTGTAAATATTTTCACAGGAAAACACTAATAAAGAACTCATTTTTTTCCAAAAACATGTAAACAATTTCTTCAAAAAACTCTGGGTTCCAAATTACCATTCTTGAACATATTTTAGAAACTAGAAACTATCATAACTACATGATACGTAGAAAACTGACCGGCATTAGGAAAACACAAATAAAGAACACTGACCGGGCATAGCCTCTTTTTTTTTAATTGTTAACTGGATGGGGTATAGACTGTTAGAATTGTAGATCATTTTCTCGATAGGATGCCTTCATTTGTATAATATAGACATGGTATAACATCTCACTTAAAAGCATTAACTGTAACTTGGCAGGCTCAACCATACTCTAGACTCAGATCCCTTCATGACTCAGAACTTCGCTTGGGCTTCTATGAGAAATTGGAAAAGCATACAATGGCTAACTCCAGGAAATGCAGAATGCAACTCATGAGGCTACATTCTGGCAATTTTAACTCCTACCTTGTAATAATGCAAAGCAGGAGTCGAGAAGAGAATTAACAAGTAACCTATTACTAGCGGATACATGCCATATGCATCCTGAGAGCATGATCCTCACTGTCATCTCCAGTGCACAAAAGACCTGATTTTCATTTAAGGTTATAAACAACAAAGTGTAAACCAGAGCCTAAAGAATATGTGAAACTTCATGGAACACCATGAGAATGGCTTGGATCAAAAAGTTAATAAGAGATGCTTCCATTTTGGAAAGACCATTTACGGCTTAAAGCTTAAGATTGCTTAAATTCCAACTATATCCACTTCTGGCTTCTCGTATGGGACAAACTTATTATCTGGTCAATGAAGAAGGGACTTGAGGAACCAACTACTTGAGATGATGGCTATGATTGATGCATGGAAAGAACAAATCCTTTAATAGGATGGAGACATGCAGTTAAAGATCATGCTCGTTGTTGCATTCTGTTCTACCTAATGTTGGTTCTCCCTAAGAAAGTGTCTATTCAAACATAACTGGGTTGTATTCTTTAGCAATATCTTCTTGTCTAACTCACTAGATAAACTAGAAGCTAATTGGATTGCTTGGGATCAGATATTTAGGTCAAAAGATGGAGGAGTACTAGGAATTTAAACGCTTGTGGTTATCAAAAAGCAAGTACAAACAATTTGTGTTGGAAGATGTCTAAAAAGTCTCCCTCTGAGATAGATACATGCAATGATCTAACTGTAAATCCCCTATGGACAGCCCAATCCACAATTGGGTGGATCTAAAAGACGGAAAACGATCCATATTATGAAAGATGACATGAAGGGGTCAAAATGAATAGTTGGCAGCAGAATAAATATACTTCTGGGAATATGGTTGGTTAGTGACAGTCCAATGGACAGCCCAATCCACAATTGGGTGGATCTCAAATATGGAGAAAAACAATCCATACATGAGAGATGACATGAAGGGGTCAAAATGAGTAGTTGACAGCAGAATAAACATACTTCTAGGAATATGGTTGGTCAAGTGACAGTCCTCTAGTGGTCTATCCTAGCTAATGCATATCTTCGTCAGAAGACTCAGAATTCCAACATGCCAATCTACAAAAGAATCTCCACCTATTGGTTGTCAGTTCTCCAGCTGAGAATCCACACACTGTCGTTTTACATGGATTATTTATATGTCAGTAAAGTGGAATTGTTTATGTGAGTCAACCTATGTGGATGGGCTATGTGGGTATGACATAATAATATGCCGATAAAAAATGTTGTTTTCACCTCTGACAGTTGGCACAACAAAAACGGCTATTAGCCTACATGTAAAGGAACTGGGTGCATGCATCATGTGCTTCACATCTCATCAAAATGGAAGTAGAAGAGGTCTCCCAATATATTTCTTGTATGTCTAACTACATAGGAGGTATGAAGCAGTATTGCTAATCTATTCAGAGTTTATCTGTGTGCAAAACTATCCCTTGACCACAAGAATATCTGCATGGAGGTGCTATATCAACAACAAATCCAAATGATATTCCTTTATATGAAGTTCCTTGGCTTACTTTGTGGTAAATACAGCAGGTCAGAATGAAAGTATGCCACCATGCAGTTATAGATGGACCATAAGCTAGTAAAGTGAGTATATCATTCATGGGCTAGATCTCTTCAATTGTTACCTCTCATGGCCATATAATCCCACATAACTTCGCTCGTACAAAAGTAGCGGGCTAAATGGTAGCCTCAGGAAAGGGCTCACTCTTCTTGTGGTCAAACAGATGGCTCTCAAGTTGTTCATATCAAACACAAAACAGAAAGATCATGAAAAAGCAAATCCTAGCCCAGTATTGTGGATTGGTAGGTGGACGTTGCCAAAATACCACTGGATGACTAATACAGCCTTTTTGTTTATGAACCATGATGAACATTTCTGTGAACCAGGGGGTACACCAATGTAGTTTTGTAGATAATTTTCTGATACCATTGAGGATGAAACTTAATATTCATAGAAAGCTTTCAGCTTAAAACCCCTGGATATATTAATTGGATGGGATTCCAGATATCAAATTTATACAAAAACTGAGCCATAGAACTTATATTTAAATCGAGCCCATGAACACCTAATCCTGCACAGAATTGAGTATACACTAAGCTCTCTTAGAATGAAATTGTATCCATACCATAAAATTGTAGAACACTGTCTCTTTTCAGTAAACACAAACAGTGTTCTGAAAGTTAAGAAATTACAAAGTCAAGCTTCTCTCTAGGGTGTAAGATTAAATCAAGATCATAAAAAGTAAGAATATAAGTCAGCCATGATAAGCTGCAGAGGGATCACTTTGTTCGTAAAATGATGTAGCAAGCATTAAATGATAGGAGAAGGAAGCCACCTGATAAAAGAATCCGATCCCACTACAGCATATGCTGATTGAGATGCAAATAGGAATGAACACCTTTGGGAAGCCCTGCTCTGAAAATACAAATCCCATTTTTGAAATTACTGAAGCCATCCTGTGAATCAAAGAGTTATCTGAGATTCATGTTATATAATACACAAAATTACTGATATATATATATATATATATATATATATATATATGTGTGTGTGTGTGTGTGTGTGATATTCCCAATTGCGAAAATCATTAGAAAAAACTACAATTAAAAAAAAAAGAAGCAAAAAACACTCATATCTCAAAAAAGGAGCACATGCAAACAGAATTAGCAGTTATTTAGTGTAGCGAAATAAAAAACAGTTATTTACGACCGTTTACTTGAAATAAAAACCAGTTATCTACAAACATTATATTTCAGTACAAATCTAGACCTGCATGAGAATATAAGAACACACATGAGATTGAAAAGTTGATGTCTAGCCATTCCTAATTGGTGCATTTTGCAACGGTGAAACCAGTGTTAAAAGAATTGGACTGGCAAATTGAACAGGTCAATCACAGGTACCAAGGTGAACTAGCTGAATTTGCAAGTCGGCCCGCCAACAAATGCCATTTGTTTTAAAAAAAATGTAAACGAGGTTCAAGATCCTCAAAACCATTCTAAAGGCAACATTTTTGTTACATTAAAACATTATTTAGTATGATTTTTGGGTGATTTGGCGTGATTCCCGATTTAGAGAGGGACTTGGACTGGTCACCAACCGGTTCCGAGTTGTTCCAACTGTTGGTCAACTGCTGATTTTCCCAGATTATCAGATGCTGTGAACTAACTGGATAAATCACTTTTCAGCATAGTTACTTGCACATTTTTTCAAGCCTAAAATGATGACAAGCCACTCCACTGATGATGCAGCCAAGGTGAGATTATTTTTCCAGACTTGACATTTTTCTCATTCAAGTACTTTCTTATTTGTTTAATAATGGGGGTTGAGATGTCATTATTTGTTTCTAAAGGGTCTCTATGAAGTTGGCGAAATATATTTGATTTGGGTAATATGTGGGGTTCCTATTTTTATTGGGATTTGGTTAAGAGGTGTGTGATTAGAAGGAGAAAAAGATGGGAGACTTGCAAATCAAGGAAAGAGGAGATAAAGATGAGAACAGAAGTCACACATGGGGTAGCAGACTAAGGTTTTAGCTATTTATTTTTATATGTAAAAAAAGGAGAAGTGAGTGGCTTTACAGGAAGACTTGAAATATTTTCAGACTCTAATTGAAAGACAAAAATAAATAAATAAATCAAATAAAATAAAATAAAGCTTGCTTCCCTTGGAGAAGGCATGCAAAACTTACTAGTTCCCTCTCATGTTTTCTACATGTGATGTGATTGATTTGTTTTTTTTCTTTTTTCTTGTGGCTGAAATTTCTCTGTCCTAGTCTCTTTCTCTCTTTGTTTTTCACGGCGTTGAAGTGGTATCAGAGCAGGCTTACTGATCCACCATGGCAGCTAGGGGATGTGGAAGAGAAGGAAGGCACAAAATGTTCAAGAAAGCACAGGTGCCGCCTAGGCATTTTGGGGGCCTGGCCAACTAGGCACCTGCTCAGGATCAGGTTCACCAAAATTTCAACCCCCCCCTTCCCATCCCCCAATACAAAGAAACCAAAGGAGTTCTTTGGGCAGGTTTTAAGCCTTAGGGAGCTTTAGGGCAATTTTAGAGCCCCAAACTCCTCGTGAAGCAAATAAAAACATAATATTACAATCACATAAGAGATTTACAAATACAAGTCTCGAAGAGATTGTAAGACATTAAAATGCTTAAAATCCCAAATGTCATTGTAGGAAACTATATGTCTAGACTAGAAACAATGCACAAGGTCAACAAGGCAAAAACAAAAAACAAATACATCAAGTCATCAACCAAACAACTCTATGGAATCAGCCGCATCACCACGCGAGGTGTTCAAGTGGATCCTCTGGAGCATTTGAAGATGATGATGCCATACCATCATCATCAGAGTCATCACCCCCCTCAACATATTGAGCATCATCCCTCATCTCCTCTGAATCTACTTCTGCCTCTTCATCATCCTCTCCTGATGTCATCACCCTCTTCCTCTTCTTTGCCATTGCCTTCCCTTGTTGGGCCTTCTCCTTCCCATTCCTTTGGCTTTGAGATTGAGGCCGAGTGGTACGCACAAGGGGTATTGATGTCCCAGCAGCCTCACGAACCTGGCCCCAAGTCAAGCCCTCTCTAGTGAATACCTCATCAACATCGGCATCAACCAGCCATTGCCTTCCCAAGGGTTGATGGACTTCTCGGATTTTATCTCGTGTAATGAAGTCATCGATATTCCCCTCCGAGGTAACCAATACACTTGGTCCGATCGCTCCTCTCAGCCCACTCTCTCCAAACTTGACAGATTCCTCTTTTCTACAAGCTGGGATGAGGTCTTTCCTGGTTTCCCATGCCCTGACCCTACCCAAACCGACTTCTGATCACTGCCCCATTTACTCAACACTCTCTCCATTTCGAGAGGCTCCAAGCCATCCGCTTTTAGTCGGACCTTTGGCAAGGACACACCCCTTTCAGGGGCCTCTTCCCCTCCCTCTTCACCCTAGCAACCAACAAGTCATCTACAATTGCGGACGAGTTGCCTCTATTGGATAACATTAGAGTATGGAACCCATCTTTTAGACGTCGTCTTACAGATGTCGAAACTGACAACTTCCTCTCCTTGTCGTCTTTGCTGAGTTCAAACTTCCTAGCCCTTTCAAGGCCTGACAGCATGCTGTGGACCCCCTAGCACAGGTTTGGTCGTCCATCGCACCTCCGAAAGTGCAAGCCTTCAATTGGATCGCTGTTCTGAAAAGACCCTCACGTGGATCAACTACAATGGAAGGGAATCCCCATCCCCAATCGATGTGTGATGTGCATCAACGAGGAAGAGTCCAACCCTCACCTCTTTCAATGTAGACTAGCTCATGAGCTCTTTTTAATTTTTCTAGGGACAATTTGTGGCCTTCTGTTGGCAAGGCTTCACTAGAAAACTTCCGTCGTAACCACTATCTGCGTGATTTGGACGGAGAGGAACTCGAGGATATTCCAAGGGATCAAACGCGATGCTCCTGTCCTTTTCTACAAAATCACCTCGAAAGTCGCTTTTTGGAATCCAACCACAAGACTTTTAGAGGAGTCTCAACCACAACTTTCCTACACCGGTGGAAGGAAATTCTCTGGACGCAATCGTCTCGATTTCCAAGATCTAGAAACTGGTCCATCCCCCTCGAAGGGCCACACAAAGCTTAACTTTGATGGCTGCTCCTTGGCCAACCTTGGTTCGGCTGGAGTGGGTGGATCGTCAAGATCACCTTGGCAACACTCTTGCTTCCTTCTCCAAGAACATTGGCCCTGCTGTATCCCAATTCGCTGAGTCTATGACTCTACTTAACGGTCTTAAGCTTTTCAATCTCACATGGCCTCAACCACTTACAGTGGAGGGAGACGCAAAAAACATAATCACCTGGGCCGTGAGCTCTGGCCCCCTGGTATTTGGCTTCGATTTTTAATGAGGTTACTCATATTTGCAAGGATATGGCCACCTTATGGAGGCATACTTGGCAAGAAGCCAACGCTCTGGCGGACCAACTGGCTAAAGATGGAGCATCATCCAGTAGCTTGGGACCTTGATTGCCTGGTTTTTGGGAATCTTTTGCTGTTTCTTTTACCCTTGTATAGGGAAGGTGTTCTAGTCCACTTTTGGTTTTCAGTTTCCTTTTCCCTTTGGGTTTTTGGTACTAGGCCCAAACATTTTTTGTATACGATTTCCATTCTGGGAGTCTATTTTTTTAGCGTGAGGCCTGGCCTGTGGTCTTCCTCTGCACCACTTGTGTACTCTCTATACTTTTTTAATACAACAGTTAACAACGCAAAAAAATGGGAAGTTTGGTGGACCAAGGCTGCAGAGAATGTTTCAATCTAGTAAAGAAAATGATTACTGAAGCGCTAGTGCTGCCTCTTGCCTGAATTTGAAAAGTTTCCAGGTTCAATACAATGCTTCACAAGTTGGTATTAGTACATTCCTTAGCCAATCGGGTTAGACAAAGTGAGAAGTTGAGAGAAGGCAAGAAGCATTATTCCACCTTTGTCATCGAATGCTATGCCATTGTCCAAGCTTTGCATCATTGGTGTTATTAATTGATTAAAAGGGAGTTTGTCCTATATTCAGACCATGAAGCGGTGAGGTATTTAAATTTTCTAAAGAAATTGAATCACAGGCATGCAAAAATGGACAATTTTTCAAGAATATACTTTTGTAATCAAACATAAGTCAGGGGCTCAGAATCTTGTGGCTGATGCTCTAAGTCAGAGGACTACTCTTCTGAATACTATGTCAGTAGGAGTTTTAGGATTCGAGCAAGTGAAGGAGCACTATAAGGCTGATCCATATTTTGGGGCTATTTATAGTGTGCAAAGGCAATCAGAAATCACTATGAGAGGTTCTCTCTTCTTTGGGTTGCATTTGTGCGTTCCTTAAGGCTATTTTCATGAGAAGGTGATGGAAAAATTTCATGCGGGAGGCCTGGGGGACACTCTGGGCGAGATAGGATGGTTGTTTTGGTAGAAGTCAAAGTATTTTTGGCTTAGGCTTAACTGAGATGCTGCCAATATGTCAAGAGGTGCAATGTCTGTCAGTTGGTGAAGGGTCAAGCCCAAAATACTGGATTGTATATGCCATAAATAAGCCTACAATGCCTTAAGAACATTTTTGCATGGATTTTGATTTGGAGCTTCATAAGACTCAGAGAGGTAATAATTCTGTCCTTGTCGTAGTTGATCAATTGCCAAAGATGGCTCATTTTTTCCTTGCAGGAAGAATATATGTGCCAACCATGTAGCACATCTATTTTTTAGGAAATTGTGCATTTCCAAGGAGTGTCAAAATCATTTGCACAAGGTCATAATGTGTGGTTTGCGAGCCACTTTTGGAGGGCTCTAAGGAAGAGGCTAGGTACTAAGCTTCAACACAGCAGTGTGTATCATCCATAGACCAATAGGCAAATAGACGGGGTAAACAGAAGCTTATGAATCTAATGAAGGATCCTAGCAGGGGAACAGACCAGCCAATGGGATTATGTGCTAGCCAGGCAGAATTCACTTATAATAATGCTCGAAATTGAAATATTGGGGGAACTACATCTGAGTTAGTCTATGGGCATAAACCCAATCAAGTTCTTGACTTGGTGCCATTAACAACTTAAGCCAAGGTCAGTGATCGTGGCAAGAGATATGCTGAGTGAGTACACTAATTCCATAAGTAGGTGCATGAAAAAAATAGAAGACAGCAATACCAAATACAAGAAAGAAGCTCATTCCCATCGCAAATGCAATGGAATTTCAGGTTGCTGATCTGGTGATGGTTTATTTGTGAAAGGAAAGATCTCCAACTGGGACTCATCAAATTGAAGTTCAAGAAGGTCAGGTCATGCAATGTTCTCAAGAAGATGGGAACCAATGCTTACAAGACTGAGCTCCAGAGAGACCTTAATACATCTATTTTTAATGTGGCAGATCTTCATGAGTATTACGGGGAAAAGGTTAGTCAAGGAGAGACAGAAGATAGGCAACAACAAATTCCACAAGCGCCTAAAGATACAGTGCAGCAGATCTTAGATGTTGATGTCAGAAGCTTCTTGTCCAATGGTTTGGGAAGTCTCCATCTGTCAGTACCTTGCACTAGAGAGAACCAGGATGCCAGCACTAGGCAAGTTGCAAACCAGCACCTTGCTGAGAGTTTTACAAGCAAGAAAAGCAAAGGACCATCTAATTGACAACTCCGTGCCTAGTAACACAGGTTCTCAGGACATGACCTAGGTGTCAAGCCATGACATTTACTGGCTCTTAGAGGAGGCAATGAAATTTACTTTCTAAAGAAAAAAAGGAGATCTCAGGTTTGAACCTAGGTTTAGACATTAACACCCTTAGGGTACATTTGGTTCCCAGGAACCTGTTCTCTTAGGAGAACGAATTTCCTGTGAAATAGGATTTTCAGATATTGATCTCTCGGGATGTTTTTTTTTTGTTTATGCCATGTTTGGCGAAGTGGAATTTCTTGTGAAATCAGTTTCTTTTGTTTGATAGCCTGTCTGGGAAACTGTCCTCTGGGAATATGGAATTTAGCCTGTTCTAAACCGTTCATTACAGATTTTATTGATTAGTTCTTGATATCTATCCAGTGAAGTCGTTTTCTTGAAATAATCCATCTACGATAGACTAAGAAAATGGACGGTTTAGATCATAAGTTCAAGATCTATTATTATTTTTATTTGTCTCCCTTCCTTTGAGATCGTAAGGACCTGATTAGACAATGCCATCTCTAGCTAGTGAATCTTAAAAAAAGTCTCCCCCCAGTGAACATTTACAGTAAGATAGTCAGTAGCACCAAGCAATAATTGGAAACATGCAATCAGGATTGGAAATCACTTATCAGAATCAATAATCGGTGGGGACTAACTTAGTTCCCAGCCAGATCCGGGAATGTGTTCAATGTAGATGTATTAGCCCTGTTCTATCAAAAAATAAGGCAAGTCTATTAGGGAACTGGGCGATCTAGATCAGCCAAATCACCAGATTACCACCCACTTTATTTTTTTATTACTTTTGTCAGGTATTAATTGATTCCTACACTGGAGATTCAGTCCCATCTAGCTTAGATTGGTCTAGCCGGTGACTAATCTGGCCACCCATCCAAGGTTTCAAACACGGGCACCAAATAATTATGCATACTATCGCTAGTTAATTCAAGACATTAAAAAAAATGATACGATAAAACAGGTAGTGTCAAAAATACAAGTGCCCATGACAAGTACTACAAATAAGCAGGTCCATATTCTCTCTCCATAAACAGTCCCTCGAGCTCCATAACCACCAAATCAAGGATAATTAGCATCGATATTTACTAGTGAATATCCACTACCTATAAAAGTCTCAGAGCCACAAAAGTTATCAATGGCATCTGACGATTGAACAAACGAACTTGACAGTTGAATTTCAACTATAAAGCCACATAGACTCTGAATTCATAGTCATTGTAGACTCTAAGGCACCACGCACGAAGCAATTCATAATGGACTCTCTACGACCATTTCTTGTAGAAGCCGTAGGCGTTGCCTCATAAACAGAGCAGGGAGCTCCTCTTTTCAACTCAAAGCAAGATCAACTGGCATCTTCAAAGGCCCACCAGGTATGAAAACAGCAATCGTATCATGCAAAAACTACGAGAATAACCCACGTAGTCTGCTCTGGTAATTTTGTGAACTAAGCAGCTAATGGAACCCGATAATAACATAAAACCATAAAAACCTGGCACACGATAACAGGAACCCCATCAGAGAAAACCAAGAGGACCCCAATTGCACCATAGTTGAATAGAATTACAAGACAAGCGATCAAATGTATTGGGATAAAAAACTGCTCTATAATCAATAAGACGGATCCCCCACAGAACCAGGTACCAAAAAGGCCAAGAACCTCAGGTACAAAAAAGGCCAAGAGCCTCGTGTAATTCTTCACAAAACCAGTGATTCAATAATAATAAACAAAATTAGCAAGAATATGACTGTTGCTATGAGGATTACAAAGATCCGAGCATCTAGAAGAGCCCCTTTGAACTTCTGTGTGCTAGAATAAATGGATTTTCTAAGTAATCCAAGGTTGCAGCTATTCTAACAGGAAAGTCTGATACTTGAGGGGAGGTATTGTAAACCAAGAGAACATCCAGGAACATAGAGGTTGAGTGGCTGACGCAGGGGCCGTTACCCCTACAGTTTCAACTACCTCCAAAATGCTTTTCCGCATGATTTAGTATAAGCGACTTCAAATTTACAACTGGTTATCAAAAGAACCAAGAATGTTACCAGCAATTGATGAGAAAAGGGGTTCAGACATCAGAATAAAACTCTTTATGTATGTAAGAGAACCCAAATTGGCAAGTAAATCTCCGTGAAAGAAAGGGTCCAAAAAAGTATCACCAAAATGATTTCTCGCTAATTATTGGAAAACTAAAGACCATGGGAGACTAGGAGAGGATTTTTCAAAAAAATATGGCAAAAAATTTGCAGGAAAAAAAGATTGCAAGCAATTTGGACTATCCAGACTTGGAGAATTTGTTAGAAAATTCAGTTCATATAATGGGCCTTTCAGATTGAGTGCCAATGAACAAAGAGAAGCAAACTTTCTATGTGGAGGTTACTGCAAAAGAGAGAAAAACAAATATCAGAAATGGCTCTTTAAGCAGGTACTTAAAAAAAGAAAAAGGGCAATAGAGAATTTGGTTGCAGGATCGATGAAAATTACACACAAAATAACACAAATAAACAAAAATAATATAAAAAGGGGAAGTTTTAGGGATTGGAGGATTCTCTTCGTCTACACCCTTAAAATTGCTTCTTTTTTTTCTGGTGAACAAAATGCATGAATTTCAGGAGGATACACACATAAACACACACACAATATATATATATATATATATATATATATATATATATATATATATATATATAATTTATTAAATCTTTTGTGAAAAGCATCCAGTAATTCCTGAGGGAATTCTGCTAAATACCAATCACGAATTTCTTTATTTTCCTCAGATAGATAGTCATTCTTAAGTGCTTCTATATCTATTTTAAACCTTTCTTCTTTTTGAAGGGTAAGAATATTAAAATCTAGATCTGAAGGTGTTGGCTCATTATCGGATGAACTAGGTTCATATATTTTATAACTGGTTTATGAATATTACTATTTGTTCTTGTCAATCCATCTAATATGGGTTTCTGAGGTATAGATGAGGTAGAACGCCTAGAGGGTGTAACGATCCTAGATGGGGTTGTTATAAACCCTTCTGAAAGATTTATTTTGGTTCGCCTGTTGGAATTAAATTGTATTTCTATGTCTCCATCAGGGTATTCTATAATTTGATCAGATTCTCTATTAATTGGAGTATTAGATTGTTGGTTTTCACAATGTAAAGACCAGTTTTCAGGAAAGATTATTTGGGACCAACTTATGGATTTAGGTATGACTGTATTGGACTTTTCCATATTGGTTTGGAAAAATATTGTTTGTCCTTTAGTATCCATTTGAAGAGCATTAGGACATAAGGTATTCATAACCTTATAACATATTCTATAAACTAATGCAATATTCTGTGATCCAGGGTTCATATCAAACCCTTGGGTTTTTATGTTTAGAGTAAGGACTTGTAGAAGATTAGGGTCTGCTAGAGAAACAGTTGAAGTATATGGGTCCATTACAAAGACTGGATTCAATTATTCCTAGAAGGGAATCTGAAAATTTATTGTGGCGGCTATCTCTTAGGCATAGGATAACAGAATTTTTAAACCTAATCGAGTTAAAGGTTTTATTGCTATTTGTATGAGTCCTATGTGTAAATATTTATATTCTTTAGATCTGACTCTGAATCATTCGTTGAGATAAGAGTTGAAAACTTTCTTGTTCATTTGTAATAGATATACTATGTTCTACTGTTTTAATAGCATAACTAGACTTGAACTCAAATGTGACATTTTTATAGATATCACTTATAGGAACTTTTGGGATATTTCAATTTTGTTTTTGCCTTTCAATATTATCTATAAATATCTCTTCTTTATTTTTTACTCGCAACGTACTGTTGGAAGAAGAGGCTGTTCTATTGGATAGAGTCCTTATAAAATTTGCCATTTCAAGATAACGGTTGAATACTTGAGTCGGTCGGAAACAGTCCCTGTGCCTTTTTCAACGGCTCTTCCTAGCCTTTTTCCGGCAGTACGGGTCACGACGACTTTTAAGTTTCAATTCTCGGACTTATCTTGAATGATAACTTTTGTAAATCTTTTAGCCTTTAGAATAGTATTTTCAACTACAGTTCACCATTGTAAAATCTATTGGCTTAGATCTACATTGAGAGAAAAAGATTTTCCTATCCCAGACTTTGGTCTTAATGCCATAGAAAATCAATATCAAGCCTTTCATGCTACCGAAGGAGAAGAAATATACAGTATCCACCCTCCAGAGAAAAGTCTGCAACTGAAAGGGGCATTGAAAGAAAAACCCAAAACTAAAGCCTCTCCTTATAAAATAATCCCAAAGAAAACCGATCATCATACCCATAAAATAGACGTTATACCACATATAATTGAACAAAATAATTGTACTAATCTCTGCTTGCGAAACCATTGGAAAGCAGACCACTAGGATTGAGAATATAGTAAATAAATCCCAAAATGTATCTAGAGAAAAGGCAATTGATACAAATAAAAAGAAGGTTGTTTTATTTAAACCTCCTCCAGAACTTAATAAGGAGCAATTTAGCTTGGACGGAATAAAAAAGAAAGAAGAAACTAAGGATCTAATTGATGAGTTGGTAAAAAAGCTAGCCAAGCTAAGTATAAAAGGAAAAGGAGTTGTCATCGAACAAGAAGCTATGGTTTTGCAAGAAGAAGATCTAACCAATGATGAGATACAAGAAATGGAGGAAGCCTTCAAAGAGGAAAACCTAGAAATTAATAGAATAGACTGCGGGAAAAAATTCAGACCAACTTCCCAAAGCAGGATGTATGATCCGAGACTTACCCCTGTAGACATCCAATTTGAGGAAGACTTGATTTCAAGTACCGTATCCTACTCAGGTAGAACAACAGTTAATTGGAATATAGATGAAATGTTTGACCATCATATGCAAGATACGATGAAACACATGACTATGTATGCGACAACATGCAAAATAAGCGGGAATCATGATCAGGAAATAGCTAAAGCCATTTTATGTGGTTTTACTGGCTGGTTGAGAGGATGGTGGGACTTTTATATAGAAGAAACTACCAAAAGAGAAATATTAGCTGCCACTAGACAGTGGACAGTAAAAAATGAATTTGGACAAGAAATACCTACTAGTGAGAGTGATGCAGTAAATACCCTAATATATACAATAACTCTCTATTTCGTAGGAAGCATTGCTCTGCTTGACGGCAAGTCAGAAGACCTCCTTTCTAACCTAAGGTGTCCAACATTATCTCATTATAAATGGTATAAAGATGCATTCTTTTTCGGCTCCTTTCCAGAGAAGATAGCAAAGCTGACCACTGGAAAGAAAAATTCATTGCTGGATTACCCCATCTCTTTGCTGAGAAAGTTTAAACTAGATTGAAAAATAAACATGGAGGAAAAATTCCATACTCCCTTTAGACTTTAGGGGAACTATCTGCTGAAATATGCTCAGAAGGACTTGTCTTATGCACTGATCTAAAATTAAAAAGACAATTAGAAAAAAAAAAAATGACAGGCAAAAAGGAGTTAGGTGACTTCTGTGAACAGTTTTGACATAATACTTTGCCTATGTCCAATAAACCTGATAGAAAAAAGTATAAAAATAAAAAATATAAGTCTAGCCATATAAGGAGTACTAAAGAAAAGTTTCTTAGAAAATTTGCTCCTAAAAATAATTTTAAAAAATATAAAGGTAACAGAAAAATACCTGTTTGCAATAACTGCGGGAAAGTAGGGCATTATAAAAATAAGAGCCGGATAAAAAAGAAAATAAATGCCTTACAAATAGAAAAAAATATAAGAAATCAGTTATACCAAATATTACAGATAGAGGAAGAATCTGATGAAAGTTCTTCTAGTTCTAATACTGAACCACTTGTTGGCGAAATAGAAGATGAAAATTTGATATTCAGTAGTTTTGACTCTGAAAAAGAAAATAATAATTGCTTCTGTAATACACTCTCTAAAGAATAGAATTTGATCATAGAAATAATAGACAAAATAACAGATCAAGAAGCAAAGAAAAATACCTGTTTGCAATAACTGCGGGAAGGTAGGGCATTATAAAAATAAGTGCAGGATAAAAAGAAAATAAATGCCTTACAAATAGAAGAAAATATAAGAAATCAGTTATACCAAATATTACAGATAGAGGAAGAATCTGATGAAAGTTTTTCTAGTTCTAATACTGAACCACTTGTTGGTGAAATAGAAGATGAAAATTTGATATTCAATAGTTTTGACTCTGAAAAAGAAAATAATAACTGCTTCTGTAATACACTCTCTAAAGAATAGAATTTGATCATAGAAATAATCGACAAAAAAACAGATCAAAAAGCAAAGAAAGAAGCCTTAATCCAATATATTCAAATAGCTAAAACAAATAAAAAACCTCCTCCTCTTGTTAGAACACAAGAAGATTATAGCTTGGCAAAAATTCTTTAAAGGATTGACAACAAAAATAATGATCAAAAGGAACCATCAATCGCCGAATTAAAACGTGAAATAAATGAGGTCCGAAATGAACTAATAACTCTAAAAAATACAATACAAGTTTTGGAATTAGCATCTAATCTTCAAAATACTCCTGAAAATACAGACGAGGAATTAGAATTTGATAATATTATAAACAATTATAAAAGACCTCTATCCCCTATAGATGAGAAACTAGAATCCTCTAGCACTATACAGTTTGACAACTATGTGAACTTGCTTGATAAAGTAATCACGCAAAAATGGTTCACCTTGGTAAGAATAATAGTACATAAAGAATATAGTTTTTAATCCTTAGCATTAATAGATTCAAGTGCAGATCTAAATTGCATAAATAAAGGATTAGTCCCAACAAAATATTTCAGCAAAACAACTCAAATATTAAATACAGCAGATGGTAGTAGATTAATCATAAATTATAAATTATCTAATATTGCAGTCTGTAATAATGGAAATTCTTTTGAGATGCCATGGTAAAAGGATTAAGTCAGTCTGTAATCCTTGGAACTCCATTCTTGAATTTGTTATATCCATTAAAAATAGATAGCTCAGGAATTGAAGCAAATATAGAAGGTCACAATGTAAAATTAGAATTTGTGGATAAACCAAAAATCCGAGAAGTAAATAGTATTAAACAAGTCATATCCAATAAAGAAAATTTTTTGTGTCATTTAAAAGAGGAATTAAAATATAAAATAATTGAAGAAAAGCGTTTTATACCTGAGAATAAAGAGCTTATTGAAGAAATTAGGAAAATAATAGAAAGCGAAATTTGTGCAGAATTACCAAGTGCCTTTTGGAATAGGAAAAAACATATTGTAAGCTTACCATATGAGACAGATTTCAATGAAAATAAAATACCTACGAAAGCCAGGCCAATTCAGATGAATCCTCGGCTTTTAGAAACATGCAAAAAAGAAATTGATGATTTGTTACAGAAACAGCTTATCAGGAAAAGTTCTTCTCCATGGAGCTGCTCAGCATTCTACGTCGAAAAGGCCTATGAAAAAGAAAGAGGAGCTCTCCGATTGGTAATAAATTATAAACCCCTAAAAAAGGTTCTTAAATGGATAAGGTATCCTATCCCTAATAAAAAGGATTTGCTTGATAGACTTGTGAATGCTTGCATATTTTCCAAATTCGATTTAAAATCAGAATTCTGGAAAATCCAGATTTCTGAACAAGATAGATATAAAACTGCCTTTAATGTCCCCTTTGGGTAATATGAATGGAACTTTATGCCATTTGGACTTAAAAATGCTCGTTTTGAATTTCAAAATATTATGAATGATATTTTTAATCCTTATATGAAATTTATGATTGTCTATATAGATGATGTTTTAATATTCTCTGAAAATATTGAACAACATTTCAAACATATAAAAGTTTTTATAAAAGCAATAAAGGCTGTAGGGCTAGGATTATCGGCCAAAAAGATTAGCCTTTGCCAAACAAATATAAGATTTTTAGGGCATAATATCTTCCAAGGAAGTATAGTTCCAATTGACTTTGCTGATACCCAGATATTATTTTAAACAAAACTGAGCTTCAAAGATTTTTGGGATGTCTTAACTATATTGCCGATTTTTATAAAGATCTGGCCATTGATGCTAAACCTTTATTTCAAAGGTTAAAAAAGAATCCACCAAAGTGGACGGATGAGTATACCTTGGCCGTCAAGAAAATAAAAATTAAGGCTAAGGAATTACCTTGCCTTACACTCTCTAATTCTAATGCATTTAAAATAATTGAATGTGATGCTTCTGAAATAGGATTGGGAGGAATTTTGAAACAAAAAATTTCAGAAAAAGAACAATTAGTTCGTTTCACTTAAAAAGCTTGGAAACAGACATAGCAAAATTATTCTACGGTTAAAAAGGAAGGTTTAGCCATTGTTCATTGTGTCACCAAGTTCCAAAGTGATCTTCTTAACCAAAAATTTCTCATACGAACTGATTGCAAAGTTGCAAAGGATATTCTTAATAAAGATGTAAAAAATCTTGTCTCAAAACAAATTTTTGCCCGTTGGCAAGCAATATTATCATCCTTTGAATTTACAATAGAACATATAAAAGGAAATACTAACTATCTTCCTGACTTTTTAACCCATGAATTTTTGCAGGGGGGACAGGGACATGAGAATAATGCCAAATATAGGGAAAGAGAAAATGGAAATAGTTCCATCAACAGAAAAACCCTTAGTATCCTCTCCTATAACCCCAAATACATTAATAAAGAGACAAGCTCAAGAAAGAGTATTCTCTCTTGAACCAATATCAATAAATACCTCAAGAAGAAAAAAATCTAGATTTATGGAAACTACTTTTATAGCTGAAATAATAATAGATGATATTCATTTGGATAAAGATCCAGAAGAGATAGCAAATATCTATTTGAATAATCATTTACATCCCTCTAATAATAATAAGACCCAAAAATGGTATGAAGCCATTCTCTTAGAAACCGGATCAATAACATTGGTCCATTTTTATAAAAAGAATACATATATAATTGCATACTCCAAGTCCCAGATCCGAAAAATAATATCATATAAGGACTGGGGTATGGATCCTGTGAAAACAAGGAAATTGCAGGCAGAAGGATTTAATATCAAATGCTATAGATATGCTGAATATATTGATGCATGGCATAAAGTTTTCTCCTTCCAAAATAACAATAACTCCCATACATGGTTCTTGCAAATAAAAATACCAGTGATTGGAGAATTCCCTAATTGGTTCAAGAGCTGGTTCCAGATATGGGGATCAGAAACCGAAATACTACCACCAAAAATACAGGCCTCTCAAAGAAAATTTGCTGAATACAACAATAATAACACCCAAATAGATCTTCATATGTATTTTATAGCATACCATGGATCATGAAATAGTCCTATAATATATCAGACAATTATACGAATAATTGGGAATATATACCTAAATTGGGAAAACAAGTATACATAAAATGGTGGGATGTATACGAGAATAAGGCCATTGAACCAGAGAATATAAAAATAAAAAAGATTCCTACTCCAACACCAGAGACAAAAGACAACAATATGGCTGACTATATAAATAAGATGCGACAACAAAATCCAACAGCCACCAAGGAAGAACTGAAGAAAAAGCTGCTACAATTATTTGATGAAGAAGAGCGATGTCCACATCAACACAGAATGAAGAGGATTACGTTCAAGAGAACGAAGCCCGATTTTCCCTAAGCCCGAATAAAGAAGGAAGCTGCCAAAAAGACTGTCGACACCAATATCTCCAAAATATACTATTACCAGATGCTGCCGACAACTTTAGTCCCCTCAAGTCACAATGCTGCCGACAAATATTGCCAAAATACACTATTGCAGGATGCTGCCAAGTCACTATTCACCAATAATGCTGCCAATCACTATTCACCTTTTCGTCACCTCAAGTCGCTGTGCAACCTTTACTGTGCTGCTTTTTGTCACCTCGAGTCACTGTGCCACCGACGAATCTTTTGAGATGGCATCCGTAATCATGAAGCCAAGTTAAGAATTTTTCAGGTCCGTGGCTTATAAAAAGGGGAAGAAGGGTAGAAGGGACGACATCTGAGTGCTCTCCCCCAGTAGCCTTCAGCTCTCTTCTCTCTCTACTCTATTTTCAGAGCTTTCTTCTCTCTCTACTATATTTTCAGAGCGCTCTTCTCTCTCTACTCTGCTTTCAGTGCTCTCGTCTCTCTCTGCTCTGCTTTCAGGGCTCTCTTCTTTTTCTGCTGTCTCAGAACTCTCTTTCTTTCTCTCTGAGCTCTCTAAGCTCTCTGTTGTTGCTTTCTCTGCAACCTGTGTCTCAGTCACTCTCTCGGCTCCTCGAAGTTTTTTTGCTCTTTCTCTCTCTGCTCCGCAAGATACAGAAGTTCTGCGCAGCTTTCAAAACCTTTATTTTCTCACCGCTCTGCTCTCCACTCTGTTCAGCTCTTAGTAAGCTCTCTCATCTCTCTGCTGTTGCTGCAACCCGTCTCTTTATTCTCCTTACTCTTTATATTCTCAGTCATCCTCTGTGCCTTCAAGCTATCTGTACTCAGTCATCAACATTACACCTTCCATAACCCTACCGTTACTCTGCTGAAACTAAATCTTTACCCTGTTACTATTCCTCTCACTGTCTCTTTATTTTTCACTATTATCTTCTCTTTCTTTCTTTCTACTGTATATCGGGTGGTGTATCCAACCACACCGAGTTTCTTTTCTATTGTAAAAGTGAGTGAATGTGTGATTGTAACCTAAATACTCTGCCGAGCTATTGCCCAGAAGAGTGGAAATTATTTTATTGCAAGTGTGTTATGTAAGTACTTTGTATAATCTTATGCAAGTTAAAGTGGTATTTTGTTTAAAAGTTAGGACTGCTACTTATGTCAATTGGTTTGTCATTGATATATCTCTCTGTTTACTTCTTATCTGTTTAGTCATTAGGGAAACAATTGAAGTATATAGGTCCATTACAAAGACTAGATTCAATTATTACTAGAAGGGAATCTGAAAATTTATTGTAGCGGCTATCTCTTAGGCATAGGAGAACAGAATTGTTTAAACCTAATGGAGTTAACGGTTTTATTGCTTTTTGTATGAGTCCTATGTGTAAATATTTATATTCTTTAGATATATGACTCTGAATCATTCGTTCAGATAAGAGTTGGAAACTTTCTTGTTCATTTGTAATAAATATAGTATGTTCTACTGTTTTAATAGCATAACTAGACTTGAACACAAATGTGCCCTTTTTATAGATATCAGTTATAGGAACTTTCGGTATCAGAGCGAATAGATTTTACAGTGGTGAACTGTAGTTGAAAATACTGTTCTAAAGGCTAAAAGCTTTATAAAATTTATCATTCAAGATAAGTCCGAGAATTGAAACTTAAAAGTCGTCGTGACCCGTATTGCCGAAAAAAGGCCAGGAAGAGCCACTAAAAAAGAAACATGGATTGTTTCCGACTGACTCAAGTATTCAACCGTTATCTTGAAATGGCAAATTTTATAAGGACTCTATCCAATAGAAGAGCCTCTTCATCCAACAGTACATTACGAGTAAAAAATAAAAAAGAGATAATATATATATATATATATATATATATATATATATATATATATATATGGGAGTGGATTCTGTCAGCCCAGGAGCTGACTGCTACAGTATCAGCCAATGGCCCAAAATGAATTTGGGCTGATCTGATTGTTACAATCTCATTTCGTATTTGAATTTTCATTTTTTTTCTACGAATTTAAATCACTTGAAATTTTAGGCATTCATTCTTCTCATCAAGGCGCACCTAATAAAAATATAAAAAAATAATTCGCAAATATAAATTGACTAAAATACCCTCAAAATGTTTCAAGGGTATTTTGGTCAATTTATATTTTACGAATTATTTTTTTTATATTTTGATTAGATTCTTCTATTTTTGAAGAATAGACGCTCCAAATTTCAAGTGATTTGGATTTCTAGAAAATAAAATAAAAATTCAAACATAAAATGACGTCGTGACCATCAGATCGGGCCAAATGCAATCTGGGCCATTAGCTGACACTATAGCTATCCGCCCGTGGGCTGATAGGATCTTTTCCCTATAGATATATATATATATATATATATATATATATATATATATATATATATATATGAAAAACCCTACCGAAACCGAACGCCTGTGAGAAAATACAATAGAAATTTCATGAATGGGCCTAAAGGTCCAATTTTAATTGGACGGTTGAGAGTGTATTTTAGTCTAAGAATTTTTATATTCTTTATACAAACTTGTTTGAGCTGAAATTTGGAGGATAGATGCACCTCTGCCTTGCACACCCAACAAAAATATAGAAAAAATCTTATATAATTAAAAGTGAACAAAATGCCCCTATAATCTAGGTGAAATGTTGTCATTTTAAACTATGTAAAATATTTTACTGGGCGAGTGATGGTGTGATTAACACAAACTACAAATTTCAGATGGATATGATGTATATAAAAATATTAAAATTCATCATCATCATCATAAGAGCCTTATCCTAACTATTTGGGGTCGGCTACACGAAGCCAATTCTGTCATTCTGCTCTATCAAGGACCATATCCTCAGTTAGACCATAAGTCACTATATATCTTCTTAAACAATACTTCCATCTATGTCCTTTTGGACCTTCCCCTTTCCTTTTTAGAGCCTTCTACTTAAACCAAAACGCCCCTCTTAATTGGTGCTATAATTGGTCCATGATGCACATGGCTAGCCCATCTACGTCTACTTTTCCTCAAGCTATCGCCTATTGGAGCCACCCCTAAGTTCCTTTGAATGTATTTCATTCTTAATTCTATCATTTCTTACATTGTGACTCATCCATCTCAACTTCATCATCTTAGATACAAACATCCTATGGAAATGTTGTTTCTTAATGGCCTAACATTTTGTTGACTAGTCTAACAACGGTCACCTACAACTTCCATTTTAGTTTCATAGGTATGTGGCTATCACATAAAACTCTGGATGCACACGCTCTCAACCATCTGACTTTTAATTAGACGGTTGATAAACTTCAGGCCCATGAGCAAAATCATTTTAGCATTTCACTCATGAGTGATTGGTAGGATCTTCATATATATATATATATATATATATATATATATATATAGCATCATCATCATCACCATCATTTTAGCCTTTTCCCAATTCATTGGGATCGGCTACATGAATCTTGGTTCTTCATTCTGCTCTATTAAATGCCATATCCTCGTGAGGCCATAAGTCCCCATATATTTTCGGACTACTTCCAACCACGCCATTTTGGGCCTACGCCTTGCCCTTTTCAGTCTTTCCACTTGAACTAACTCACACCTCCTAACAAGTGTTGTACTTGATGGGCAGCATACATGGCTAGCACACTTAAGTGTACTCTCTCTCATTTTATCGCCTATTAGTGCCACGCCTAAATTTTCTCGAATAGATTCATTTTGAATTCTATCCCTTCTTGTCTTGTCACTCATCCATCTCAACATCCTCATCTCCGCTATACTCATTCTATGAGTATATTGTTATTTGTATGCCCAACATCCCGCCCCATAGAGCAAAGCTGGTCTCACCGCTGTCCTATAGAACTTGCCCTTCAGCCTCATTGACATGCGACAATCACATAAAAATTCAATTGCACATCTCCACTTCGTCCACCTAGCTCTAATTCTATGTGCGACATCTTCCTCGATGTCTCCATTTTCCTGGATTATGATATCGAAAGTGCGGTCATTTTGTACTTCATATCTGTCAATCTTGACTACTTCCTCGTCTCTACTCCTACCTAACTAATTGAAATGAGGCTTGGAAGATGCTGATAGCAAGAATTTTCCATGTTATACAATAAAGGCAAATTACACAAACCAGAGCGCAAACAATTTTACACCATAAAAAACATTCGAAAAAAAGAACCAAACAAATACCAAAATTTGCAGGTCATACATGAAAGAAAGCACTATAAAAAACTGATTTTTAGGTCCTTTTGCATGCAAACGTACAAACGCAATCCATATCATATGAATGAAAAACCCAAATAAATAGCAAAGATTTTCCATGTTATGCATAAGAAAACCACAAAAAGAATTTCAAGAAAATATGAATTGATATTCTTACAATGAATCTGCAAAGGAGTGCTACAAGGCAAAGACTAATTGTGAAACAAAACACCATTCATTCCAATGAGATGACAAAATTTTACAACTTAACATACATTTAGAAGAACACAAAGTCTCCATAAGAATATAATCGAAGTATGTGAAACATTACCCGAATAAAATGCCCGACTCCAAGCCAGAAATGATTTCCTCAACAACATCAAAATGCATCTGTACATACACAAGCTCTGTGTCAAAGTAAATGCAGTTTGTTGTAAACTTCAAGAGTTTAAAAAAAATTCACCTAAAAATCAAACTCAGGTTGTGAGTCACCACGGTCCCAAACGGAGTCTTAAAGACACAGTTCGGCCAAGCCAAGAAAAACTTGGCCAAGTTTATGTCAAAAACTCTGGAATTTATGGACTCGAGCAAGTCTTAAGATAAAACACGAGACTTGAAGAGTCCGAAGGCAAGTCGACTCACTGAGGATTTAAGTGTTGCTTTAAACCAACACACGTCATTATGGGTTTGATGGTTTAGTAAAGATAGATAAGGATGTATGTTCTAGTCTATTGTCCAATCTCCAAAAGTAAAACATACCAACTCTTGTTCACGGCGTTGATGTTTGAAAATTCGAAGCCATCCATTCAAAAGGACCTAAAATATAAAATAAATTAAAGGAAAAAATTAGCAAAAAATATTTGAAAATGGTACCCGATAGAAAATTTGTTATACATTGACATGCTATCATAAAATAAAGAAAATAAATCTTTGGAATATTTCTTGACTAGCATACAAGGATCACTAAATACAATATCTACTTTTCGCACTGCTTGAATATCAAGTAGTTTTGCAAGAATGTCACCTTGCCTAGTCACACAACATGCTAGGTAATCTGCTCCACTCTAAGTGGGAAGGATCAACTATTGTTACCATGATCTCCCATTGGGTGTTGATCCCCTCTAGGATCTAGGTTCGGATCTCTAGGATAGGGAAATCGATGGGAAGAGTGCTTTTTGAATTTTTGGGATCTCACTGCCCATATTTTAGGGACTAATCCTAGCCACTTGAAGGGGCAACAATAGGCCAAGAAGATGATTCATTTGTATTGTAATCGCAATCGTACTCTCTCTCTCTCTCTCATGCTTTTGGAGGTTGTAAAGTATAAAGATGTAAATAAAGAAGCTCAATATGCTTTTTAAGGTTGCAAAGTGTGAAATTGTACATAAAGCATTTATCAATAAAAAATCAGCTCCCTTGTATCGTATCAATTAACCCAATCTGTCTTATCAAAATATTTCTTATTGAATTTTTGTGGGAGTATTGTTATGTAAACGACACCTCAAAGAAATACATATATTATTTATTAATTAAATAAAATTTAATTAGTAGATAACTATTTTTTATTGCCATCTTTTGTGGCCATTATTTACTGTATTTAATAGTTTGAATTTCTTAATTTTTTCACACAATTTCCTTTTTTAGTTTTTATTTATATCGACATACAGAATGCACTCTCAACTTACGAAGCTTCGAGCATGTGACGATCCCCTACACCCACTTCTGCTTCCAAAAACGATGGGATTACCTAATGAAATCCCATACTACTTCAAATGATTTGATGTAGTGCCAGAAAATCTCAATGCCATAATATTTAACACGCATACAATTACATGTACATCAAGAAAATAAAACGATTATGACGAGAAAACAAGAAGGCAGAAACCATACAAGAAAAGAAACCAATGCCTCTGAAGTCATCATAGAACAGAAGGGGCTAATGCAGTAAGAAGGGGCCATAAAAGGGGGATTTTCGTAGATCTACTCCATGATCCAATAGATGACATAATTGAGAAACTTGAAAGGCAAGTATAGCAGCTGGCACAGCAGTTAGTGAGCCTCAACAATGGGCAAGGCGATAATCTTTCAGCCCAAGAGGATCTCGCGTGCAAGCCTTTTCCCTTTCACGCTCTGTGTGTGGAGTCCGGTGATGAGGATAGCGATAGAAGACCTAGATGTGGGGAACATCACTCTAGGTTTTTCGATTTGAAGGATGAAATTTTTTATTTTGACATAGATTGCATGGAAAGTCAACAAATTCTAGATTGAGATTCACCACTAGTCTTCGATATATACTCAGATGAACAATAAGATTTCTTAGGAGATCTAACTTATGATAAGGATTAAGATGATGGTGAAGATATCTTGATAGAGGGTGAAGAATATGGAGAGAAGGCAACAAGAGGACTGATCCAAAGCATAGCCTTTAAAGATGTCATTAATATTGAAGAAATAGAGCACTCAAGAAATTCAGGGTATTGGAATCAAAGTAGTGCAGTAGAAGCATGGTTGATTCAGAAGCTGCAAATTGTGGCTCTAATTCCTCAATATACATATCAAGATTTGGTTCTTGAGGAATTTTTTTTACCAGAAATAACCTTTGAACCAACAAAGAAGAAGCTTCAAGAAGTGGGTTTTAATGCTGAATTCATCTTAGAACACTTCAAAACTTGAGGACGACTTTTCTCCAACAAGGGGAGAATGATAGAGGAAAAAATTATATGTGCATTTAATTTCTACTCAATTTTAAAGGATGTATATTCTGATGTTAGTTTTAGGGTTTAATTCTAGGGTTTTGTTAGTTTCTTGGAATTCTAGGGACTTTTAGATATTTTAATTAAATTTAGGGAGTTTAGTTTCAAATTATACTTAGGTTAGGACCTTTTGGGCAAAAGTTAATTGTATGAATAAATAGTGTCCAAAACAATAATTTTTCAGTATACATAAAGGCATCGATGGGCTGGAGAGTCATTCATGTAGTCCTCTTTAAGAAAAGAAAGACTTTGCCTTGTAAAAGAAGCCTAAGGCTTAAGCCCTAGGTGGAAAAAACCTTAGGGTTTGTCCCAAATTGCTTGTGTTTGGCTTATTTCTTGCTAATTTTACTATTCCCTCAATTTCTCCTACATCAGCTCTATCCCAACTAAACTAACGGTCCCCAACCCAATCCCTAAACCAACATATTTTATTAATTTGCGTAAAACTATACTTCCGTTTGTGTTAACAACAAAATTATTAGTGAGGTTGCACAAACGTTATGCATCAAAAACTCCATTATTTAAGAGAAGAGAGGAGAGGGGGGAGGAGTGGAGGTGAAGTTGGGTGGTGGGTGGGTCCGAACACCAAATATTGTGCTAGAGGGTTCTTCTTTTGCAAAGCCTATCTGAACAGGAATTGCCTCTCTCCAAGTGCGCCTGAAAGTGACTAGTAGAGAAGGGCATAATTAGAACATTTCATCAAAGGTGGACTCCAATCTTCATGGGCACGAAAATAATTTATTCGATCCAATTAAATAATGTTTTGGCAGTCCCCTTCTACTAGGAGGGGAGTCCCCAGTTTGTCACACATTTTGGGACCCATTATTAGGGGCTTTTGCCTCAGCATCCATGGCGTGTATTGTATCTAATGGTCCAATGTATGACCTGCAATACTGAAATTGCTGAGTGAGTAACCACCAAAATTCACCTTGATTACTCTAGACTAACGTTGAATCCAATGAAAGGATCCAAGATCGTCTTTGTGGGGTTGACAGTATGATTCATTTTCCAATTTCGATCTGGGGCTATTGAAGGCTTTATAATTGTAGCCTAAAAGGATGATGGCGGCTTTGATACTTTTAAAGAAGGATTTCATGTGGCTCTTTCCCAGTGTTTCAAAAAGAGGACAGCCCAATGTCTGGGCGGCCGCCTAGGCGGATCTTGGGAGTTGGGTGCATCGCCCAGGCCTAGGCGCCCAAAAAAAGAGGTGGTTCCTGGGCGCCTGCCTAGGCACCCAGGAAACCGCCTAGGCAGTCGCCTAGGTCCAGCGCCCCGCCCAGACATGGAAATAGCTTTCGGTGGGGGTATTTTTTGTCCATTTTTTATACTAAAAAGCCAAAAATTGGGGTTTTAAGTTCATTTGAAACCTAAAACTTATTGGAGCCCATTTTAGAGAGAGAAAGCCCCCAAAAAACTAGATTTCTTTAAGATGGAAGAATTTCTCAAAGTTATAAGAAATTGATCAAAACATCACTCATTGATATTAGATTTAATTTTTGATGTTTAATAAATCAATTGAGGAGTTTTTTAGAAGATTTTGAGTCCCTAGAAGCATCTTTGATGTGGAAGTTTGGAGATTGAGCAATCAAGCTCAAAGTAAGTGATTTTTTTTTATTGCTTGTATAAATTGGATTATTTTGATATGTCTTCTTCAAGATCTAAAACGAGTGGTGATCCTAGTTGGAAATATGGCTACAACATAGATCCTAATGAAAAAATTACATAAGATGCAATTTTTGTGAGAAGGATACAAAATGGGGCATAAACCGGTTCAAGAAACATCTTGCCGGTATCAAGGGGTGTTGCCCCATATAAAAACACTCTTGATGCTGTTAAAGAGGAAATAACCAATTTTTTGAATATGGTAAAAATGAAAAAAGATGAGAGATTTGCCTCCATAACAGATATTCGGTCTGGGGTTCGAGTCAATTATGATGATGATGATAGTGATGAGGATGCGATTGGGGAGGGATGTCAAGAAGTAGAAGTAGAACAATCCATTATAAGGGAAAAGAGAAAGGGAGTTGTAATTGCTTCTGGTTCTGGATCTGGGAGTAAGAAGCCTCGAGTTAAAGGTTCTATAGATAGCTTTTTGCCTCGGCCTAACCCTGAGGTTGAAGGAGAGAAAACAAAGAAACAAACCACCATTGAAAATAGAATGAAGAAGGATCAGAGAGATAAAATTGCTTATTATCTTGCTACATCGTTTTATGAGGTGAACATTCCTTTCAATGCCGCTCGCTTAAGCAACTTCTATGCCACGGTAGAGGCAATTGGCCAATTTGGGCCTAGGATGAAACCCCCAACCCCATATGAGCTTCAGAGCCTCTTTTGAAAAAGGTGGTGATTGTCACAAAGGAAGTTGTAAAAGTTAAGAAGGATGCATGGGCTCAGTATGGGGTTTCTATTATGACTGATGCTTTGAGTGATAGGAAGTGAAGAAGTCAGATGAATTTTGCTTGTGAATTGTCCTTTAAGGACTACTTTTTTGACGTCGATTGATGTCGCTTATCATATCCATGATGCCCATTACATATTCCAAGTTATAGAGAAGGGAATCAAGGAGGTTGGGGAGCATCATCTTGTACAGGTTGTCACAGACAATGCTACTCCTAATATTGCTACAGCTAATTTGTTGCGCATAGCTTATCCTAGAATCTTTTGGACACCATGTGTAGCACATTGTATAGACCTCATGGTTGAGGCTCTTGGTGGTTTAACCGAGATATCAAGTGTAGTGAAGAAGGCAAAGTCAGTTATAAATTTTAGTTATGGCCACCATCTCACCCTCAACATGACACGTAGATTTACAAAGAAGAAAGAGATTGTGAGGCCTGGGGTCACGAGATTTACGACCTAGTACTTATGCTTAGATAGCATACATTCGAGGAGAGTGCAGTTAAAGCAGATGTTTACCTCGGATGACTGGAGAGCATGCAAGTGGTCTAAGGATCAAGTTAGAAAGAAGGTGAGAGATATTATCCTTTCTAAGGCCTTTTGGCAAGGGGTAAAAGACGCTCTTGAGGTATTTTTCCTGTTGTCAAAGTCCTTCACATGGTTGATAGTGACGAGCCTTCTATGGGCCATATATATGAGGCTATGGAGGAATGCAAAAGAGAGATAGGCAAAATTTTGATGATGATGAGAACTGCTACAAGCCTGTTTGAGAGATTATCGATGAGAAGTGAGACCTGCTACAAGTCTGTTTGGGAGATTATCGATGAGAAGTAGGATACGCAGCTACATCGGCCATTGCATGCAGCTGGTTATTATTTGAACCTAGTTTTTTTTTATGTTCACAAGGATATACACACAAATGACACAATTATTACAGGATTTAATAAGTGTGCAGATGTGCTAGTCCC